>NC_080068.1:32367375-32970945 GCF_949987535.1 Balaenoptera acutorostrata
ATTATGGCACAAACACAATGAATTATATATCTCTTGACTTTCTTTCCTTCCACAAGTATCGAGCCCCTACCATTAGCAAGGCACTGTTTTATCCCTGATCTTATAAAGCTTATAAATCTTGTGTGGAGTCAGAAATAAAACAAATAATTGTAAAAACAAATATTTAAATGTCAATTTTGTTAAATATGTAAAAGGAGAAGACTAGGAAACCTAGACTAGGAGGATAGGGAGGGCATCTTTTAGGAAACGAACTTTAAGCTGATATTACAAGTAAGAATAGGAGTTAGCTCAACAAAGAGGGTAGAGAAGAGCATCCCAAGCAGAGGGAACAGCATAAGCAAAGGCCCTGAGGGAGGACAAAGCTTAACCTAAGGACACGTCAGTGTAGTGTGGAGTGGCCAAGGCATATAGGGCTGGGTCTGAGTGCCAAGGTTGGAACCACATTGTACAGGGCTTTACAGACTATGGTAAGGGCTCTGACTGTTCTTCTATGAGTAATGAGAAGCCATCACTGAATCTTAAAATTGTTTGGCGAGTAGATGCAATGAAAATTAAGATTCAAGGTAGCTCCACTGGGTTCCAAGTGAGAATTATCTGCTACATAGAAAGTGGTATAATCAAATCCTTTTTTCTTTTGCTTTACATCATACTTCATGATAATTGGGATAACATAGAGGAAGATCCAAAGGTCTTGGTCCCATCAGATCTGGGAAATCTAAGGGAAATAATATCATTAGAATGCTTTAATTTGGCCTCCCTATATTTAGTTCAGATTGGAACCTGGTCTTCTGAGATTCAGATATAAGTATTTCAAGCCACCCAACCCACACAGTCCAATCCCTTTCCAAGATTACTGCAGATTCTCAGGGACTTCAGTTTGCCTGGTTCCTGGGGCACATGAAGTTATTCCAGACACATTTGAAATCTTGTTCTTTTCCTACTCAATCCTAGAATCAGCCTTACCTAGCTTCCTTCCTCCCTTCATTCCTCCTACCTCCCTCCCTTCTCCCCCTTTCCTCTCCTCCTCTGCCTCCTCCTCCTCCTTTTCTTTTTCTGACTGTTTTCCTCTCTCTCTCTCTTTTGCTCTCTCGTTCTCACTCTTGCTCTCCTAAAATGAATTCATCCTGATACCTCCAATACTAACCCAACATTTCAGGGTTCCTTCTTGTTTCTCCCTTTTCCTGTTTGTAACCCCCTTTTCTTACAATGAAAAACTTGACTCCCCTTATCCTCAATATACTGACCTACTTGCTCATGCCAAGAATACACAATTTTTTTTTCAGAATTGCTAAACCATACCACTGAGAAAACACATCATCTGTATTTTGTTAAATAAAGGCACTGCAGTTCAGAATGCTTAAGTGATTTGCTTGAGAGACTAGGAAATGGCAGAGCCAAGATTTTCCTTCTATTCTGACTCCTTCTTCCGCGTCCTTCCCACCATTTCTGTTTTTTCAAGACATGAAACAAAATAATGACTCTAAATATTTTATCTCTACTTATAATTCATTAGCCCCACATGTTCAAATAGTACTCAAGGTGTCAGAAACATTAGGGAGTGAGGATGTTGACAGTTTCGACTGGAGTTTTTTGAGTAAGTGCTATACTTTTCATGAGGCAAACATTAAATTCAGAAGCCACTTTAAAAATGACATGATTTTTACCGTGTATTTTTTGAAAAATTAGCCAATGAGATCAGTGAATTAATTCTAATTAGATGGAAATAGATTATCGTGAGCTAATTTTGACTCCCGTGAGTTTTTTCTCCACCCTCACACCCTAGAGAAGTGAGCTAAGCAGAAAGGTAAAAATTAGCCCACTTCCTTAGATGGGTGGGGTATTTGTTTGCTAGAGAATCACAGGATTAAGATTCTAACATTTGATGAAATACTGCCATTTACAGCAACATGGATGGACTTAGAGATTATCATACTAAGTGAAGTAAGTCAGACAGGGAAAGATAAATATCATATGTTATCACTTATTTGTGGAATCTACAATATGATACAAATGAACTTATTTACAAAACGGAAACAGACTCACAGACACAGAGAACAGACTTGTGGTTACCAAAGGGGAAAGGGGGGATAAATGAGGAGGTTGGGATTAGCAGATACAGTCCACTATATATAAAACAGATAAACAACAAAGACTTACTATATAGCACAGGGAACTATATTCAATATGCTGTATAAGCTATACATAATACCTTTCATAAGCTATAATGAAAAAGAATATATATATGTATAACTGAATCACTTTGCTGTACACCAGAATCTAACACAATGTTGTAAATTAAATATACTTCAGTTTAAAAAAAAGATTCTAACATTTGAGATCGTGCATAAAATTTTTTATATAATTTAAGGCAATCACATTGTGTTGCCAGTTTGCACACTCAAGTCACCTTTGTAGGGCTACTAGAAAGGACATCGATGCCAGAGTCCATGTTTCACTAGGCAGGTTTAGGCCTCAGAGTATAAATAGGTTAACTGAAAATAGAAGCAGTTTTTTTTTTCCCTTGAGCAAGAATACCTAGGTAAGAAGTATTGTAATTAGAATGTATACAGTAATTACAGATGTACTCCTGTACATCAAATGTGTTATACTCCTCAAAATCTATTATTTCATGGTCTTTGAAGCAACCATTACGATATCATGATGGTGAAGCTGTAATTAGAAGCTAAGTCGTACCAACACATTTTTGCAAAACAAAGTGAAAAATATTACCCTTTTCTTCTTCAGGGGAAACAATAAGAAAATTTTACCCATAGCGCTAAAAAATTAAGAAGTGTTAGGAGTAAATAGGAAAGGCAACTCTATCTCACTCTGTGGGCCCCTGGAGGGCAGTTCTGCAGACTTTCTCTTCCTGGGACGGCCTGAAGCCACCAGGGAAAAGATGCAACAGAGTATGAGATAAACTGGAGGAGTTAATGAGCCACCACTGATTACTACTTTGAAAGAACGCCACTATCCTTGAGGCCTTATTTGTAAAAAGGATTTTTAAGTGGATTCTCAAAGAATACAGCTTTTGCCCAAAAAACCTGTGGAAAAAACCAAAATACTATGGTCTGCTGTGGGTGGTGGGATGTGATGAGGCTGGTGGAATATTATCTCCTCCAAGGACATCGGGGCATGGGCTGGGGCTCCAAGTGTCAGCCCCTCGCTGGCTCCGCCCACCTTTGGGTACCACTTAGCCTCCACTGCAACATCTTGCCATAGTAGGTGCTCAGTGAATCATGCACAAATATCTCACATGAATGACACACTGCACGAAGCAATGAGATGAGGGTTAGGGAGTGACTCAAGAGTCTGGTGGGGAGGGGAGAGCACAGATTACTGGGTTCATTCTTAAGTTGGAGAAGTCAGGGTAGGACCTGTGTTTTGTATACAGAAACGTAATCTTCACAACTACCTGGTGACCATCCTTTTCCCCATTCGGCACATAGGGAATTGAAGCTTAGAGAAGTCTGATATTGCCCAAGCCATGTGGCTAGGATGGGATCCATTTACTCATTATACTCCAAATGCTTACTCTACATCATGCTGGGAAGCTATGTTAGTTGAAGAAAAAATATTTTGTGTCTTTGGAATAATATTTGTGTCTGGCCAGTGGCAATCAGGTGATCATCAGCAGGTACAGAAACACTCCTCTCACCAAAGAATGAAAACGTTGTATTTTTCCTGGGCTGGGCTGGCAGAAGAACTGTATAGCTGATGATTCATGCCCTGTATGTGAACGCAAATGGGCGTGTTAGGCCCAGGATATGCACACCCCCAGGTTTGCTCGGCTCTGCCTGCTTGCTCCATGAAGAGCCCCAGCCACTGTCACCCATTTCCAAACTCCCAGAGCTCTTCCAGAACCCCCTTGAGGGCGGGCCGGGCGTGGACACAATCTCCATTACACCCATGATGGCAGGACCTATGGCAGCCCTGGTACCCAGGCCTAATCTGCCTGGCTCCACAGAAGTTCTGCCCCTGGCAAAGTACGGTACCCCCAGCTGTGTAATCTGCCTTCCCAGCGGGGCCGTGTAATTCGGCTAGTATGGGTTATGGGAGGCAAACTAATCTATGCAAAGGAAATGTATTATAAGGTTCTGCTTTTTGCCAGGCACTGTTTTAGAACCTGGGGAATCCATGGTGAACCAGTTCTCAAGAAGCTCATATTCTCTTGGGGAACCTCAGGTTATCTGACTTGGAACCGGTGCTTTTAACCTCAACAGCACATTGCCAATTCCAGTGACCCACCTGATACATGTATGTTCTTTTTTTTAAATTATTTTTATTTTATATTGAGTCGAGTTGATTTACAATGTTGTGTTAGTTTCAGGTGTATAGCAAAGTGATTCAGTTATACATACACATATAGCTATTCTCTTCCAAATTCTCTTCCCTCTTAGGTTATTACAGAATATTGAGCAGAGTTCCCTGTGCTATACAGTAGGTCCTTGTTGGTTATCTATTTCATTTTATTTTTTATTTTTATTTTTTTGGTCACACCATGCGGCACAGGGGATCTTAGTTCCCCGACCAGGGATCGAACCTGCATCCCCTGTGTTGGAAGTGCGGAGTCTTAGCCACTGGACCGCCAGGGAAGTCCCAATTACCTATTTTAAATATAGCAATGTGTATGTGTATATATATATATATATATATATATATATATATATATGTGTGTGTGTGTGTGTGTGTGTGTGTGTATATATATATATGTGTGTGTGTGTGTGTGTGTGTGTATGTGTATATATATATATATATATATATATATATATATATATATATATATATGTCAGTCCCAGACTCCCAATTTATCCCTTTCCCCACCTTCTCCCTTTGGTAACCATAAGTTTGTTTTCTAAGTCTGTGAGTCTGTTTCTGTTTTGAAAATAAGTTCATTTGTTTCATTTTTTTTAAGATTCCACATGTAAGCAATATCATATGATATTTGTCTCTGTCTGACTTACTTCTGTATGTTCTAATTCTCACTGCAATATTTGGTAAGAAATGAGAAACTAAATATATAGGGATCCGTTATAACAAAAACATCCCCAAATGCTGAATCTCCAAGAGTCCTACTATTATCCCTAAATAACATTGGAGGGTGTGTTGGGCGTGACTCAATACAGGAAACAGAAACCACTCTTCATATTTTAAACAGAAAAGGATTTAACACATGGAATTAGGTGCTAATAAAATGCTTGGCAGAGCTTGGTCTCTAGAAATGAAATGTAGAACCACTCCTTAGAACCAGCTCACTGGGAAGCTATTCCTCTGAGGCTACTATTTGAACAATTGGGCTCAAGAACATATGGTCATAACTGTAGTGGAGAAATGAGGAAGTGGGAATGAAGACACTGAACGTGGCATTCAGCTTCCTCTCCGCAGCAACACCTGTGAATACACAGAGACCTGGATAATGGACACGGTAACTCCCCTAGCAGAAAACTTCACATTTCATGACCTTGTTTGCCAATGGAATAAGGCAAAAGTCAAGAAAATGGCCTCTACTTCACTTCTGCCTCCCAAATCTCATGCAAGTGCACCAAATTGGAAGAAACTACCACGGGAAATGAAATTTTCAGCATTCCAAACTCTGCAGTATAGAAAAACATACTAGAAGAATGATCAAATAAAAGTTGAATTAGCAAGTCCACAATGGCCAACACACAGAAGGAAAGACTGAGTTTACCATGTTGAATGATCACTATGGAATTACCAGTTAAGTCACATCTCCAACCTAGTGCCTAGTATAACATCCTATACATATTAGATGCTCAATGAAAAATTTAATAAATAAAAGAATGAATCAATGAATAAATGCATGTGGATGTCACAAAAATAAACTGTAATGGCCTTTTTCTTTTACTCTTTTTTAAAAAATTATTCCTAAATGATGTAGTGATGGTTGTTTTGTTCAAATACAAACTGAAATATTCTTAACTGTCTCATTTCCCTTTTGTGTCTATCTAAGCAGCTTTTAGAAAGCTCAGGAAGTAAAATAAATTTTTAAAAATAGAAGAAATCTAGATTTTTTTTCACCTTCCTTTTGTTGGACAATGAATTTCCCTTTCAAACTTTTGTGGTTATTATTGCTAAATGTTTCCTCCAAGGAGAAGTCTTCCTATTTTGTTTATTTTTAGAAACTTAAGGTTGCATACAGAGAAGTCTTTTGAAAACTGGAATCTCAAAAGGGAACTTCTAGGCAATGGCTCTTTATCTAGACCAGGATAGCAGCAACTTTGAGTAGATTATAAGAATATAGCCCTGCAGTGGGTCAACCTCTGATCCTCTTTGTTCCACATTAAACAGCATTTTTCAAGACTACTTTTCATTCTCTTTCCCTGTAGCATATAGACAACCAAATCCACTTAACCCTAATAAAAAGTCATCCAGATGTTTCCTTGCTTAAATTGGAACTAATTAGGATTGGCACTAAGTTGTACAAAGTATTATCATAGAATGTTGGAACCAAAAGGAATTTTAAGTCATACAGTGCTACTCTCTTGTTCGTAGGTGAACCTCTTGTTTGTAGGTGAGCAAACTGACATACAGTGAGGTTGAATATTATTCTGTATATTCAGCCGCTACTCCTTACTTTGGAAACATTCTCTCACGTGTATTTGTTCACCCAGTAAATATTTCGTGTATACGGCACACAGAGCACTGTGCGAGGACTTGTATGGAGATGCTGGGATGATTCCAGGCACGTACCCCAAGACTACATCCAATAAGTCACACACAGATCCAACCACATAGGACTGAATGCATGAAAAGAATATGCATTTTCATGACTGTTCATTCCTTACCTGGGTTTCCCCCACAAGACCCAATCTCTCCCTCTCTTCATGTCAAAATCCTGTGCATTCTTCAAAGCCCAATTCAGTTGTTAGTTACTGCTATGGTCTGAATGTTTGTGTTCCCTCCAAATTCATATGTTGAAATCCTAATGCCCAATGTGATAGTATTAGGAGGTGGGACCTTTAGGAGGTGCTTAGGTCATGAGGGTGGAGCCCTCATGAATAGGATTAATGCCCTTAAAAAGAGACCCTACAGAGCTCCCTAGCCCTTTCTGACATGTGAGGATACAACGAGAAGTCTGCATCCTGGAAGAGAGGCCTCCCCTGACCACGCTGGCACCCTGATCTCAGACTTCCAGTCTCCAGAACTGTGAGCAATACATTTCTGTTGTTTATAAGCTACCCAGTCTGTGGTTTTCTGTTAAAGCAGCCAAAACAGACTAAGACAGTTACCAAATGAAGACTTTCTCAAACCGTGCAATCACAATTGATTGCTACCTTTTAAGAATTTCCAAAAGATTTCTTTTGTTTTTCTGTTATGGCATGTATCAGGTTGTCATCTGGCGGGGTAGATATTTTGCAGATGGATACATATCTATTTTCGATGTTTACCAGCACCGTGGTAGACTAAGATAACACGGAATCCCAGTAGCTATAAACCCTTAGGAACACTGAATAAAAAATAACAACAACAACAAAAAGTTTTTACAGTAAATTTTTATCTGAAAGAAATGGAGTCCTCAAGTATATACATAGGGAATTGAAAGCCAGAGTGATAAATATAAGAACTGAGACTGTGGCAACTTGGGGAAGCTGATGGAAACAGTGGCATTGATTTGGTTAAGACCAGGGTTTTAATGCCCATCAGGAACAAAGCCCACCTGAAGGGGAGCAGGAACAGAGATGCCTACATAAGGCCAGGACTCTCCAAAGCTACAATCCCAGACAAAGAGGACCAAAAATCTCAGCCAACAATATCAAGAAATGACAGTTAACTCTGTGTAGGAAAAAACACGACTTCTGTGAAAAATAAAAATTCCAAACCTATTGCTTTCATTGGTGTGTAATCTGAATTTACTTTACCTGATCCTGCAGGAAACCTCAAGCCTAGAAATTATCATGGTCCTCGGCCAGTGTTGCCTCCAGTACACCAGGAGGATGTTAATATTAAACTTTGCTACCCATGCAGCATGGAATGAGCACAGACAAAAATGAGCCTCACTGCAGGGGAGCTCATAATAAAAATTCACACAGAATGCAAAAGAAAGAATCACGGATATAAACAGAAGATTTTTTAATCTCAAAATTTGGTATATAGAAAAACAATCTGAAAGAGACCATAACCTAAGTAAGTGTTTTAAATTTGAACATCTAAAAGGCATCGAAAAAACAAACAAATGGTAATTCACCATAAAAGAAAAGCCAAAAATTTTGAACAAATTCAAACATCTGAAGCCAAGTCCCTTTAAAACCGAGTTCCCTTACAGAGTTAATGATTTATCTCTCTATCCAAATCTTTATTGCCTTTTTTGTCCCCTCTGACCTCAATCCTGTGCTAACTGAACACTAATCCACCAGAATCAGATGACTGAGATTGTTGTCGATAATATTGTTAATGTACTAAAATTGTTGATGTCACCATTAAACGTACAAGCTCGGGTTGTTTCTCCAGGGCAAGATGAGCTAACAGATCTCCGAGCCATAGACCACCTGGCCAAAAAAAATCATAAACCAGAGACATCCTGATTCCCAAAACTATGATTAAGATATGTCACAAGATGATGATTAACCCCAGCTTCTTTGTTCTTCCCCTTTAAAAATACTCCCTAACTCAAGGACCAAGTTGGAGTGGATCTGAGGCTTGTCTCCCACTCCCTTGCCTGGCGCCCCGCAATAAATCCTTTCTTTGTTGCAAACACCCACTGTCAGAGTCTGGCTTTCTGAGCTGCAGGCACATGAATCTTTGCTCAGTTACACATCTAGAAATGAATGGTCATTTAAATTTACCACTGGACACATGGGTTAAGCAGATTAGAGCCAGCTGAAGAAGGAATTAGTAAACTTGAAGATACATTTGAACAAATTTTCCTCACTGTAGGACAGTTAAAGAAATAGAAAATATGAAAAGGCATGGAGAAAAAATTTGAAGGTCCAACTTACATCTAACAGGAATTCTAGAATGAGAGAATAGACAGGATATGGGAGATAAAATATTTGGAGAGATAATGGCTGGTTGATAAAAATCAGTTGATTAAATATATATTTTCCTCTTTTGCTAGATAACTGACTGCTTTGGGGCATAAACTATTCATATTTATATTCTTAGAGCATTGTAAGAATTCATTAAATATACATTGAATTAGTAAAATGGAAGTGTACAAGTATCAATAAAGGACAAATATTAAAAATAAGATGTGAGGGACTTCCCTGGTGGTGCAGTGGTTAAGAATCCGCCTGCCAATGCAGGGGACATGGGTTCGAGCCCTGGTCTGGGAAGATCTCACATGCCACGGAGCAACTAAGCCCGTGCGCCACAACTACTGAAGCCTGCACACTTAGAGCCTGTGCTCTGCAACAGGAGAAGCCCCCACTCACCGCAACTAGAGAAAAGCCCGTGCGCAGCGATGAAGACCCAATGCAGCCAAAAATAAATAAATAAATAAATTTATTTAAAAAAGAAAAAGATGTGAGAGGTATTACTAGAGAAATACAAAGAACGTGCTACTGATGAAGAATTTATAGCAAGAAATTGCTTACAGCTGGGATTATTGGAGAAGAATTCATGGAAGAGGGAAAGGAGTACAATTTGGCAGGTAGGAGGGAGGGGTTGGCCATTCCAAACAAACAGGATGATCTAACAAAGGCAGAGAGGGGAAAGGGCAAAAAGCATTCAAGAAAAAGCAAGTGGTGCATTTTGGTTAAATTGTATATCTAAGGACTAGTTGTGGGAGATCAAAGAAACAGAGCCAGATGATGTAGGTCTTGAATGTCAGACTAAATATTTTGGACTAGTCGAGAAAGAAAAAGCACCTCAGGTAAGTCATTGCTGGAGGTGTTTCAACAGTGGGGTGACAAGATCAGAACTGTTGTTTAAGAAGATTGATCCAACCAACAATTACACCCAATATGAACTAAAGGGAAGACATAGGAGTCAGGAAAACCAATTGATTTGTGTGTCACAAAGGATTCTTGATAGTGACAGAAAATGCAACTCAACCTGGCTTGAGCAAATAAGAGTTTTATTAGATCGTGTAACCAAAATGCCCAGGGTAGATCTGGTCAGGTATGTCTTTACCCAGTGTTCTATAATAAAGAATTTGACTAGCCTTTGTCCTTTGCTCCTGGGAAGTAACCTCTAAATCCTTGGAACTTCCTGAGTAATAGGAGTATTTTTATCATTCATGGTGAACCCTGATAGTTTACACTAATGAGGTGACTCATGTTGGGCCCCTTAGTTTATGCTAAGAAGATGACTCATAGTGGGCCTGGCCACACCAAAAATCAAGGGTTGGGGAATTGAACCATGTGATATCAGCCCGCTCTCCACAGAGGGGAGGGGGACTGGAGACTGAGTTTAATCATATGGCTAATGATTCAATCAATCATACCTACATCGTGAAATCTCAGTAAACATGCAAGATAACAAAGCTTGAGTAAGCATCCCTGGTTAATAATATTCTGTGCATATTGTTACACGTTGATGCATCCTGACTCTGCGGGGAGAGGATACAGGAGATTTGCATTTGAGACCCTCCCAGACCTCGCCCTCTTTTCTTTTGGCTGGACCCAATTTGTATCCTTTCTGCTGTAATAAAACTGTCACCATAAGTATAGTGTTTTCCTGAGTTCTATGACTCGTTCTAGTGAATTATGAAAACTGAGGAGGTAGTGTGTCCCCAGTAGCCAGTTAATCAGAAGAGTGGGTGGCCTGGGAACCCCTGAGCTTGCTGCTGCTGATGGAATTGAGAGCAGCTTTATGGAGGACTATGCTCTTAACCTGTGAAGTTTGACTGAATTCTGGGCAGTTAGCGTCAGAAGTCATGGTATCCAGCAATGCAAAGACCCTGAGGTGGGATCATGCTTGCCATGCTCCAGGAACAGCAGAGGGGCCCAGGGGGCTAAAGCAAGTGGTGGTTAGAGGGATACATACGAGCCTGACTGATAGCGAGGGCCAGATGGTTCTCAGCTCTTAGAATCACTGGGGACCTTTTAAAAGAAACCAATGTCCAGGGTATACCCCAGGTCGATTAAATCAGCTTCACTTGGGGGTGGGCACAGGCATCTGTAGTTTTATAACTTCTTCAGGTGATGTAGGTCCTGATGTAGGCCCTTGATGGCCATAATGTAAGGGCATTGGATATTGTTCTGAGTGTAAGGGGAAGCTGTGATGCATATTGAACAGAGTGACATAATCTGTCTTAAAGTCTTAAAAGACTCACTCTGGCTGCTGTGTGAAGAATACTCTATAGTGGGACAGACAGGTCAGGTGAGAGATGAATATGGCTTAGAATAGGATACTTCTGTATGTGGCAGAGAGAAATGATTCTATCTGGGGTATATTTTGAAGGAAAGTAATTTGCTTCCGAATTAGATGTGGGGTATGAGAGAAAGAAAGAAGTCATGGATGAGTGCATGATTTGTTTTTTGTTTTTGTCTTGTTTTTGGTCTAAGCAACAGAGTAAAAGGTAATGCTAATCACTAAGGCCAAGAGAATGTGGTCAACTGGCCAGGACTGAATCACATGCCCATCCCTGGAGCAAGGGTGAAGTCAGTCTTGCCTAAAACACATATACTGAGAGTATTAAGAGAATATTTCACCAGAGTAAAAAACAGGGCATGACACTGGAGGCAGGGGGAAGAGACGATGGGTGAGCCAAGAACAATAGCTCATTAGAGGTCTGTTGATTGTGTTCTAGAGGACACACAGAGAGTAAAATAAACTTCAAGAAAAAAAAAATTAGCTCTTCCTCTTTCCCTTCCCAAACAATTCAGTCCTAAAGCCATTAGCTGGGGCCAAGGGGGTAGTCATGGTGGCCCAGAGCAGGGTGTTTGACCCCAAGCAGGGCCAGGAAGGCATTTAGGTAAGGAGGGAGCCGTGGCAGCCAGGCGTCGTATGTTGGAATCTAGGTGGGGTGAGAAAGTCAACACATAGGAGGACTGGCCTGTGGGGAGTATCAGCGCCTAAGCAGGGTGAGGAGGGTCTGCACAGGAGGACCACCCAGCGTGTAGCATCCAAGTCCAAGTAGGATAAGGAAAGCACCCATGCAGGAGGTGGTCCAGCCCAGGGCACCAGGGTCTCAGTGGGGTGAGGAGGACTTCCGCGTGGGGAAGTGGGCTGTGGTGTGACTGATGGTTTTCAAGATACACGTATGTGTATACATACATTTCCTAGCTCTGTCCACTGAGAAGCCCAGGAGGAGCTGAAACTCAATGGCAATGAGCACACCTATTACCCAGTCTTGGCTCCTAAATATCATTATTTATCAAAAGGAAGGAAAATGACTGATTCCAGGGCTAGGACAGAGAAAGCACCACATGAGTCCAGAACATATAACCAAAGGTAAGGAAGTGCTAGAAAATTATGGGGACAGCAAAAGGGCATAGAATTCAGCTTGAATGCATTGGCCAAACTGGGGATAATTGAAGCATTAAAATAAATAATGATAGTAATTGACTAAAATAGGACACCGTGAGTCGAAAATGATAAAATAAATGAATAGATTGAAAGTTTGAGGAATAATAAGATAGTCACATAAGTTACAAGGTGCCTTTTGACAAAACACTTATTAATTACAAAGGAAAAAAGAGTAAACTTAAGCCTGGCAGGTACCGCTTAAATCAGGTGATCAAAGGGAACATCATCAGTGATGAGAACAATTGAAATTGACCCCTCCATATGATACAATAAGAGCACAGCATCACTTCTCTGATATTCATGCCAAAGATGCATAACTTAAATCTAATCCTGAGGAAGAATCAGACAAACCCAACTGAAGGACTCTTCAAAATAACTGGCTGGGGGACTTCCCTGGCGGTCCAGTGGTTAAGACTGTGCACTCCGAATGCAGGGGGCACGGGTTCGATCTCTGGTAGGGGAACTAAGATCCCGCATGCCACATGGCGCGGCCAAAAATACTGGCTGGTAATCTTCAAAAGTGTCAAGGTCATGGAGGCCTAGTAAAGACTAAGGAACTGTTCTAGGCGAAGGAGACTAAAGAGACAACATAGAGAAGCACATGGTGTGGTTCTGAACTGGATCCTTTTGCTTAAAAGGACATTATTAGGGCATCTGAAAAATTTGAATGGGTTCCAAAGATTAGGTGGTACCAATTTACCAGTGTTAACTTCATGACTTTGATACCTGCATCGTGCTGTGTAGGAGAATGTTTTTATTTGTAAAAATACACAGTAAATTATCTAGGGATGATGAGACATCATGTTGGCAACTTGTTCTCAAATAATTCAGAAAAAAATTGCCTTGTACTGAACTTGCATTTTTTTCTGTCAGTTTGAGGTTGTTAAAATTTTTTTTTAAAAAACAGAAAACTTGGGGTAAAGATTGTTTAGGTCTATCAGATAGAATTATAACTAAGAGAGGAAAAAATAATTTCAGAGCTGGCTAAGACCATTTATTCTGTGATCCAATACAGACCTTTTAAAATCATTCATTTGCTCCAAATAATTATTAGTAACTCTTTAAGGCTTTCTTCAATTATTATAACAGATTTTTCTGATATTGAATGTGGATAAATTTCTTTAAAAGTATTTTTTAATTAATATATGTACATTTTTTTAGACATAATGTTATTGCACACTTAATAGACTACAGTATAGTGTAAACATAAATTTTATATGCACTGGGAAACCAAAAAATTTGTGTGACTCACTTTATTGTGATATTCGCTTTATTGCAGTGGTCTGGAATTGAACTGGAAATACCTCTGAGGTATGCCTGTATTATTGTAGTAATAGTAATAAATAGTAATTAATTGTAATACTGAAAGAAATGTAATTTTATATTGTTACCAAGCTATTAAAAATGAACATATCAGTTACATTAAGATATACTCTTATCAGGTAATCACATGCATATACCTCTTCACCTTAAGTGTTTTATATGTACATTATATATATGCATATATAAAACATACATATATACACACACAAACAAGTGCACAAACACAGACACACATGCATATATAACAAATCTTTTGTATGAACAGTAAATTAAGATCAATAGCAGTTATTTCAGATAGGACTCTGGGCAGTATCAAGGAAAAGCTATTTTTTTTTAACTAAATGCATAGCCAAATGAGTACAGATTTACTAAAAGGGACTGACCAAGTCTGCATAGTATCATTATTCCTGTATATAAGATAAATAAATTGTTTCAACATTTGAATATTTCAAATATGTGTATGAGGTATAAAACATTTGTCCTAAAATAACCAGCTAATTTGCATTATAAACCTACTGTAGGTATAAAGGTCATTAATTTTTAACTATAAACTCCTAAAGAGACCTCCCTGTGATTAATGAATTTTGAAAGCTTGATAAGAACATCTTCTAGAGTTAGCATACCCTGGAGTCAATTTCTATCTCTGCTGCTTAATCTTTCCTATTTCCTAGTCTATAATCTGTTTCTTTAACTAGGTCATAACGACTTATCAATCATTATAAAAGCTTTATTATCCTTTAAGTACTCATGACCATCATTATTTTAAGCTAATATATAGAATGACAGGAACACAGTTTGCCATATTCAGTATTTATATAAACATGAAAGATGCTACGGAGAGGAGGAAACCACTAAAATCATGATTGATTTTAAGATAAATATAATAAGTCTTTTTGAATTTTAAATGAATCAAAAAAGTCTACATTCAAAGAGTAAATTTTATATTGGATTTGAGAAATCTGATTTTACACAAACAAAATGAGAGTACTATAGTAATTTTCCATGGTTTTCCACTTTTGATATTATTAAATATCAAATAATTAAATAACTGTTGAAAATCACTGGCTCTGTCTCCATTCCCTTATCTGGAAAGTAGGGATACTACTACCTGCCTAGATTTTCTTCTCAAGGAGATTTAAAGGGAAAAAAGTTCAAATTTCTAAAAAGAAATTTACTTCATAAATTTAATGCTTCTATTATTTTCGTTTTAACAGTTATTGCAGCTGAACTAGTAAATGACAAAATAACTGAGTATCATTTTGAATACATAGAATTAACATGAAAAGTGGAAATCTTTGACTACACACTTTGTGGAAGTGAAATGGACCAACAGAACTATTAAACCATAGTTTTCTCATAGAAAAAAAGCGTTTGTGTGCTATATACATTTAAAGCATGAATATCTGAATTTTTCTTCCATTCATCTGATATTTTCATTAAAAAATTAAACTTGAAATTTTTGAAAGACTTAATCAATTTTCTGAACCTGAAAATGTAGTTTTAATCATTCCCTCATATACATTTGCAAAGTCATTATATTTGTAAAGTGCTTCAAGAATCATGGCTGTAAAGGACAGCAAAGCTCCCAAGGTGAAACAAAAAATGAGAGAACAGTTCGTCTGAATCTTTTTCCAGTCTGGGTGTAGATTAGGGGTAGGTAGGGGTAGAGAGTCTCTTTCTGAACCTCCTGCCTTTATACTCTTTCCCGTTAAAGTGCGACAGAAAACACTAGAATTTATAACCATTAAAGATTATGAAATAAAAAATAATGCTAAGTTTCAAAAATTCAAGTTCATAGTCACTGGGCCCTTTCACTGAAAATAGTTGTTTCATCACTTTTGCTTCTGGGAGAAACGCTTGGCACGCAGTGAACAGAAATGAAAACATGAGACAGCAGAAAGTCTCAGCACGGTGCAGTCTAAAATGTTTGTAAGCACCCTTTATGTAATAAGTAATGGAGTAGCTGGAAAACTGCCTCTAAAGGCAGAAGGTTCTGGCCAAAAGTGAAGACTAGCCAATGCATTTGAGAAGTGAAGTAGCGTGAAACAAAACCAGGAGATGTTCAAGGCAAGTTTCTTAAGTAAAGCTCCATAAGGAAGTATGGAATAAATAAATCTCATTTAAACAAATTATGCCAAATAAAAATTGTTATTGTATTTCTTAATCAAGGTGGAGATGGGGGAGTGAGAGGGCTGGGGGAGGGAGTTACCACTTGGCTAAAGGCAGCGTAAAATTCTAAAATTGTATTGCTAATCTGTGAAATCTGAAGAGAAGCCTAGAGAACAAAGAACAATTAATTACCTTTCCTTCAAGCCTGGTTGAATTTTTCTGCCCCAGGTGGTTTTTAGAAGATCCCTCTTGGATAGCATCAAGAAAGTTTTCACCTGCACTAGATACTTTGTGATTTAAAATTATTATATATCAAGAGCAGAAAGGAGTCCTTTCTAATCCTGCAAAAAAAAAAAAAAAAAATGGAGAAGAGATTTTGGATTGAAATTCTTGGATTCTCTGTAGCATAGAGATGAAGCCATTTTTAAAGTTCTCTGCACAACAGGTTTTATTCAGATAATTGTTAGACTAAGAGGGGTTAGGAAAGGGTATAGAGAATTCACAACCAATAGGAGCAACGGTCAAGGCAGGCTTCCAGATGGTAAAGAGGTAGAGCCAGCCCCTCCTAATAAAGCCCCTAAAATCATGACCTGGCAGACAGAGTAGGCAACCACCAAGGAGAAATAGATCATCTCTGGAAGGATGAATGATTAGCAAATCAGATAGTGTTTTTTCTTTTTTTGGCCACCCTGTGCAGTGCGGCATGTGGGATCTTAGTTCCCCGGCCAGGGATTGAACCCGTGACCCTTGCAGTGGAAACACAGAGTCTTAACCACTGGAGCACCAGGGAAGTCCCAGGTAGTGTTTCTTGGTTAGAAAAGAAAGGGGGCATCTCAGTAAAGGACATGCCAGTTGAAATATCTTACTCTGCACATTCTGCAACCCCGTGAAAGGGGAGAATTTGTTTTGGCTCTATAAACTTTAAATCATGAAGTAACAACCCAAATTAATAGCTGCCTACCTAGAACCCTCAAATTTTGTTGGCATTAGAATTGTAATGCTGAAACTAATTTTTTTCTGCCCCAATAAATCTTCAAATTTTGGCCAGCTGGGTCTTGATATATACCATATTCACTAAGCAACTATCTTATGAAAGGTGATTGCATCCTAATTCTTCTATGAAGGTCAGAGATAAAGTTCTTCAAACAAATTAATGCAAAGAGCAGGAACAAAACGGTTTTTAAAATTAGGTAACAGCTTTGGAAATACTTTCTCTTCTCCCCCAGCCCCTCTTGAAAAGCAGTAATCTTCGTTAACTTAGGGATATAATGTTTGGGAATCATGTTAAAATACTGGCACATTATTTCATTGTATTCACTATTTAAGAAGGGTGAAATCTTTTATCAGGAATCTTTGAGTGAGAAAATGTGTTTATGTCCTAAAGCTTGTTTGATTGAACCTGTGCTATCAGCCTACAAGGTGACCTCAATGAGCTCCTGGTAGTCATCCTTGTATAGTCTTCTCCCACATTAAACAGGGCCAACCTGTGTAAGGTTACACAGGCTATTGCAGGAATGACAGTGTATGACTTCCAAGCCTACACCATAAAAGACATTTGGCTTCCACCATGTTCTCTCTGGGAGCTTGCTCTGGAGGAAGCCAGCTGACATGTTGTGATAACACTCAAGGGACCCTACAGAGAGGTGCTCATGGCCAGGAACCTAGGCCTCCCACCAACCATCTTAGATCTTCCAGCACCAGTCAAACGTTCAGATGACTGCAGCCCTAATCAATGTCTTGATTACAGTCTCATGAGACATCAAGGGAAGCTGTTCCTAGCTTCCTGACCCACAGAAACTGCTGAGATAATACATGTTTATTGTCCTGAATCACTAGGTGTGGGATAATTTGTTACTACAGCAATAGATTACAAAGTGGGCTTTTTTTCAAGAAAGAGTAAGAGCAAAACAAATGAACACACCCATTTTAAGCCATTTACAAAGTTGAAAGGCTCTGCAGTCACTAGTACTTAATGAGGCCTTATCTCAAGAATTTGCCATTTAGTTCCTTGTTTCTCAAAGTGTTGTACCAAGACCAGCTGTATTGGCATTACCTGGGAGCTTATTAGAAATACAGAATCTCAAATTCCACCCCAGACCTACTGAATCAGAATCTACATTTTATGAGATTTCCCCTACTACATGTAAGTATACATCAGAGTTTGAGAAGCAGCACTGATCTGTTTGAATACTAATGTTACAGCCTATAGTTGGAAATGCTGGCTGTGCATTGGAAGCAGTTCCAAAAACTACTGTTGGAGAAGTCCATCCCCAGGAGTTCTGATTTAATTGGTCTGTGTTAAGGTCTATTATGGCCATGGACCTAATTATATTTCACAGTTTTTCCCCTGGAAAACTATGTTGAAGCCTCAGATCAGCCCTGAATTCCCAGCATGTTCCAGTCCTGGTTCTAGAAGTGAGGTATGCCCAGGTGTCCCTGAGACTGCCCTGGGGGAACTATGGTGCACTAAGCAGGAATCTTCTGGGGCACTGCATGCCAGCGCAGCTTCACAGCTGCTGAAGAACTACTGCATATATCTCTGCCTTCTCTTATTTATACTCTTCCAGGACTTCGTTCATTCCAAGAAAAGCATCCATGTTCTTACCTTACAGGTCGGTTTGGATTTGCTGTCTAGGGCCACTCAGAGAACAGGTGGTGAATAACCTAAGGTTTCAGGGTAACTTACCCACCTGTCAGATTAGGACCAAACTTCTTTTAGTTTCATCTTTCCCTAATGGTAAAATGGAAGTAACTAATATTTCTCACAAGCCTTTGGGACATATGCTTTTACTGTTGACCAGGCACTACTAAATTAAGACTTCGAGTATGATGGGTGCTTACAAATGTCAGACCTATTACTTAATGAGAAGCTCAAACTGACAACAATAAACATCACTTGAATGTAAGGGGGGTGGGGTGCAGGGATTTTCTGTTTACCAATACATCCCCAGCGACGAAGACAATGCCTGGCACATTGCATGCTTTAATAAATATTTGTTAATTAAGTAAATTCCTCAAAAAACAATAACTTCTGATCATTCACTCATTCAAAGTTACTGAACGTACCATGTTAGCGAATCTGCAACGGAAATTGTTTTATCAAAGGATTTTTAAATAAAGCTCCAGATTTCCTTTAAAAAATAAATAGTGTGCCCCAATTCAATGCCATGTTTCAGGTTCCTGCCCTAGTTTAGCCTCGGCTCCTCATTTGGAGGCTGGCTAAGGGATGTGATCCCTGCCCTTGAATCTCCTTCCTTTGTAGTTTTTTTGACCTGCGCGGTTCCGTTTCCCAGGCGGAGGAGCGCGCGCCGCGGCTGCGCCCATCAGCGCGCGGAGCGGGGCTGGGGCTGTCAGGCGGGCAGGGCCGCCTAGGACCCTGGAGGGGCCGATCGTCTCGCCCTGCAGAGCCTCCTCTCCCGCCTCTCTCCCTCCGGGGTTTGGCATCCCTCGGGGAGCAAGAAGCCCGCTCCAGCCCTGACAGCGGGCCGGGCAGGCGGTGCGGTCGGGCCCGGGGGCGGATGCTCGCGGGTGGGCCGGGCCGGCCGGCTGCGGGGGAGGCGGGCTGCGTTATTTCCCGCTAGGGCCAGACTCCGGGAGGGACTGGCCTGCACGGTGCTCTCGGCCCCAGCCAGCGCGCGCCGCCCCTCGGGCAGGGCCTGGGGGCGAGCGAGGCGGCGGCGCGGCATTCCGGGCCTCGGGCCGGGCGCGTGAGCGGGCCGGGGCCGGAGCCGGGCCGACGCCCCGGCGGCGCCTCTCCCACGCTCGCGGCCCCTCCCCCTCCCTTCCTTCCTTCCCCTCGGATCTCCCGGGAGCGGCGGGCGGACGCGAGCCGCGGCGGGCGCCCGAGCTTTGTGTGCGCCCGCGGGCCCGGGGCGAGCTTCGGGCGGCCCAACTTGGCGGCGGCCGGCGGGCTCCCGGGAGGGAGTTGTGAGGCGTGGCCCGGTGGAGGAGGCGCCTGGGGGGGCGTGGGGCTCCCAGGCGAGCGGGAGGGACAGAGCGAGGCGCGCCGGACAATGAGCTGGGCAGCTCGGCGCTGCGGCCACTTTTAGGGGGCGCGGGTCGGCCGGCGCCTCCGCGGCTCCACCTGCGAGGAGAGGGCGGGATGCCAGAGCTGGTTGTCCCGGCGCTCTGAGGCTTCTCGCAGTTAGACGTCCCTGAGCCGGTGCTCGCCTTGACCCTGGGCTACCTGGAGGCTTTGGCTGGGGCGTGTTTCGTGGGGGCGCCCCTGGAGCAGCCGCGATGGCCAGCACCAGGAGTATCGAGCTGGAGCACTTTGAGGAACGGGACAAAAGGCCGCGGCCGGGGTCGCGGAGAGGGGCGCCCAGCTCCTCCGGGGGCAGCAGCAGCTCCGGCCCCAAGGGGAACGGGCTCATCCCCAGCCCGGCGCACAGTGCCCACTGCAGCTTCTACCGTACGCGGACCCTGCAGGCCCTGAGCTCGGAGAAGAAGGCCAAGAAGGCGCGCTTCTACCGGAATGGGGACCGCTACTTCAAGGGCCTGGTGTTTGCCATCTCCGGCGACCGCTTCCGGTCCTTCGATGCGCTGCTTATGGAGCTCACCCGCTCCCTGTCGGACAACGTGAACCTGCCCCAGGGTGTCCGCACCATCTACACCATCGACGGCAGCCGGAAGGTCACCAGCCTGGACGAGCTGCTGGAAGGTAGGAGGGAAGGGCCCGGCGCGGCAGGTGCGGCCCCGCGTGCCGACAGGTGCACGCGCTCGCCCGGCGCTGGGGGAGCCTGCGGGGGGTTTTCTAGGCGGCCGCAGGAATTGTGCGGTTATGTCTTCTTTTCCGCAGGCTCTATGGGTGGGGCGCGCTTCCACATATACTCTGACTGTCCCTCCCAGAAGATTTGCCTTAAAAAAGAAAGAAAAATCCTAACGGGATTTGGTGACATCTCTTAAGATTGGCGGACTTGTTTTTGTTTTTTGCTTTTTTGAAGTGCAAAGTCTCACGTGAGGATCTGGGTAACCCTCTAGCTCATAAGCTGTCTGTTCAGCCCTCTGTGTGGAGCTCAGTGCCGGCACCTGTGTTTCAGCGTTCAGGACCCTGTTGCACCTGCTCTACTCAGAAGCCGTGGTTGTGAAACACTCTAGGTTGGCTTTCCTGGTTTGCCTTGCAGCAGAAGTTCCCTGAGGTCAGGAGGGGCGTCCAAGACAGTGGTTCTCAACCCTGGTTGCATCTTGGATCACTGGGGACTTTAAGAAATATGGGTGTCTGGGTCCCATCCCCGGATACTTGGATGTAATTGGTTTGGCGTGTGGTCTGGGCATCTGGAGTTTTCAAAGCTCCTCAGGTGATTTGAATGTGCTGCAGAGATTGAGAACCGTTGTGCTAAAGGGTTTTCCACGTTTGGTTGGTAATGAGGTGAATCAAGGTCAGTCTCTCTTGCATCCTCCCCTACTGAAAGTAGCTAGTTAGGGTGATAAAGGCCACGGGAATCAGCAGTTGGGGCCCCTTATAAATTAGGCCTAGGGTGTCAACCATGCTTGACTCAACGGGACTGCTTGGCTGTATGTTGTGTCATCCTTGAATTCCTGCAGTATTTACTCTAATTTCACTTCAGGGAGAGAAAGCATTACTAGTAGTTAAGAGCCTATATCCAGAACTAAACACCACCCATAAAGATCAGACAGCACCCAAGTATGTGCCGACTGTGTGTTTATATACAGTCTGCGCTCATGCATCTTTCTTAACATAAATGGCACATATTGCCGTGGTAGTCATAGCAATGTTGGCTTGGCAGGGGAAGGAAACTGAACGTGAAGCCAACTATTTTTCTTATATTAGCGCATCATGTTCTTATGTTCTGAAGACATCGTCCATTTTACACATGAGGAAACATAAGCAACATGCCTTGTCATACAGGACAAGGGCAGTCTATGCCCTTTCGTCTACAGTTCACTTTTAATAAATTGATGTAGCTACACTGCGGAGTCCTGAAAGTGGTTGAGATTCTATTTAGTCACTGTTACCGAAAGTTTTCCCTGCCCTGGCTAGATGAGGACCCAGCCAAAACTAAGTTGTCTTTTCTGTGTGTGTGTGTGTGTGTGTGTGTGTGTGACTTCACAAATTCTCCTGCTCACTTGAGTGTTTTGGTTTTAAAGGCTTCTTGAGGAGGTGGTGACAACCAGAGGAGTATAAATAAAATGAAGATACATTGTTAAAAGGGCTTTATTGCTTTATCGTGTTACATACTTAAAAGCCACATTTGCCTAGGTATTTCAAAACTGAGTAACGAATTTTCTGATTGACCCAAAGCTAGATTAGTAGCCCTGTGGAAGGATCAAGGCAATGCCTTTTTTACTTAAACACTCACTACTCACATGCCCTTGGGATACTGTGCCTGGTGTGGTCTGAGGAGGGACAGTAGTTTTAATATCCTTCTCAGAAGTAATTTTCCTTCTCAGAAGTAATTTTAACAGTGTATTTGCTACATGAAATGAATGTACTCCAGAGGTGAACATGATCCTAGGGAAGATGGTCAAGGTGTCCATTATGCATATTAATTGAGAGCACATATTGTACATTGAGTTTGTTATTGCCCAAGTGGTACATGGTCCACTGAGTCTAATTCTCAAACTGTAGGTTCGACTATAAATTGAAGGTTGATAAATATCCTTTGAATCACTCATTCACTGATTTGTGGAGGAGGGGGAACCATAAGCATATGTAGAGTCCAAATTACACCACAGTATGAAAAATAATGATAGAACACAAATATTTGCACCATGGAAATGTTTCCCTAGTATAGCCAATTGCCCACTTGTTTCAAATATAATAAAATTACATTTTATTAAATATAATACAATTACTGCAAAAGAAGAAAATTTGAGCACTTCTTTTGTCATAGTGGCATTCTCTCTGACAATAGATCTTTGTCTAAGTCTTGAATTTCCCACAAAATGAGTGGAATACCCTGTTTCTAGGCAGTTTTTAAGAAAAGAACCATCAATGTTTAATATCAACTATTCAAGAATGTAAGTAGTTTCAACTTTTAGTTAAAATTGTGTACTCGAATGTTCAGATTTATCATGCAGAAGAACTAACCAGCTACCTGTGAAGTTATTATTTGCATCAGTAAAAATAGGTCTGTGATATTTCCCATGTTGTCAAAATTGACTATTTCATCTTAGTTCATCATTTTTAATAAAGATTCTCTGATAGTATTTTTTACACCATTATGTTCAGCTGATCTCTCATTTGCCTCTTCCATTCCGTGAAATTTGTAGTTTAGAAGATACTGTTTTTCCCAAAACGATTTTTTCTAAAATGTTTTCAGTGAAGAATAGAAAGTGATGACTCAAGATAGCTAGGCATGAACACTCACTCAGAGCCTCAGTCCCACTGAACTCAGATGACAAAAGAAATTTGCATGGCCCAGATTTTTTTCTTCTGCCCTTGAGAGTCTCTGGAGACCAAAAACTGTTCAGGTGTAGGCTGGTACTCCTGCACTACACTAAACCAGCAGGCATTTGGAGCCTATTGTTTTAGCTCCCCTTGCTGCATTAATTTCAATGTGTTAGTGCTGTGCATCCCTGTAATCCTGTTTAGTCTTTACAACTGGATGGGGACCTTCTCTCAAAGGAAGACTGTGAGTCTTAACAGTCAGTACTGGGAAAATCAGGTTGAGCTGTCTGAAGCCATGAGCCAGCCAACCGTGTCACATCTCTGATAGACAACTGAAGATGTCTGGATGGCATGTTCCTAAGTTCTCAGTCAGAACTCCTGGTCTTAGTTTTTTTTTTTTTTTTCCATGAGTGTTCTCTTCTTCAGAACATTTAAGCTATAATTATTTTGATGTCCCAAAGAGAGATGCCCAAGGACAGTAGAAACAATGCGTGACCAAGTTGGGGTCCCTAGGTTCTGTGGATTTGAGAAAAATTCACCTCTGTTCTCAGCCTTAGTGACCTCTTCTGTTGAAAGAGAGGTTGGCAGATCACCTAAGTTAGATCCTTTCTGGTCTAAAAGTATATACCCTTCCCCTGCCTAAGTGGTTACTTATTGAGTGTCTGATGGCCTGGGCTGCCTTCCCCTACCCAGAACCTATCTTCTGGAAAATTGACAAAGCTGCAAATGTCCTACACAGCAGGGAGTGGGTATATGGCTCTGATGAAGTGTTTGACAGGAGCCAAAAAATTAAGAGCTACCCGTCTCTGCCTCTTTCATTCCAAAGTAATATGTCATTTTATGTTGTTTATACCTTTTACTCCTCAGTCAACAATAAATAAACTGATTGGATTTTTTGGCATGTGAGAGAATTTTGATTATTTTGACAGGTGATACTTCCATTCTTCCATTAAGTTAACTTGAAAATTAGCTTGAATTAACTTGAATTTAAGAAAAATAAAGTTCTAAGAAAATCAAGTCTTTGAAGTTTTTGAGGTTCTCCTACTAAGCCTAGTTTATTGAATCTCTTTGGTTATTCAGTCTCTTTGAAGGTGTTAAACCAAAATATGGTGACAGTTATATTTAAGTAAAAATGAGTTTACATTTAAGTAAAAATTAAGTTACATTTTTAAGTTACATTTAAGTAAAAATGCATAAGAACTCAGATTATAGGTTTTATCCCCTTGAATGATAGATTTTTAGAGTAATAATAGAAACTGAGCTCTTGGAACTTGTTATAGTGAGGAAGGCAACATAAACCCATGAGATGTAAGGTATTTGCACATAGTAGTCAAAAGCAGTACACATTTATATAAGGCAAGCATGATGATTGGACATAGCAGTTTAACATTGAATCATCAATCTGCAAAACCTTCTCTACCTGGCAGACTCCTAGATCCTCCTAGATCCAAGACCCTCTTCAAATATCATCTTTCTATGAAACCTCTTCCCAGACCTCGGGGGCATTGGTCTCAAACTGTTGTTGATTGAGAGCATAGTTGTTGTTGTTTCAGGTGCTGGGGGTACGGTTCTAGAATGCTCACATTCTAGAGGGAGAGAGAGAGTGTGAAAACACACACACACACACACACACACACACACACACACACACGATGGTTCCAGCTGCAGGGCTGTAAGTGAAGTGGTAATGAGGTGGGGCAGGAGGCCCACACTGGCGAGGACAATGGAAAAGGATTCCCAGAGGAACAGATGTTGGAGCCAAGGCCTGAGGTCAAGCTTAGAACTCTGCCATTTGCTTACTCACAGCATTTTTCCTTTCCTCTATTGTAACACTTACCTTTACAATTAGAGGTATATTGGGTCTCTTTTTTGCACTAGACTAAGCATGTCGTGAGGTTAGGGATCTTGGACACAATAAGTTCATTAAATAAATAGCCCAGGAAATGACTTTACCTCTAAGTCTCTTGATTGTCAAGGGAAGTTTTGTATGAATTAAGTTTGAATAGGGTTGTTCCTATGTATTTGTGAAAATATGTATTTTGAAAAATTGGATTATATTCCAGATAAATCAGAAATGCTCTGCTGACTCATCGCTGTGGAGAGAATGACTCTTCCTCAGTATTTGCTTCTATAAATCTGATTGTTTTCTTCTTCTCATTTCCTCAAAACAGGGGAACTCAGGTCTGCTATAACGCAGCTGCATAATAAGCTCTTTCCGGAGGTAATGGGAAGAGAAATTTTCATTTGCAGAATAAAGAATTCTAAAGGGTTGGGGGAAGAAAGGAAATACTTGGGAGAGCATTTATGAGATGAGGGTCAGACAGAATGATACACTGGTAGTTATAAGAAAAGATCACTATTTCATGAGGTTTCAAACTATGGAAATGGACATTTTATGGCCCTGTCATATGAAATAAGAGAAACTAGATATTCCCTTGACCAGTGATTGTCAAACTGCTTTCTTCATTGCAGAGAGGGCCAGGGGAGTTTCTCTGGGTCTGTACTGCCTGGCTAGGTCTCTTCTCATCCCTACCCGCCCGCCCATGCTCCTACCACTTCTGTTTTTGTCTCTTCTATTGATAAAGTAAACTATTACCCTAAGGATTAGGGATCCTATTCTTCTCAACATTGCTACCATTTTTTAGATGTTTTATATGCAATCATTGTGTGAGATACTTTGTGTTTTATCTCACCCTTGTTATCCCTTATGGAATACGGCTGCATTGTCTTCCCCATTTTGCAGCTGGGGAGACTGAGACTCAGAGGATTAAGAAATTGTCCCCGTGTACCAGTCAGAAGAGGTGGGGCTGGAACCTGAGGCCTTTCTCCTTGGCCTTTCAACTTCTGTATTCTTAACTGCTATGTTCTGCCACCTGTGAGATGGGGTCCATTCTGACCCCTGAAGTTTGCGTAGGTCATGTACCAGCAATCTAGAGCTGCATCACCGCTGCAGCCAAACCTGTTATTTATATTTGGAAAATGAAGATGGTGGTAGTTCATCAGTCACTGCAGATGTAAAGACAGTTTTAGGATGTTTTGTGTATGGTTCCTGAAATGAACCATACATTATCCTATGCACCGGCATAGTAGGGTCTGCGCATTCAAATTCTGCAGAGTTGTCTTGCTTGACTTTGGTTTCCTTATCTTCAAAATGAGGAAGGTTAGGTAATTGCTAAGGCTGCTTCCCCTTTAAAGTTCAGTGATCTTGGGAAATGCTTCTGGAAGCGGGAAAGAGAAATGATCTGTCTGGCTCGATGTTTCTCTTTAAAAATTGGCCAGGTTTTGTGATTGAATGTGGTTACCTGGGTTTAGATGGAGTTCTTAAACCCTCAATAACCTATAGGAGGCTCTTCCCCATCGAATCTTCTCAGGAAAGGGAAAATTATGTACAGGCCCATTGAGGGCTGGGACCATGGTCATTTTGTTAATTCATTTATCCTATCGATAAATACTTCTGGCACTTGATGTTTGATGATTAATTTTACTTTTGTGCCATATATGATATTTTGATAGGTGGGAATAGGTGGATATTGGTTTTTAAAAAAACCTTTCTTAGTTAAGACAGCCAGCTGGACAGTTGGCTAGATTTGCAGAGGTCAAATGAGGTCATGCAAAAGGCAAACATTCCTTGCCCCTTCATATTTCAGTTTTGAAATAAGTTTTTATTCAAGAAAAAAGGGATGCAGTATATTTGTATGTTAACAGTTTATCCATTTCACTAGTGTCTGAGATGCCTGCCTTGATTTTTCTCTTTGGACATCTTTCATAATCAAATTCTTGTACCTTTATTTTGAATGTATGTTTAAATCCCAGGACTATTCTAAGCCCCCTAATATTTTCAGCGTCTGCTTTGAGTTTGTTCTCTGACGTAGCTAAGACTTAGTTTCGTTCATCTTTTAGCATTCTTATTTTAAGCATTGTCTTTAGAAAATTTATTTCACATATAGTTTAAATACAATCTGCATTGTACAATACTTTTTGGGTTTTTTTGGCTGCATTGGGTCTTCGTTGCTGCACGCAGGCTTTCTCTAGTTGCGGCGAGCGGGGGCTACTCTTCATTGCTGTGCACGGGCTTCTCATTGCGGTGGCTTCTCTTGTTGGAAAGCACAGACTCTAGGCGCGTGGGCTTCAGTAGTTGTGGTGTGTGGGCTCAGTAGTTGTGGCTCGTGGTCTCCAGAGCACAGGCTCAGTAGTTGTGGCACACGGGCTTAGCTGCTCCGCAGCACGTGGGATCTTCCCGGACCAGGGCTTGAACCCGTGTCCCCTGCATTGGCAGGTGGATTCTTAACCATTGTGCAACCAGGGAAGTCCCTCTACAGTACTTTTTAAATTCTATGAGTTGGAAATATAATTTAAGGCTAGAATTTAGATACTCTTTCATTCATTGACATGCTATAATTTTTGCTCTAATCCAGGCTGTTTTACCCTGTTTGCCATATCTCCTGCAGCCTGAAGCAGTAGACTAGCCATATTGTAATTTGTCAGAAGCTACTACCTTCAAGACAAGGAATGGGAAAATACTGATTTGTGAGATCAACTTTAGTACTTTTGATTACACTATAACATTTACTAACGTCTCAACATAACTAAAATAATCTATAATTATGACCTACTATGTTACCATTTGTTTATATGTTGGTTAAATTATAATCACTTGCAACCAAAATGTATCACAATAGAAGTTTTTAAATTGTCATTGATTTATTTCTTCCTTCACTGTGTATGTATTACAAACTTCAGATTACTTTGTTAATTTTTATGTAATAACAATGTCATTATTTCTGAAAGGCAGTGATTGATGCTCTCTTCCCCAATATCCTTGTCCATTATCTTGGTCTTTTAACAGTATTCTATCTCATCTGTTAAGGAAGCAGGAAAAGAAAAAGGAGTTATGGAAACTTACTACTGGTTATACTCTTCATCAAGCCTCTGCAAAAGAATGAACTTGAGAAACAGCCTGACATAAACTCATCTCTACTTAGTTTAGTGATCAAGGCCGATAGCTGGAAGGTTCCACATGAACCTTGTAACACTTAGCAGAGTCCTAGCTTGCAGTGTCTCTTCGATAAATGGGAGTGGTCCTCAGCATCTCAAACCAAAATGTGTGTCCTTGTAACTTCCCTCCCTGTAATTCTAGAGCCACCGTTTGGAGCTACGTAAGACTCCAGATGGAGCTACATGGCAGCCCTTCAGACATTTTATGACAGTGGTCATGCTTTACTATTTCCCCCTTCTGCCCATCTCCTAAACATCACTACTCTTTTTTGACAAACATCTGGTTTCTGAATCCTTCATCACTTGCACTGAATCTTTTTGAGCTATTCTCACTATCATCACTTGCTTCAAACTGGAGCCAAGTCTTCCTCTTAGACTCAAAATGAGATTTAAAGGGTTGGGGAGGGGAGCGGTGAGGGAGGAAGGTCTTAAGCAAAGATCTCCAGAAGCTGGGGAAACTCTGTTGAGGGAGGTTTTTACCTCAGATGATGAGCCAACTGAAGGACTGACCCTATATCCATTATGCCTCAGTTTACTTACAAATAAGTGTAAGATGGGCACATTTTGGTTTGAAGATCTCTTTCTCAATATCCTTAAAATTGCAGTGTTTCTCAAACTTTTGCAATGTTTGGGATAATTAAAATTGAAAAACAATGTAAAAATCTAACAACCAAGTTGCAGAAGCCCAGCATTGCCTTAATTGCTTTAAATACATTGTCACTTAAAAGGGAGATGTACTTATGCATATAGCTCTTACACACCAGTACAACCCAAAGGAGACAACCTAAAAACTGACAAAACTGTATAACCAATAAAAATGCAAAATAGCAACATAAAGCTCCAGATACTATTTGCTCAAACTAAACTGTTCCCAGTGTGACCATGGTGCTGAATGCTGAGTTTGGTGTGCTGAATGCCGTGTGATGAGTCAATTTTGCACTGCTAACAAGCCTTCATTCCCGCAGAGTAAAATTATGTCCTCTGGCCTTAACTCTCTGTGCATGTCTTGTACATATAGTAAGTCCACTTCTTCCTCATTAACTCCCAGCAAAGTTACACCACTTGATGCCAAAGGAGTTGAGGCTGTGGGCACAGAGTGTCCTGGCTGCACTTGATTTAGAAATAGACATTCAGATGTTCCAGAATAAGATGATATAAACATTTTAAGTCTTATCATCAAATTAAGTACAGAATTGGGAGTTCCCTGGTGGCCTAGGGGTTAGGATTGTGGGCTTTCACTGCCATGGCCCTGGGTTCTATCTCTGGCTGGGAAACAGATCCTGCAAGCCACGCAGCACAGCCAAAAAAAAAAAAAAGTACAGAATTAAAATTGCCAAGGTGAATGCTTGTAGATTGTGGGATACAGTTGTCTCAGGTTTGAGCAGCAAGAAGACAAATAACGGATCTGATCTGTAGGTTCCATCCTACCAGGAGATTAGATAGAATTTTTTTTTTCCAGTGGGTAAGCTTTAAGGCTTTTTGGTTAGTGAGTAGCATTTTTGTTTTTACTTTTACATAATTTCTTTGGTCTTAAGTTAACTCCTCCCAAATTTCAATGCCGAAGCATGGATTTGTGGACATACTTCTTCCTACATATTCAGATGTTCTGTGTAACGTCTCCACACCTTTCTCTGTGGAAGGTATCACAGACTGTACCACTGGATGTGACTTTAGGAGGTGAGTCGTTTTCAGCCCCTTGCCTTCAGCTGTGTTGAAGGGGCACTGGTCTTAGGAGTGAAAGATCTCAGCTTGTGTCCGCAGCCCCGCCCTGTAGGAAAGGCTGTTATATTCATTTTGTGAATGTGGCAGCAGAATGTGGTCCAGAGATAAGCCAAATGAGTGCAGAAGGGAACAGCATCCAGGTGAGAGCAGTGTACTTTATGTTACTCTGCTGGTTCCCATAAGGTTAAGTTCTGCGCACTGTACAGTTCGGGTAGAAAACCCAATAAGCTGTTTGCCACAACAGAATAGTAATCAGTCTGTCTTTTCTTTACCCTGTATTCTTCTGAACCAGCTGGGTGTGGGAACGTGTCCTTGATGTGCTTTAGATGGAGATACGCACATTATTGTCTACCCGATAGGACAGTCTCACAGATGCTGTACTTGATTGAGGACATCAAACCATCTTGTAGATGCAACATACCCAAATTTATTTTCCTTGGTTACATTCCTTTGGAAGTAATTTCTTTCTCAATTTTGGAAGTTGGGAAGGAATTTAGGTTTCTAAGATTTTTGCAGATATTAGACCTTAAGTGTCAGCCATACTTTCTTTTCTTTCCTCTTTGTCTTTTCTCTGTTACCATATTTAAATCTGTGTGTGTGTGTGTGTGTGTGTGTGTGTGTGTGTGTGTGTGTGTAGGGAGGCTTTTCCTTAAGCTTGATGAGTCCTTACACTTTATTATTATTTTTTTATTGGAGTATAGTTGCTTTACAGTATTGTTAGTTTATACTATACAGCAAAGCGAATCAGCTATATGTATACATATATCCCCTCTGTTTTGGATTTCCTTCTCATTTAGGTCACCACAGAGCATTGAGTAGAGTTCCCTGTGCTATACAGTAGGTTCTCATTAGTTATCCATTTTATACGTAGTGTCAATATCATATATATGTCAATCCCAGTCTCCCAATTCATCCCACCCCCCCCTTTCCCCCTTGGTATCCATACGTTTGTTCTCTATGTCTGTGTCTCTATTTCTGCTTTGGAAAAAGACAGTCTATACCAATTTTTTCAGATTCCACATATATGTGTTAATATACGATATTGGTTTTTCTCTTTCTGACTTACTTCACTCTATATGACAGTCTCTAGGTCCATCCATGTCTCTACAAATAGTCCTTGCACTTTAGACTTGTAAACAAGTTTTCTTTTTCACCATAAAGTTCAGTGCTTGCTTCTGCTCCAAGAGTTAGGTATAGTCTCAATGTCCAAATTTTGTATAACTGATTTTCTGCCGTAAATGTCAAAAATAGTTTGTAATTACAAGCTAATTAGTGGTTTTAGGCAGTTAATGTAAGTATTTTAACAGAGGTGGATAAGAGACTTTCATAGTAACTGATAGAAAAGTAGGCTAAAACATTCTGTTGTGGAACTTCCAACTGTGTAAATATGCATTTAGCTATTTGTGATTTCTAACAGTAAATTGACATTTTAAATGTTAAGGGATTATTTTGATTTAGCTATTAAAATAGATTTTGTATATAATACGCACACAAACCCATACACACCCACACACATGTTCCATTGATTGAAAGACACAATGCATTTATTGGACTAAAATGTGCCATGGACTCTCGGTGCTTTGATGGTGTGAAGCGAAAAAAAAAAAAAACTTGGTAGGTCCTAGGCAGCCCTCACAGCCTGCTTGTTTTCCTCTGTGCCTTAGTTTGCCCTTTGATGGGGTAGAATGACCTAAGAGTGTCTCAGACCACACATGATGTCCTTCAGGAGCCTGACCTGAGCCTCTCACGGTCATTCGGTGTCAACACCTACACTGTGCAAATGTTTTACCTAGAAGTAATGCAAATCCAAACCGTGAGACGTACAAGTTTGTTTTGGAAATATGCATTTTTGTCATGACTTTGACAAACATGTTTTGGGTGCCTGCTGTATACCAGGTGCTGGGCTCGGTGTGGGTAACATGAAGAAGGGACAGTCAGTGTTTTCAAGGAGATTCCAGTCCAGGCAGTAGTTTGTAACTAGAGATTGTGTTAAGAGTCACCTGTGAAGTTAGGAAGCCTTACTCACAGGTTCTGGTGCCGCCTTCCAGTGATTCTGGTTCAGTTGAACTGTGGTGAGGCTTGGGCATCTGTGCTTCTACAACAAAATCACCTGACGAAAAAAAAAATTCTTCTCTAAGAACCACCGGAAGAGACAGATAAAGAATAAAGAGTTATGAGAAGTTAACATATTGTAGGCTCAGGATACAATAAGTGAACCCAAGAGTGACATAATTTTTTAAATTATGAAACACATATCTATAGAAAATTCATAAAACATACATGTACAGCCCAGTGAGTTATTATGAAGTGAACACCTTTGTGACTATTATCAAGAAATAGAGTATTGGGAATTCCCTGGCTGTTTCGTGGTTAGGACTTGGTGCTTTCACTGCCAGGGCCCGGGCTCAATCCCTGGTCAGGGAACTAAGATCCCACAAGCCACATGGCATGCCCCCCACCCCAAAAAAAAAGAAAGAAAGAGAGTATTGCCAGCATCCGAGAAGCTCTCCCTGTGTCCCTTCCTAGTTACAACCCTTCCCAAGTTACGGTAGCCTGACTCTTGCTTTTCTTTATATTTTTACCACTGATGAAGGCATCCCTAATCAGTATAGTTTTACTATTGTCAGTTTTGAACTTAAAGATATTAAATCCTACTGCATTCTATTCTTTTATTATCTTTTGATCACCGTTATTTGTAAAATTCATCCAAGTTGTTGTTTATAGCTGGCTTGTTCATTTCCATTACTGCACAGTAGTAGTACATTATATGAATATACCACAATCTGTGTGTCTGTTCTCTTGCTGATGGATATGTGGATTGATTATCATCTTTGGCTACTGAGCCCATTCTATGAGTGTGTGTGTGTGTGTGTGTGTGTGTGTGTGTGTGTGTGTGTGTGTGTACGTACTCTGGTGCCCATATACAGCAGTTTCTCCAGGGTATTTTTCTGGGGTGGAAACATATGATGTATATGTTGTCAACTTATCTATCACTAGATAATGCCCACCTGTTTTTCCTAAGTGATTGAACCAATTTAAAGTACATGGAAGTTCCAGCAATATATCAAAGTTCCTGTTGCTTTACCTCCTTAGCTGGGGTGATTAATCTTGACTGGTCAGTAAAAAAAAAAAAAAAAAAAAAAGAGGTAAGGAGAGAGGAGGAGGAAGGGTATTTCAAGCATATAAGAAGGAATGAGAATAAGAGGGTGTCAGTATAGGAGCCCCTGAGGAAAGGCTGCTTAAGGTGGAATAGTTTAGCCAGAAGTGGGGTGTGGGTGGGACATGTTCAAAGCATGGAAGAACATGGCCAGAAGCTGTTTTAGCGTAAGGCACTTTGCAAGAGAAGCCGGTCTGTCTGGGCAGTTTTAGCTGTGGTTATGATATCTGGTAGTTATACCAAGATTGTGATAAACTACTTTCTTCCAGACATTTCTTTCTTAAGGAAAAAAAAATTCAAAAAAATTTTTGGTATATATATCAGAATGTGGTGGAAAATGTATGCAGGATGAATTTATTCCAATTTTATATTAAACATATAAGTTTTTAGTACTTGAGTATATGTAAATATATATTTTATATGCATATATATTTTTAAAGTTTTATAAGTAATGGAATATTTTGAAAATGTTTCATGTATTATATATTAGCCGTGCACCATATGTAGCCTAAATCTTAATCCTCTATCTTAAAAATAAAATTATTGTTCAAATAATGTCTTTTGATTCTGTACTGTCTTCCTAATGAATTCTTTGTGCTATTTGAAGCATGTCTATAAGTTTAGGAAGAAACTTATATCTTCTAAATTTAAAAAAAAAAGTTTTCCTAATTTTTTATATCTTATGTGGCTTGGACCTAAATCTAGTTGACAAGTACTTAAGATGTGGATTTGCTTCTTTTAATAAAGTGCTTATTTAGAAAAAAAAAAAAGAATAAGAGGGTGTGACGAGTTTGGAAGGAAAGTGCAAGTATACTGGTGCGACACTAACTTAGGAGCCTGTGGGAAAGTGGCGAGAGGTGAGATGGAAGTATGTGATACGTTGGGGAGTTTGGTCTTTATTCTAAAGGCAGCGACGCAGGCAAAAGACATCAGATTTACATTTTTAAAAACTTGCCATGACAGCTCTGTGGAGGATGAGGGGGCCTCATTAACTACTCTAATCTGGGGAGAAAAGAGAGGGAGCAGGGTTGAAGGGGATGGGTTCCAGAGATGCTTAGACCAAGTCAACAGTTTTGCTAAATCTGCTGAATATGGGGCAAAAAGAAGAGAGACAGGAGTTTTGGGTTTTGCCTGGGTGACTGTGTAGGTGGTGATTTCATTAAGTTGGGGAATTCCAGAAGAGAAGTGTTTGAGGTCGGGTGGCAATCATGGGGAGTGAAGTTAGTTTTAGACTTGTGGCACGCGAGACAGCTGTAGATGATCTCGTAGAGATGCTCTTTAAGTGGTTTGAACTCAAGAAAGGACTGGGCTGGAGATGTCCCAGAGGCCGGGTGGTGATTGAAGCCGTGGGATGCGGCTGCCCACAGAGAGTCTAAGGAGGATGAGGTGGATGCAGGGGAGAAGGGGGTCCTGAAAAGCAGACCGAGAAGGGGCTACCAAATGAGTAAGAGGTAAGCCAAAAGAAATTAGATCCTGGAAGCTGGGGAGGAAAAGGATCTGCAGGACGAGAATTGTGACTGGTGTCCAGTGCCCTCAGAAGATGCCAAGTGAAATGACAAGAAGTGCTTGGCATTTGGCAGTTAGGAGAGAAGTGCTTGGGATCAGGGTGTTTCAGCCCGGGGAGCACAGGGAGCAAAGGTGATGCTGCAGTGGCTTAAGAGCAGATTGTGGGTGAGGAAGTGGGAGAAACCAGATGAGGAGCTGGGCAGTGAATGGAAGCCAAAGCACATTCGGTGGAGTGGGGCGAGGAATGAAGGGTAAGATGTGTGTGTGCTACAGTGGGAGATACTATATAAAGTCCTGTGTAGTTAAAGGGAGGAGAGAAGGAGAATGTGCCTGAAACCTCAGCATGAGGAGCAGGAAGGACCCAAATGTTGCGAGAGACTTAACATTGAACAGGAGGAGGGTACCCTTTTCACTGAAAAGGGAGAAGAGGTGGGAAAATTGGCACAGACTGAAATACATCTGTAGGGATGACGGTTTTCAGAGAACAAGAAATTGGGGAGTTCCTAGCTTTTAATAGCCTCTTGCCTCTTAAATAGGAGGCAGTTCATTTGGTTGAGTAAGGATGAAAGTTAATGGTTAACAAGTACCCAGGTTGTATTACACAACTGTTGACAATTGGTTTGTCAACCTGCTAAATACGAAGTAATGCAGAGTGTCTCTGAACAGATGTCAGTGGTAGGAAGCCATAGGCATGCCACTGGAGAGAGTCAAAGGAGGTGGAAAGACTTTCTATTCCGCACTGTGCTTGAAAACAGTAAAGGTGTATAACCACTTCCTGCTTCTAGCCATCCTCTTTCTATACAGAAAACAGATCCTCTTTTAAAAAAAAAAAAAAAAGTTCATTGAAGTATAGTTGACTAACAATATTAGTTTCAGGCATATAACATAGTGATTTGATATTTTTATAGATTGCACACCATACAAAGTTATTATAAAATATTGGCTATATTCCCTTTGTTGTACCTTACATTCCTGTGACTTATTTTCTAACTAGTAGTTTGTAACTCTTAATCCTCTTCACCTATTTTGCCCCTCTCCCGACTCCTCTCCCCTCTGGTAACCACTAGTTTGTTCTCTGTAACACAAATTCTCTTCTATGTAGTATTCATGTGATCATAATTTACAAAATAATTTCCCACCAATGTCTTATGGTCAAAGAACTGCTTTTAGAGAAACAGAGAGGGAGAATATGAATATGTCTGAATGTGTGTGTATGTATCTCAGTTCTCTTCAGCTAAAGACCACCAAGAGCGTACCTGGAGGTGAACAAGTTGAGTTTGCTACTCATTGCAGTAAGGAAGAATGGACATTGTAGGATACCTCAGGGCAGCTCAGTAAGAGCTGCGAGAGCTGTCATAGAAATTGGGCTTTGGTTCCAAGGAAGCAGGGACTCATTCTGTATTGGGTGTTGTCAGAGGAAGGACAATTCTGTGATTGAATATCTCATTAAATCCTATTTATAGTGAGAGCAGACTAGATTGAGGAAGAAGCTATAGTTGGTAACGAAGTGGCAATCGCTCATTGAGTGACCTTTTTTTTGTGTCACTTTATCATAGTCCCAGAATGGCTTCATTTGATATAGATATTCTGTGAGATGATATCCCACAGAAGACCACAGGTCAGATCAGGTTTAGTAATATTGAGGTCTAGCTGTGAATGTTAGATCAATTCTGGACCTCAGGGACTGCTTTATTTTTCATATATCCATGTATGATATTTATATATATATATATAGACATAACACATTTATATCTTTCAGTCTAATTTTAAAATGAGATGTTTATCCTTTCCTTGTTTTGGTGAGTGCAGTTTTAATATGTACTGGTAAGAGTTTAAAAAATTCTCTCACAATGTGGTATTTTATCCATGAATCAAGGTTCATTACTTTAGGATATACTTTTTCAGCTGTATCAGTAACATAAAATGCACTATCATTTGGAAAACTTGTTCTCTCTCTGGGGAATGAGTAGAAAACAGAAGATTCTTGCATGGATCCAGGTGAGAAGTGGGTGGTGATGAGGACAGAGGGGAGGGGCATTTTTAGAAATATTTAGAAGGTAGAGTGGACAGAACTTGATGTCAAAATGCAGTGTGTAGGGAAGCCAGAAGGGTGAGGGATGATGCCTAGGTTTGTAGCTGAGGAGTTTGAGTAGGAAGTGATGTTCCTCAACAGGATGGATGGCATGGAGAAGTGACAGGTTGGCGGGGGGGGTAACAAATCTTAAACAAGAATCCCTACAGTAGGGCTTTCCTGGTGGCGCAGTGGTTGAGAATCTGCCTGCCAATGCAGGGGACACGGGTTCGAGCCCTGGTCTGGGAAGATCCCACATGCCGCGGAGCAACTAGGCCCGTGAGCCACAATTACTGAGCCTGCGCGTCTGGAGCCTGTGCTCCGCAACAAGAGAGGCCGCGATGAGAGGCCCGCGCACCGCAATGAAGAGTGGCCCCCACTTGCCACAGCTAGAGAAAGCCCTCGCACAGAAACGAAGACCCAACACAGCCATAAATAAATAAATAAATAAAATTTTTAAAAAAATCCCTACAGTAGCATGACTCTGGTTGGGGGAAGACTGATTGCTTCTAATCAATCTTGTAGGTGCCTAGTGTCTAACAAAGAATAAGAATTTATTGTTTGATTAACAGCAAGAGGTATAACTGCCTAAGGAACCAAAATCTTAAATGCTTTTGTCTGCATATTCTCTCCCTGTAGACAAATCTATATATTAAAAATGGGGCCATTAAACTGCATGTGTGAAAAAATAATGAATTCTTTTTGAGTTAGAAGATACCTTGGAGAAAATCCTAGAATGTAATCCTTTTATCTTGCATGCCAGAAAGTTGAGACTAAAAAAAAGTGGGTGACTTCTGAGTTTCCTGAGAGAAAACTTGTGATTTTTCAACATAAAGTTTTGGAACTTAACATTAATGAACATTGAATCAATTGACCAATTGACAAATACTATAGTTTTTATGTTTTACTTAGTGAAAATTAAGCAGAAGTCTACATGAATAAAGAACACATCATTTTAACTACTAAATATCCTTCCTCATTTAAGTAGACGATGAAAAGGTTGTCTATTTAAGCTATTTTAAATTCATATTCTTCCATTAAGGAAAAAATGCTTGCGGTATGTTTCTTTGAGCTGTCAAAACTCTTCCTTCATTTTTGCAGTGCTTCATTAATTGAGTAAATGATCATATAACTAAATATGTGAATTTAGTCAGCTATGTGAATTTTGTAGTAACTTTTCTTTGATTAGGGCTGAAATATATAATTGGAAAGAGGAGGAAGACAGTTTTATTTCTTTATGAGAATGTATTATTTTGTGATACAGTTATTTCTTCCAGAATGAGACATTAAAAATTAAATTAGTTAATGGACTTTTGGAAGTAGAGAGTACCTTAGAATTCACCTGGTTCAACAACTTCCCTTTACAGATACTGATGTTGGGAAGCAAAGTGCAGGGACTTCTCTGGTGGTCCAGTGGTGAGGACACTGCGCTTTCACTGTTGAGGGCGCGGGTTCTATCCCTGGTTGAGAAACTAAGATCCCGTAAGCTGCGCTATCCAGGGTAACATTTGACCAGAATAAAACCCAGATCTCTAGTTTCTTCGCCCAGTGCATTTCACTCTAATGTATGCTATTCTCTCAAAACCAACCTAGATGCTATTGAAAAGAAAGGGGTGTGGGTAGAATGCCAAACCTGTTAAGTTGAGGATTCACTTAATGGGATTCTAGTGTGTTTGCTTCATACAAAATGCTCCTGTGGTGGGGATAACCACGTTGATAAAACTGATTTTTGCTTTTTAGGTGAGAGTTACGTGTGTGCGTCGAATGAACCGTTTCGTAAAGTTGATTACACCAAAAACATTAATCCAAACTGGTCTGTGAACATCAAGGGTGGGACCACCCGCGCCTTGGCTGCTCCCTCCTCAGTGAAGAGTGAAGTGAAGGAAAGTAAAGATTTCATCAAACCCAAATTAGTGACTGTGATTCGAAGTGGAGTGAAGCCTCGAAAAGCTGTGCGGATCCTTCTGAATAAGAAGACTGCTCATTCCTTCGAACAGGTCTTAACAGATATCACTGAAGCCATTAAACTGGACTCAGGAGTGGTGAAGAGGCTCTGCACGCTGGACGGGAAGCAGGTAGGATGTTTCCAGCCCCACGCTCTCTGTCTTACTTTTAAACTCTCCCAGTACCACGGTGGTTACATAGTTAATATGAATTTCATAGTTCCCTAGAAGTTATTCTAGCAGTCCTACTTGTGAGGGGCCTGTGTGTGTCGGCCTTTATCATGAAAAATGTAAGTGGCTTACCTGTCTCTTTACCCAAATTATCTCAAAAGTAAATGTAGAGAAATCTATCATATACTTCTTATGGCTATTGGAAGGGAAATGTAAACTTCTTCTTTTTTTTTTTTAATTGAAGTATAGTTGATTTGCAATGTTGTGTTAATTACTGCTGTGCAACAGAGTGATTCAGTTATACATATATATACTTTTTAAAATATTCTTTTCCATTATGGTTTATCATAGGATTTTTTAAAATTATTATTTATTTTATTTATTTATGGCTGTGTTGGGTCTCTGTTTCTGTGCGAGGGCTTTCTCTAGTTGCGGCAAGCAGGGACCACTCTTCATCACGGTGCGCGGGCCTCCCACTACCGCAGCCTCTCTTGTTGCGGAGCACAGGCTCAGTAATTGTGGCTCACGGGCCTAGTTGCTCCGCGGCATGTGGGATCTTCCCAGACCAGGGCTCGAACCCGTGTCCCCTGCACTGGCAGGCAGACTCTCAACCACTGCGCCACCAGGGAAGCCCAATAGGATATTGAATATAGTTCTCTGTGCTATACAGTAGGACCTTGTTGTCTATCCATTCTATATATAAAAGCTTACATCTGCTAACCCCATATTCACACTCCATCCCTCCCCCAACCTTCTCCCCCTTGGCAGCCACAGTCTGTTCTCTACGTCCATGATTCTGTTTCTGTTTCAGAGATAGGTTCATTGTGTCATATTTTAGGTTTCACATATAAGTGATATCATATGGTATTTGTCTTTCTCTTTCTGACTTCACTTAGTATGATAATCTCTAGTTGCATCCATGTTGCTGCAAATGGCATTATTTTGTTCTTTTTTTATGGCTGAGTAGTATTCCATTGTATATATATACCACATCTTCTTTATCCATTCATCTGTCAATGGACATTTAGGTTGTTTCCATGTCTTGGCTATTATGAATAGTGCTGCTATGAACACAGGGGTGCATGTATCTTTTTGAATTACAGTTTTGTCTGGGTATGTGCCCGGGAGTGTGATTGCTGGATCATATGGTAATTCTATTTTTAGTTTTCTGAGGAACCTCCATATTGTTTTCCACAGTGGTTGCACCAGAAGGGAAATGTAAACTTCTGAGGAAAGAGTGTATGTTGAAGAGGCTTCCTACATTAAATGGGATATTCTCTAGTTAAGAATAAGAACATCTGTTGACCAGTAGAGTCAATATGGGTTTCGGTAAATCACAGAAGTAAAAATAAAAGATATTTAATGCTTTCAGAAAAGCCTTTCCTCCCTACTTATGTATAATATAGAAAATGCATTTCAAAGAATGTTCTTTTATAGGAATGTCCATTTGAGTTTCATAGGAAACAATAGAGGTAATTAAGCAGCATTTCTGAAAAATGTACACAAATTACACAGGAAGATGCAAGCCAAATTATGGTAACAGTATACCAGGGAATCTAATAGACTAAAAAAAATTGAACAAATTGCAGGAATGCATGAATAGCAGTTATACAAATATTGAGTTTCATAACAATCAGATTATCATTCCTAAAAAGAAACATGAGGCTTCTAAAATGTATTTTTTCAACTTAATTTCAATAAAGTTAAGTTGTTTAGATTTACATTGTATTAAACATTATACTTTGTATTAAACATTATAGTTTCCAGCATTCAATTTGTTTCTTCATTCCATTTTGTTTCTTCCCTCTAACATAATTTATTTTGAAGTGTTTGGCTTGTGTAGTGCTGAGAATGAACAATATAAAACACTGGAGTGGTGTCTTCTGGAAAAGCATAATTAGTTTCTAATTTTCTAAGACCAGATCTAGTTACTGGGTTGTTTTCATAAACATAAACAAAATTTTAAAAAGTACGTTCTGAGAATTCCAGTAGATTATAGTGAATTTACAATGACTTTTCTAATTAATTAAATTAATAGTTAGAAGGCATAACGTTTCATAGCAGCCTGCCCCAAGATAGGTTCATAGTATGAATGGAAATAGACACTTTACAAATTGAGTTAACAGCACATCACAACACAAAGCACCTTAAGATTCATCCTGCAAATAAGTGAAAAAAAAATTAGACCACAAGACAGAAAGGAGATTTGGTAAATCAAATAGCTGATTCTTGGTGGACACAGTGAAGACAGGAAATGGGGAAGACAAATATTTAAGATACCTGATGAAAGGAAAAATGAAAATCAAAGCTGAAGCAAATTAGAAAACATAAATGGCATATGAACAGGAAATTCAATAAAGATTTTAAAAACTGAAACAGATTTGGAAATCTACAGATAAATGTTGTTCAGGAAAAATGTAAGTAAAATATAGACGTTGAACAGCTAATTGAAATAGAAATCACTGAACTTTTAATAGGTATTCAAAAAAATTATCTTTGAAAAGGCTCCAGACTAGAAATATTTATATGTAAAATTGTTAACTAAAGCACAAGCAACCCAAATCACCAACATATTAAAGAATAATACTGTTATGCGTAGACTTATGACAGAAATTAAAGGATGGCTTACTATTAAGAAACCTGTTTATACATGAGATCTAGAGGAAAAAACATGATAGTATACACAGTCCCCCAAAAATGTCACAGAGGCATTTGACAAAATACAAAATCTATATTCAGTTAAAGATTTAGTAATAAAAATGGGAGGTGAATTCTGTAATACAATAAAAAAAGAAAAATTCCTATCTGAAACAAAAAGTCCATGTATTGGTAAACAAATGAGTTACAGGAAGCATTTCTATGACAGTCAGGTACAAGATAAGGACACCTGGTAGCACCTAGTACTCAACATTCTTCTATACATTCTTCCTGATTTTTATTTATAGTTTAATTGCAATTTCCATAAGAATGTAAATGAGATTGTTTTGGAGTGAGGGGAGCGATACCTGACAAAGTGATTTTAAAAGTTAATCTGGAAAAATAAGCAGGAAAATTTTGGAAATAATGATTAATGGGCTGTCATGCTACCACATATTAAATCAGCATCCTCATAACCATACCAAAAAGAAATTCCAGGTGTTTTAAAAATATAGGTGTCAAAATGAGACACAAGAACAAAAGGAAAATATGTCAATAGTTATGTTGAAATGGGAAAGGATTTTCTAAGTAGTAAAGAAGTGGAAAAATCAGAGGGAAAAGTTGATTGGTTGGACATAAAAATTAAACATTTCTAAATGTCCATGCACCCCAGTGTTCATTACAGCACTATTTACAATAGCCAGGTCATGGAAGCAACCTAAATGTCCATCAACAGACAAATGGATAAAGAAGATGTGGTACATATATACAATGGAATATTACTCAGCCATAAAAAGGAACAAAATTGGATCATTTGTAGAGATGTGGATGGACTTAGGGACTGTCATACAGAGTGAAGTAAGTCAGAAAGAGAGAAACAGATACCATGTATTAACGCATATATGTGGAATCTAGAAAAATAGTACAGATGAGCTGGTTTGCAAGGCAGAAATAGAGACACAGATGTAGAGAACAAACGTATGGACACCAAGGGGGGAAAGCGGGGGCAGGGGTGGTGGTGGGATGAATTGGGAGATTGGGATTGACATATATACACTAATAGGTATAAAATAGATAACTAATAAGAACCTGCTGTATAAAAATAAAATAAAATTCAAAAAATAAAAAAAGAGAAAAAAAATTTTAAAAAAGACTTAAAGAAAATTTCTAGATGTCAAGCAAGGGTTATATGCGTTTATATTGAGTCATACTAGTTTAATATGAAAAAAACCCACTACAATGGAAAAGTGGATAAAGGGCCAAACAGACAATTTGAGAAGATAGGATTATAAATCGTAAGCATAAAAAAAGTTCAGTCTCACTAATAAAAATGTGAATGAAGGCAATAAGATATTCATATTTAAAATTGACAGGTTATTTTAAAACAGAAAATGTCTGTTATTTTTTAATGTGCAGTGAATTGGCATTCTCAGTGATGGAAGTGCAAATTTCATAATCTCTATGGAAAGCAATTTATTATGTACAACTCAAAAATATTTTTACTATTTGAACTAGTAAATTAACTTCTAGGAATTTATTCTAAATAATCGAAGATGCAAACATAATTATGCATAAAAATGTTCATCCCATCAATAAGAGCAAAAGATTGGAAACAATTTAAAATCTCTAAAGTAAAAAACAGTTAAATGATTTCACCATAGAATTTATATGTAGTGGGCATTGAAAATTGTGCTGGGGGAATAATTAAAGACACGGGAAAATGTTAAGTGGAAAAAGCAAGAAAAAACTCTGTAGTATGTTTTCAATCTATGTTAAGAAAGAAGAGTGAGGAATAATTTTTTTAATGAATTCAGAAGGAAAAAAATTATAGTTGCCATCAGAAATCCAGTATTTGCTGTTCTGATTTCCACTACTTCTTTCTCACATCTGCTTAGAAGCAGAAACTCAAGCACTGAGAAAGAAAACAAGACTGATTTCAATCACATGGAAGAAATTAAAACATTGAGTTAATCGTTGAAATTTTGGCACGTGGTTATAAAATGTTAGTATCACTTTTGTCACTTTTTATGTCTTATAAAAATTAAAATATTATTTCCCACATGCAAAGAAAAGAGATATTTTTAAACTTCGAAATAAAATGTTTATTTGGAAAAATTAGAGATTTCATTTTGATAGACACAGCTTTGGATATTATATTTTCAGATTGCCAGGTATCCTTAAAAGCTGTAGTTTTCTAGGCACTGATTCAACATTTGTACTATAAGTGGACTTATATTTAAACTTCAAGTCTGTCTTTTGGTTGGTTTATGTTATAAGTATAAAGAGAGATGAAATCTTGCTTTGAAATAGCCTAAGAGATTTTTCTTGTTCTTAAGATTAATGCAAACCTTTAAATGGACAGTGTTCATTTTGAATTTTTTCCATAAAATGATTTTTTAAAAATTATCTGCTCTCTGAAAATTCTCAAGGACAGCCTTGCTTAGGTGAAGAGAAAGGAACTAAGATGTGTTAATGAGTTGTCCCTGTACAAAATTTTAGACTGTCTGCCTTGACTTTAATGTTCTTTTTCCTGGTTACTTCCTACTCAGATTTGTTGTTTTCATTTTAATTAGTCTGATCTTTGACACAGGATAGCGATTAAACAATTTATAGGCAATTCATTGTGAACAGTCAATGAGCCCATTCTGATACTTGTGCTAGAGTTTCAAGGGGCCCTGCTTATCTTTTATGGGCTTGAAAACTTTCTTGATTGAAGAAGCAATGGGGTGTCATGTGCCAGTTAGCATTCATGTTGTGAAAACGATGTCCCTGAAATCTTTTCTTCCCTCACAGTGGATGATCACATCTTCCTAGTAGTATTGTCTCCATTTACAAGGTCTGACTTAGTTAGTACAACTAATTGATGTATTTTCTGTCTCTTTATGAAATCACTTCAAATAAAATCACATTTTAGGATTTTATCCATGTTAACTCTTGGGTTTTCTTTAGTGTCAAGACATGGTTCTCAGCTGGGCACACTTTTACCCCTAGGGAACATTTGGTAATGTCTGGAGTCATTCTTTGATTGTCTTGACTGGAGGTGGGGATTCTACTGGCATCTAGTGGGTAGAGGCCAGGGAAACTGCCCACCATCCTGCAGTGCACGGGACAGCCACAGCATAATTCCCTGGGTCCAAAATGTCAGTAATGCTGAGACTCAGAAATCTTGGTGTAAAGTAAGTGAAATGATTCAAAGGGAAATGATACTTACTAAAATAGTAACTTTGTTATCAGCTAGGCCACATGATACAAGTTCTGTTTATCTCAGACCTTAGAGACATTCTCATAACCTTTCTGTCCACTTTTTATGTAATTGAGGCAGGTGTGTTAGAATGTCATGGTTTGTACTCTTTCTTGTCCAGGATTTCAAACTATTTGTCTTCGTTGTGTGAGGCTGACATACAGTTGGGTAGTATAGCTTCACAGGGGATTAAATAAAGATGTCCCAAATCATTTCACCTGTATTTAAAGAGAAGCCTAAGAAATCAGAATTTAGTCTCGTGAAGTTTTAAGTATTTAATACTTAAAAGTGATAGCATGATTATAAATTTTTAAAAAATATACAACCTAGGTATTTATAGATGGGATGACTAGAAAAAAGCATTCGTAAATAGAAGTCATCACTATTCCCCTAAGTAGTTTTCTTTGAGCTCGCAATTAATTTAGATTAAATGCTTTACTTTTGTTTTTCTTCTTAAAAATAAAATCTTCTTGAACTTTTAAGTTAAATTGTATAGAAAAACAAGGTTTACTTTTTAAATTTTTTGAAAAACAGAGTGACTTTCTCAGAATAAACTGCAGCAGGGTGGTAGTTATTTAAAAAAAAAAATCTTTATTCTGTTAAGGAACTGAAAGGTCCAAATATAGCTTTAGTCCACATGTGTAAAAAATTCTAGCTTTTAGCTTTCCCAGAAACAGCAGAGTTTTAACATAAAAGAAACATACTTCGTGGAATTTTGGAACAAGTTGATTCTTGTCATGGGCAGAGACAAAACAGACTCAAAAATTGCTAGCAGTTGATGCTTTGGGGGTAAAATACTTCCAGACTTTGGGACCGCTGCCAGCCTCAGGATGCCCACATGCCGTGGGTCCTTCTTGGGGAACATGGTAACCCCTTGGAGTGCATTCATCTTATCAGCCATATTAGAGTTTATGAAGGTTTCCATCCTCACATTTTTAAAAGTTTATTTCACGAGTACTATACTATTAATAATATTTTATATCTTTTATTTTTCCAGCATCACATTTTCTAGCGAAGATTCATTTCTTTGTAATGACCCAACCGTACTTACTTAAAACAATCTCTTCTCAAATTGCTGCAGAAAAATCACATGGTTGAATTTTTCCTTGATGTAGATGAGAACAGTTCGGTTTTAATTCTCACACTGCTGCCAATGCATGCATATCCTTTTGTAGAAAGTAGAAATCCAGACAACAGTGTTTTGTCGTCTTAGATAAATTCACACTTCTGAAGTGTGGGTAGCTGATCTATCTCAAGTAATGGAAGATTTATCCCAATCAGGAATTAACAGACTGTGAGTAACTAGTGGGACTTTTCAGTACAGCTGGAGTCCAGGTATAGAAAGGTATTTTCATTTGTTCTTCGATTCCTCATCTAAGCAGATATATCTCTGCCTTTAAAAAGGGGGGGAGAAGCTTAATCTTTGTTTTTTATTTAATGAACCCTTTTTTTCAAAGAGTGATCTGAAAAGCAGGAAGAAAGAAGAAAGCATTTAGATATCCCTCTTCAAGTAAAGTTTGTGTTTTGCCATTTTGATATCCATGGTGTAGGCAGTTTCCCCTGACCTTAAATAATACCTTTTCCTTTTTAATGGGAAACTGAAGGAAAACACTAAAATCCTGTTAGTAATGACTGCAGTTGAAAAATAGGAGAAGAGATGTTTAAGAAACACAATTTTAGCTCTCAGTGAATTATGCAAGGTAAAGTGTAGGTGAGATAAAAATGACATTACCGCGAACTCTTTTGTTTCCTTATTCTTTTGATGTCTAAGTTGGAGTAATGCATAGAACATAAAGATTGTATTGAATTAGTTTCATTTTGTTATAAATGAATTTTCCACTGATTATAATAATTATTAAAATATATATTTTGTCACATATGTATTGTGCAGTGCTTAGAATAATAGCTTAATTAGCTAATAGATAATAGCTAATCGCTTACTGTGTCAGACATTACGTTGTGCTTTACATTAGTCTTCTTCACTAATCCTTATAGCAGCCTTGAGAGTTAGGTAGTGTATTTTCCACTTAGCAGTGGGCAAGTTGAAGTAAAGAGAAATCAAGAATCATGCAGCTGGTGGCGGAGCTGGGGTACATATCCAGAGAGTGTGATCCTAGATCCCGCACTTTCTACAGCTACGGTATAAGCCACCTGTGGTCAGGCGTTGGGAAAGGCTTCAGTGATAATGAGGGACAGGACAAATAACTAATAAGAGAAACAGGTTATGTCAAAAAAAAATCTTTCTTAAGTTTTAGAGTGATGCAATTTTACCTGGGGTTTCTCTAAAATCTGTGTAATAATAGGTCGTGTGGTAAAATTATACTTGGAGTAGGATCTGAAAAATGAAGTAATAGGTTAAGGAGTGATTATATGCTTGACAAAAAGATGACTCAGTGTTATTTTATAGATTTTTAAAAAAATTATATGACATTGCAGAAAGTTTAGAAAATATAGGAAAAACTAAATGCACAGTCCTTCCATTTTAGCCCTTTGTTTTCGTAATTGAGTATTCCTATCAGTATTTTCATATACACATGTTTTATCTCTCTTTTAAGAGAAAACTACCCAGGTAAAATCAGTATGATTTCTATTGGAAAAATGCAAAAAGTTCAGGGAAATGCAAAGAATGAAAGTTTTTTTCACATCTGCCCTGCTTCCCCAACCTCACTCTACTTCTTAAAAGGAACCACCTAATAAGTTTTGTTAATGCAATTTAAATACATATATACACATAGTTTTTACATAACATGGTTTTTATGTGTAATAGTGTATCCTGCTTTTTTCATTTGTTAATCATACTCTTCCGTGTTATATAATCTGCACATTTCATACTTAAATGACTGAATAATGGTCAATTGGCTAGATAGACTGTAATTTCTCTAATGTATTGCTGGACACTTGGCTTGTTTCCAGCTTTTCATTCTTTTATCCTCTGATGATCTTGCTACATGTAGACTTTAACATCATTGGATCAGTTCCTTTCTTTAGGATGGATTCCTAGAGGCAGATTACTAGAAGAGACTCTTATGGATTTTGGGGTTTCAGAGATACAATCAAAGCTGTAGACACAAAGTTGTGCTAGTTGGCAACGCTCTTGGCATGTGCCCCAGTATTTCTGAAGCTAGGAGAGGCTTAGGAGTGGATTAGACGTGACAGCCGGGTATAAAATGGTCATAATTTGATTTTTTGCATGGAAAAATGTACATTCTGCGCAATTCCTGTTGTGTAAATTGAAGCCTACACGCATTCCTCTTACCACCTTTGCTACTTTCTGTTCTAGAGAGTAGTTTAAGGAGAAAAGCCAGTTGATCTGTGTATCAGTTTTATATTCAAGGCAAGTGACGACCAACTAGTCTTGAAAATGTTAAGCTTAGTAGGGAGAAACTTTTTTTTTTTTTAAGCAAATAGCCCATATTATGGTACTATGTCACCTTAATCTTGAACTGAAGGACCCATCATTTCATTCAGGTTTTTTTTTTGTTTTTTTTTGTTTTTTTTTTAATAACCTTTGCCTAGATGCCAAAAATCCCCCGAGTATATTTCTGGTATTTAGTGAAGTCAGGTAACTTTTTGCTTTGTGGTATTTTGACTCAGAATTGAGTCAGGGATATTACTTGTGGTAGTCACTTTGTAAACTTCGTTGCTTTTGGTCATAGCTAACTTTTGGATTTGTTTTGTTGTTTTTGTATGTATCATGAGTATCTGCTGATCACAATTTCTACCAATACGTGTAATATATAGTATTACTTTACAAATTTTACTAGATTTTATGAAAGGGTCATTTATTCATCATGCCTTATGGTAAAAACAAGGACAGGTGCAAAGTCAGCATGGTGTTTTAGAATGTATAATTGAGATAGGAAATTATTTAGTCCAGCTTGCTAATTTTATAGGTGAGAAATCTTTCGGGGCTTATAATAGCTTTTGAGAACCTGATGAAATCTGTGGCTCTTCTCTTCCAAGTAAAGCCTGACTCAAATTTTGTGTATGATCAGCTTGTTTGCAGTTTAAGAAACTCTTCTTTGGCCTGTTTTACTCTCTTCCCTTTAGTAGGGGGAAGTGTTTTATTTTCAGCCTTAAAGTCATTGATTTTTCTAGAGAGCAAAAGTTAAGCTTGACCGTGGTCATCCACGTTCTTAGGGTGCTGCCTCAGAGAAGAGGAATTAATTGAATCTAAACTAAAAGTTGCTTCATGGAGAAAAATAGTGCTAGAGTCTGTATTTGCGTTTTCAGTAACCCTGTGCAATTTTCTGGATTTAAAAATTAACCTCTTGCATTTTTCTTAAGTAAGGAAGAGCACCACATTTCAAAGCTAGTAAGACTAGCTTTCATGAATATTCTGTGTGTGTGTATTTTTAGAACGTTTTAACTGTACTCCGATGAGCTGCCAGACTCCCAGCAAAGTGTTGGAAAGCTTGTAGTCATTAGAGGCTCGCCTCCACAAAAGTTTAATTCTCTGGGCCTGAGGAGTGTTAGAAATGAAGCAACACTTACCCAGAAGGAGCAGTCTGGTTTTCCTTATGCATTCAGGCTCGTTTAAGACTTGAAACAGTAAAGTTTTATTTTAAATTTTCTTTTTTTGTTTTATAATGGTTTATGGTAAACTTCTCTAAATGTGAGCGTAAAGACATTTGATTATATTTTTAAATATTGCTCTTTGTTTGCCCACATGATAAGTCATTAAATGCCATTTTAAGTATGAGTTGTGGAAGATATTTAAATATCTGTGTATTGGTACTTATTAAAACTGACATTAGTTAACATGGTTGTGTTTCTGAAGGATTAAGTCTATTAAACACCTAGTCTTTGGTATCATTTATGCTATGTGTTTTTAGTGGTAAAATATTATGGCTACACATGCCATTGTGAAAATGCAAATTAAAAAGACAGTCTTTCTTTTTATAAAATGCAAAAGTTGTGTAAATGGAAACTTGTAAAAGCCCAGTTAGGTAACTTAATGTCTTTTCACTTAATACAGTAGTCCAGACTTTTACATGTAGATAAAAGGTTTAACTTTTCTAGAAGTTTTAAAAGTGATTTTTGCTTCCAGAGTATTCCTGCCTAGGCAGCACGAGTCAGTCAATGTCTTAATCACTTCTTGAATTTCTAGGAGTTAAGGGAGTTGAGGTCAGTGTGATTTGTGCTCTAAGGAGCTGATTATATGCATTGGAGTCAAAAAATACAAACTGAAGTTTGATTTAAATATATTTATTTCCTATGATGCACAATTGCATTTTAATGTTGAATAAGGCAAGGCTCATACTTTTGCGATGAGGGATATCATTAAAGATTTTTAGTAATGGGAAAGAAAAGACACCAACATTTAATGCCAGCTCTTGTGGCAGACTGTTTACACGCGTTGTCGTTTAAGTCTCGGGAGCACCCTGAGATGGTATATGGTGATATCTCTATGCAAGGAATGTTACAGATCATGTTTACAGAACTTTGGCCCTTTGGTTTCAGTTAGACATGTTGACGTGACAGTGCACTTACCCTACAAGGTTGCCTTTGCTCCAGACATCTTTTATTTACTTTCAGAGCTAGTTTTCAAGATCCAAAGGAATATTTATCTCACTACATTCTAATTATTCCTGATTGTTTTCCAAAATCTATTATGTAACATGATTATTTTCTTTAGTCTTTAGACTTGACTCAGAATGTCTTGCTAGACTTTTCCCAAAACTTATATTCACCTTCAAATGGTGAACAGTTTATTAATTTTGTTCTATGGATCATAATTCCTTACTATCATTTATTTTGTGGCTCAAGTTGTCCTAGGTTTTTCCAAGTTGGATCCTATGCCTTTTTGAGATATTTAAGCATACATGGAGAGTAAGGACCATAGAGAACCTTGTCAGGTTCATAATTAGACCTTGCGGAGAAGAAAAGTATAACAGCAATTCTGTATCCCAGAGACAGCTCTAGACCCACTGTTCTCGGGTGTCTTCTCTCCATGTGTGTCTAAGACATGTGATTTCTGTTCATTGCACATGACTCCTAGTTTCTCTGCAACTCTGTCTTTGTCTGTCTTAGTATGTTTGCCATTAAACCCCTAGAAACTGGGGGCCTAGAGTAAGTCTGATTAAGTTGATTGGTATTGTCCAGTGTAAGAACATCGTCGGAGACCATTAGCCTCCCTGTCCTTGACCTAGAGATGGCTGCTTTTAAGGAAATGCTCACGATTTGTTGTGAACAGAACTGCTATGGTTTGAGTCGTATGACCCTGCAGCCTGTGTGTAATGAACTTGGCTCTTAAGGGACTTGTGAGTATTCAGGGCATCTAGGGGATTCAGTGACTTTCTGATTCAGTGGTTCTTGGCTGGGAGTAATTTTGCCCCAGAGGGGACATTTGGAAATTTCTGCAGACATTTTTGGATGTTTTAACTGGAGAGGGGTGGGGGAGAGTGTGCTCCTGGCGTGTAACGGGTACAGGCCAGGGATGCTGCTGTATGTCTCACAGTACACAGGACAGGCCTTCGCAACAAAGAATTATCTGGTCCAGAACATCAGTAGTGCTGAGATTGAGAAACCATGACCTAATTTAATGGATGTAAAGAGGAAAGGGATGGCATATTGAGGCAAATGCAAGTGGTTTTGGAATGGCCAGTGTAAAGGATGTAAGTAGATATGTACGGTTGAGTGTAAGTTTTGAAATTAAAAAGTTAGGCAAGGGACTTCTCTGGTGGTGCAGTGCTTAAGGATCCACCTGCCAATGCAGGGGACACGGGTTCGATCCCTGGTCTGGGAAGATGCCACATGCCATGGAACAACTAAGCCTGTGCGCCACAGCTACTGAGCCCACGCACTGCAAGTACTGAAGCCCGCACACCGCAACAAAGAGTAGCCCCCGCTCGCCACAACTAGAGAAAGCCCGCGGACAGCAACGAAGACCCAACGCAGCCAAAACTTAATTAATTAATTAATTTAAAAAGTTAGGCAAGGGAAGGTTATGCACAGGATACACTGCATTTCCAGGGATGTGAACCTCATCCATTAGGCTGTGGGTTGCCATTGAAGAATTGTAAGAGGATCAGGCTTGCATTTTAGAATGTTTCCTCTAGAGAGTGTAAAATGAGTTCACAAAGATGATCAGTCCTAAAGGATTGAATGTCCCAGAAGCTGTCTCAGATAGTATTATTTCAAAGTTGTGACATGTTTTACAGTTTCCTAAATGCTTATGGGAGTTGGGTCTTAAACTCTATTCCATATAGGAAGCAGACATTCCTAAAGAAATTTACGTAGTTTCGGAGGATAAAGATTTGATTTTAGCAGGAAATGAGAAAGAGGATGGGTCAGGGTTATGGAGTCTCTTAAGTCAACGGACAGAAAGTGTCATTTGGTTGGAGATTATACAAAATCCTCATAGTGACTGGAAAGAAGTATTTTATTTTCAATATTAGTGTTTTAAAAAGAGCATTAATTTTCCTTGTGCTTTTTTTAAAAAAAAAATTTTATTTATTTATTTATTTTTGGCTGCATTGGGTCTTTGTTGCTGCACGCGGACTTTCTGTAGTTGTGGTGAGCGGGGGCTACTCTTTGTTGTGGTGTGCGGGCTTCTCATTGCAGTGGCTTCTCTTGTTGTGGAGCACAGGCTCTAGGCACATGGGCTTCAGTAGTTGTGGCACGTGGGCTCAGTAGTTGTGGCTCACGGACTCTGGAGCGCAGGCTCAGTAGCTGTGGTGCACGGGCTTAGTTGTTCCATGGCATGTGGGATCTTCCTGGACCAGGGCTCGAACCCATGTCCCCTGCATTGGCAGATGGATTCTCAACCACTCCGCCACCAGGGAAGCCCTTCCTTGTGCTTTTTATATTGTCACTTTGAAATGTTTGTGGCAGGATGGATATTGGGATTGTTACTTGGAAGTTATGCTGGAGTGTAGGTAGACACTGCCTTTCCTTATGTGCTGCTGGCCTTGTGGATGCTTTCTCTCCTTTCACATCATGTACCTAAAAAGATCAGGTGACCTGTGACTGTGAGGCAAATTTATATTTGGGAGAACCTGTTACTGCAGTATAGAAAGTACTGCAATATTCTGTCCCCAATAACACGTTTATGAATGACTTAAAAGATAGTCACTATAACAGCTAGGAAACTTGAATACAAAAGTGCTTCTTGGTAGCAAAAGAAAAGGTACTTTTCCTTAAAATTATTAGCATGGCATAAATGTACATGGTTCATTCTTCATGAGCAAGGTCATGATATATCTATTGGAATACTTCAAAACTTTTGATAGCTTTAAAAAGTGTAAACACTCTTATGCTTTGGCTAATAAGATGTGTCCTCAGAAGTATATTGATAAAAGTCAGTTACTGAAGAACTATCACTGCTTTGTTTTAAAAATCAACAGTGTTTCTTCCTAAAATCAAAATTTTCTTCTTTACTCATGCAAGTAGAAATTGCTTTGAGGAAGAGCCAAATCTCCATTAAATGATTTGGATTTTTCATGCAGTTGTACTTTCAGTTTTCATGCTGATCTATTTAGGCTAATTTGATGTCATGCAATTTTGTACCGTTTATACTGTACGGTGATTCCTGGTTAATGGCCTACTCAAAGGATGTTTAGAACAATTTAGGCAACGATGTGGAGGAATGAGAGAGCAGGATTAAGTCAACGGACATTTTGCCTGGAAGGTTTTTTTTTACAAATATATAGACAAATATATAGATATCTATACATTTTATATACATTTTAAAATCTGTGTAAAGTTTCCTAGTTTAGCAAACATCCAGTCTACCAGTCGACTTAATGCATCTGCAATACTGAGGCTCAGAAGGACTGAATATGTGTTCAGGGCGAGCTTCTGAATGCTCAGCTCATTCAGATGAGGTGAGGTCTGTGTGCTTGAGGTGCTTCTACACTATTTGGTGAGGAAATATAAAACACATGACATAATTAGGGACTTCCCTGGCGGTCCAGTGGTTAGGACTCTGCGCTTCCACCACAGGGAGCATGGGTTCGATCCCTGGTCGGGGACCTAGGATCCCACATGCTGCGTGGTGGGGCCAAAAAACAAAAAGAAAAAAAGGCCTAATAGATATTGCTGTGCAGCTAAAGAACAGAAATGTAAACTGGAGGAGCTGGGAAGAGCTCCTGGAGAAACAGAATGTGAATTGGATTACTGTTGGGGAGGGTGATTTAGAAAGACTGTTCCCACCTACCACACCCCCCCGATACACACACACACACACACACACACACACACACACACACACACACACACACACACACACACACACACACACACACACACAGCAGCAGCAGCAGCAGCAGCAGCAGCGGCAGCAGTAAGGGAAAAGCAAGTGTGAAAAACAATGGCAATACTGAGGGGAATGAGAATAATGTCCGGTCATAGCAGGAAATGAGTTTGGAGAAATTGGAGGGAGGCATGGACTTTTGTTCAAAGAAAGGGCAGTGAGTGCAGAGAGGGACTGTCAGCTTGTGATGAAACAGTGATGTGGTAAAACTCTGCTCTAGGTCAGTCTGCCACTGGACTGATTTTGGAATAGAAGGAGGAGGACCACACAGCCCATCAGGAGACCCTCTCAGCAATCAGGGTTTGGTCCAAAGTAGCATGGCAGAAGTGGGATGGCAGCAAACGATGTGAAGCAGAGAATCCAGACTGAGTGGATTTGCAAAGAGCTGGCCCAGTGTCCTTTATACAATTGCCAAGCCGCAGAGCTGGCTACAGGCTCTACCACAGAAACCCTTCAAAGTCCTGGTTTCCTAAGGGGCCACTAAAGGTTGAACAAGCAGAAATATCATGGACCCTAAGTATGGCTTCTGCAGTAAGTTGATCATTTTATTTTGGGGGCATGGCAGCTCGTTATTATGTTTGAGGTAGAAAAAAGCCAAGTACATTTTCATCCAGGAATAAATTAAACTATTTTATTTTTTAAAATACCCACTTCATTTTATGTTAGCCTAATGAGGTGGAAATAACGTTTTTGTTGAATTCCATATCACAAATTGCTTCTATGGGAGTTTTTTTTTGAAGTAGATGTTCTTTGTGTGAAGAAAACAAACTATTGTTTTTACCCAAGTACAATTTAAACCTAGTTTATGTAACAAATATCCTTATTTTGCTCTTAGCCTGAAAACATGAAAAAGAGCTACTTTGTGACTGGAGCAAACTTTGTAGAATACGTGTAAGAACCCATGAGATTGGCCTGTGAGAAAACAGCTGAGGTCCCCTTTTAATGTTTATCTGAGCCTACGACCATCTTAGGTTACCAGAGGGACTGGGTCCTGTAGTCACTATTCCTTGTTAAAAACCTTTTTACTAGAAGTAGAAATGCTATAAGAATCCTAGGGAGACATCCCCAGGCACTGGTCACCAGCTTGTTGCATCTTTTTTTTTTTCCCAAATATAATTTTTTTGGAATTTATTTTTTTAACCCTTTTAAAAAAAATTGAAGTATAGCTCATTTACCATGTAGTGTTAGTTTCAGGTGCACAGCAAAGTTATTCAGATATATATATATATATATATATATATATATATATATATATATATATATATATATTCTTTTTCAGATTCTTTTCCATTATAGGTTATTACAAAATATTGAATATAGTTCCCTGCACTATATATACACAGTAGGACCTTGTTGTTTATTTTATATGTAGTAGTATATGTCTGTTAATCCCAAATTCCTAATTTATCTCCCTCTACCCCCACTTTCCCCTTTGGTAACCATAAATTTCTTTTCTATGTCTGTGAATCTATTTCTGTTTTGTAAATAAGCTCACTTGTATCATGTTTTTAAATTCCGCATATAAGTAATATCTTATGATGTTTGTTTTTCTCTGTCTAACTTACTTAATATGATCTCTAGATCCATCCATGTTGCTGCAAATTTCATTATTTTTTATGGCTGAGTAGTATTCCATTGCATATATATACCACATCTTCTTTTTCCATTCATCTGTCAGTGGATATTTAGGTTGCTTCTATGTCTTGGCTGTTGTAAATAGTGCTGCAATAAACGTTGGGGTGCATATATCTTTTCGAATTAGAGTTTTCGTCTTTTCCAGCTCTATGCCCAGGAGTGGGATTGGTAGATCATATGGTAACTCTATTTTTAGTTTTTTAAGGACTCTCCATACTGTTTTCCATAGTGGCTACACCAATTTACATTCCCACCAACAGTGTAGCAGGGTTCCTTTTTCTCCATACGCTCTCCAGCATTTATTATTTGTAGACTTTTTAATGACGGCCGTTCTGAATTACCTCATCGTAGTTTTGATTTGCATTTCTCTAATAATAGTGATATTGAAAATCTTTTCATGTGCCTGTTGGCTCTCTGCATGTCTTCTTTTGAGAAATGTCTATTTAGGTCTTCTGCCCATTTTTTGATTCGCTTGGTTTTTTTTTTCTTTCATATTAAGCTGTATGAGCTATTTGTATATTTTGGAAATTAAGCCTTTGTCATTTGCATTGTTTGCAAACATTTTTTCCCATTCTGTAGGTTGTCTTTTAATTTTGTTTATGGTTTTCTTTGCTGTGCAAAAGCTTAATTAGGTCTCATTTGTTTATTTTTATTTTTATTTCCATTACTCTAGGAGGTGGATCAAAAAAAATATTGTGGCGATTTATGTCAAAGAGTGTTCTGCCTATGTTTTCCTCGAGGAATTTTATAGTATTTGGTCTTAAATTTAGGTCTTTAATCCATTTTGAGTTTATTTTTGTATATGGTATTAGAAAATGTTGTAATTTCATTTTTATACATGTACTGTGTAGTTTTCCGAGCACCACTTATTGAAGAGATTGTCTTTTCTCAATTGTATATTCTTGCCTCCTTTGTTGTTGATTAATTGACCATGAGTGCATGGGTTTATTTCTGGGCTTTCTATGCTGTTCAATTGATCTAGGTGTCTGTTTTTGTACCAGTATCATACTGTTTTGATTACTGTAGTATAGTCTGTATACTATACTAAAAGTATAGCTTTGTAGTATAGTTTGAAGTCAAGGCTTCCTGGTTGGAGGGACTGGTGCCTGCCCACTGGTGAGTGGAGCTGGGTCTTGGCCCCCTGGTGGGCAAGGCCATGTCTAGGGGTGTGTTTAGAGGCACGTTTGGGCTCAGGAAATCTTTAGGTGGCCTATCTGCTGCTGGGTGGGGCTGTATCCCCACTCAGTTTGTTGTTTGGCCTGAGGTGTCCCTGCACAGGAGCCTACAGGCTGTTGGGTGGGACCAGGTCTTGGTACCAAGATGGCAGCCTCCAGGAGAGCTCATGCAGATGAATGCTTCCTGATATGTCCGCCACCAGTGTCCCTGTCCCCAAGGTGAGCCACAGCCAACTCCCCCCATCCCCTGCCTCCCCAGTAGACCCTCCAATTCTAGCAGGTAGGTCTGGCCCAAGCTCCTATCAGATTACTGCTTTTGCCCTTGGTCCTGGTGTGTGTGTGATTTTGTGTGCACCCTTTAAGAGTGAAGTCTCTATTTCCCCCAGTCCTTTGGAGCTCCTGTAATCAAGCCCTGCTGGCCTTCAAAGCTAAATGCTTTGGGGGCTTCTCTTCACAGTGCCAGACCACTGGGCTTGGGGGCCTGATGTGGTGCTCAGAACTCATTCCTGTGGGAGAACCTCTATAATATAATTATTCTCCAGTTTGTGGGCTGCCCACCCAGGGGTTATGGGATTTGATTATACTGCAAGCCCACCCCTCCTACCCATCTTGTTTTGGTTCCTTCTTTATGTTACTTGTAGAAGATCTTTTCTGGTAGGCTCCAGTCTTTTTCATCAGTGGTTGTTCTGTGGTTAGCTGTGATTTTGGTGTGCTCTTGAGAGGAGGTGAGCTTAGGGTCCTTCTACTCTGCCATCTTGGTCCCTCTCCCCATCCTTGTTGCTTCTTTTTTTTTTTTTTTTTTTAAAACATGTTTATGCCAGATTGCCATCCCAGATGAATTAAATCCCAATGCCCAGTTTTTGTTGTTTTTCAGGGGGTTTGGGTAGGGGAGGCTAATTTCAGTATTTTATTATTATTCTTTTTTTAAATTTTTTTTAAATTTTTGTCTGTGTTGGGTCTTCGTTTCTGTGCGAGGGCTTTCTCTAGTTGGGGCAAGTGGGGGCCACTCTTCATCGCGGTGCGCGGGCCTCTCACTATTGCGGCCTCTCTTGTTGCGGAGCACAGGCTCCAGACGCGCAGGCTCAGTAGTTGTGGCTCACGGGCCCAGTTGCTCCGCGGCATGTGGGATCTTCCCAGACCAGGGCTCGAACCCGTGTCCCCTGCATTGGCAGGCAGATTCTCAACCACTGCGCCACCAGGGAAGCCCCCCTTGTTGCTTCTTGACAGGACCTTTCGTTCCTTCTCTGGGTGACATGTGCTGCCCCTCCCTCCTGTGCAGAGGTGAGCTTCCCTTTTGTGGGACTAACCTACTGAGTAGCAGTGTAGGAATCCTGTGGGCAAAACCAGCTACATAATTTGCGGTGCCTAGTGCAAGATGAAAATGCAGGACTCCTTGTTCAAAAATTATTAAGAATTTTAAGCCAGCAACATCAGAATATTAAACCCAGAAGGGGCCCTGTGTGTCTGTGCAGATCACACTCCCACAGAGCCAGCGCTGAGTGTGGGGATAAACTGTGGCATCCTTGTGAGGCTTAGAAGGACTGCCTTGCCTTCCACCAAATGGGAGAGGGAGAACTCAAGACTGACTGCTGCTTCACCCCCCTCACACGGCCCGCCCGTGCTCCAGTGTCAGGGAGAGCTAGGAGCTCCCTCCATCCCCTCCACACTCAGGTCGATTTTGTTAACAGGGGCATTGTTCTGAGACTACTGGTTGACTTCTCCAGACATTCAGGTGCTAGATGGTAGGTTACAAAATGCAAGACAGTCTCACTGTTTGTGGTAGTTATGTTCTGTACAGTTGCAGCAGACACTGAATTAGCAAATACTGATCTGTTGCTCTTGGGGAACAAAGTTAGGTTCCTGTGAGCCCATGGTCACAACTTGGTATCAACCAGTCAATACATAATCTTGTTTGAAGTATTTTTCTGTTGAAAGACACTTTATTTAATATATATTATTCATTCATTACATTGCACTCAGGACCAACAGTGCTGTAACTCACGCCCACACGAACTGTATCTAACACGTGTATTTCCTCCGTGAGGCACGTCACAACCTTCTTGAGCCTAGGAACACTAGGTAGCACTCCAGCTGTACGTTTGGGGACCATTTAAAGAGAGAAACAACAGAAAGCCCCCAACACAAAAACAGTGGCACTAAATACACCATGAGAAGTACGTGAGCAGGAACCAGACAGCAGTGTCACTTTGTTCGACCTCAGCTGGGAATTGTTGGGTGACTCAAATTTTTTGGCACTGTGCTCATGTCAGCGAATGACCGCAAAAGTGCCATGAGTATTGATTTGGGGACTAAAAATATATTTTAGAAAGTAGGCAAATTTGCAAATGTAGAATCTGCAGTTAATGAGGATCAAATGCACTTTGACTTTCAGCTGTTCTGTCATAGTGAGCTGGTCTGTAATACACAACCATGTATCAACATGGCAGAAGGAGGTTACTGTTTATTTTTTTTGAAGGCTGATATAATAGGATGTAAACCAAGGAGGCAGTGTTTTCTAAAATTTGGGAGAGCTGATTCAGAGGATAGAAAAAGTTGTTCTGTGTCAGACATTTTCAAATTAAACCTGAAATGCATATACTTCTCTCTGTTAAGAGACTATGAAGGTGTTGTGGGTTTGATAACGACTGTGCTAATAACAATCATTGAGCGTCAGCTAATTACAATGTGTAGAAATAAAATGTCCAACTAATAGTAGGTTAATTAGTTTCAGTTCAGGAGTCATCTTGTGTAAACAAAGGTTGTAACAAAATGAAGAGGTGAAAAGAGTTCAGATAGGAAAAGAGTTTAAGGGCTTTACCTCCTTAAAGAAACTGGCAGGCTCCAAAATATTGTCCAGTCTCTAATTATTTCACGATTAAAGGAATTCCTTCAGAAAACAGACTTCAGTGAGTGTTCGTGATACAATGTTAAAATTCAGGAAATGAGATTACACATTTTGAAAACATTCTCTTCTGAATGACACTTTCGTGTGCAAAGTATTTTGAGACATTCCTATGGTAGGGACTATTGTGTGAAATAAACAGATTAGATAAGGCAGTGCTTCATGTGTTGACAAGATAACTGAAAATGTCTTAAATTGCAGTCACTCATAAGATGCAGTTTATGTCTGTTTGTGTTTATGTGTACGTAGCAAGGGCTCATGGCATGTGTCAATGTTTTTTGTTTTTTGATCTCCTTAAGTCATCTTATCACCTCGACGACAATTCTGTATAGTGATGGCATAGTACCTAAGTGCCTGGGTAGCATCAATAATTGCTTTCTTGTTGCAAATGTTTTGAAATATCAGAACATTTTCATTTTTCTGTCTTTTCAAAATCCATCTGTTTTTTTGAAGCCTGGTGTGCTGTGGGATTACGGTTTGGGTTTGTGGCTGTTCTTCACAGTAGTTCCCTAGATCATGTGTTCTTTCTCCTTGCAGCCTTCCATTTCACTCAAGGGACTCAGCTAGCAACTGCCCCAGTGTCCCTTTTAATACCGTTTTGCTCTTTAAATGAGTTCATCTTCTAAATAACTGTTTACTGACTTGCCCGAGCCAGATGATAATGTTAGACTGTTGACTATGAGGAAATCCCAATTCTTTTCATTTTATAATGAAATGGTTACCTAGAATGCTTTTAAACAATTTATGAACTAAATTTTAGAAGACTCGTTTTCTAAATTATTATTTTTCCCTATTTTCTGGAGCAGTGGTTCCAAAAAAATCAAAATCCATTGCACCTCATCCCCTCCCACCCGGTCACAAACATACACATATACTATATCTGTATATCTATATCTGTACCTATCTATCTATCTAGCCATGTATCAGAGTTTCAGGTTATATTTGAGAAAAGCTTCATTCTTGGAGACTCAAAGTGCATATTAGCATGTTGAAAGCTTTGAAAAATCCTGCAGTGAAGAAACCTGTTAGAACATTTCCCAGATTATTCTGTCATGGAACCCTTTCATGGCAGAATACCCTCTTCATATCCCCTTGGACTGGTGTTCTGTAAAATGCTGTCCTGAAGACAAACAAGCATTTAAATGTTATTACTTACTCAGATACAGTGAGTATTTACTATGGGCCAGGCACTGAACTAAGGAAAAGGCATACAGTTGGTGACAAGGAGTCTTCACTGCCCCTAAGGGGAGAGCAGTGAGGGATAACAGAACACACTGTGATAGGTGCCTGATAGAATAAGTACAGGGTGCTGCTATGAAAGAATGTGTAGGCTGGGGAACCTAACCCGTACTCAGCAGGGAAAACCACCTAAAGTAAGTGTTCTTTCATTCATTTTGCAAAAATGAGTGTCTTCTATAATGGGGGAATACAACTGTGAACAAGACAGAGCCTCTGCCCGCATGAAGGTTAAATTCCATTGGGGAAGGCAGAAAATAAGCAAGTAAATCATTTAGCATTTTTGATAGTAAAAAGTTCTATGAAGAAAATGAGGAAGGTTTGAAACAGCTGCTGTATAAATGGAGGAGAGCTCGAAGGGAGGAAGCAGCTAAGAGGGTTCTGGTGAAGTAGAAACCGTGGATTTAATAATGGCATCCTGAATGTACAGAGCCTTGTGGATTTTCTCCAACTGCATCCATTGCCCAGGTGAGGTACAAAGAATGTGAAGAGTCGGGTTGACAGGAATTTGGGTTTCCTCAGTTGTGGGCACTGAGAGGAAGATCAGGTCATGGAGTTTTGACTCCATCAGGTAGTCAAAGATCATGGAGGCTGAGCTGGATGGGGAAGGAAACCCGAAGAGGGAAGAAGGAGGGTGGTGAAGGGGCCAAGATTCCAGAGATTGATGTCTAGGTGTAGTAGGGGTGAGAGAGCAAGAAGATCAGGAAGTTTGTGGTCAGGCGGAGGTATTTTATTTTAAGGATTCAGAAGTGGGGGGTCCCTCTGAATGATGAAGTCCAGAATGTGGCAATGGGCTACGATGGCTGAGGACCTGTGGTGGTACTGGCCCCACTGGAGCTGAGGAGGTTGTCCTGACCACCAGCATGGGCTGTGATATCGCTCAAGAAAATGGAAGGGATAATTGAAGGGATACTTGGGATGGAGAGGCTATGAACCAAGTTCTAAAGCCTTAAGGAAAAAGGGGGAATGTCAGAACTGGAAAGTACAAAGTGGTATAATTAGACAGTGTGAGACTCCAAGGAATAGGGAATTTCTTTTAGATAAGCGCGGAGAAGTGATTAGAAAAGTCACTGTGAGCATGTAGCGGGTTCTTCTTATCCTAGGGTGTGGGGGAAGGAGCAGCCTCCAGGTGCCTGGAATGCGGTTTCACCGATCAACCTGGGTTCTGAAGAGGCTGTGACTTTACCAGTGTAGGTGGTAACTGGCAGACAGTAAAGTTCAAACCATGTCTTCTGGCTCTTTGTCCAGAGCACTTCACCCTTATTGCAGAGATGTAGAGGCTACAAGATGAAAAATAATCATAAATTCATAAGCAGCCAAACACATACTTCTTTGCTGAATGCTGTCGGTACTATATTTACTGTGTGAAGTTGTGTACATAATGGACCAAGCTTCTAGATTTTCATGAGATGGTTTTTGAGTTGTGGACATCCAATACTTGAAAAATTACCTTATTCACGATATGATGGCTGCCAGATCTCCATCAGTGACTGAGTTTCTCTCCCCACCCCAGGTCCCTTACCCCTGCCATGTTCCTCCTTTCCCTTCCATCCTGCCTTGGCCCTGACAGTGGCTAAAATTTTTTGTTGGAAACCCAATCAAGCCTGCATCTCATCCCTAGAGACCTTTGAGAGGTCATTGCTTCAAATGCATTTTCCTTGGAGCCTTAGTGAGAGCTATTGGTGCTAAAATGGTTTGTTTTAGAGATTAAGAAGGAGAGTTTTGGGGAATTCCCTGGCAGTCCAGTGGTTAGGACTTGGCACTTTCACTGCCAAGGGTGCGGGTTCAATTCCTGGTCAGGGAACTAAGATCCTGCAAGCCGAGCAGCGTGGCCAAAAAGAAAAAGAAAAAAAGATTGAGAGTTCTGTATTTGCACAGACCTGAAATTGATTCCTGGGTCCACCATTTATTAATGGTATAAGCTTCATCAAAGTACTTATTAACCTCATTGCTCTTTTTTAATGTGAATGAAATAAGATTTATGCTAAAGCGCTTAGCACAGGGCCTAACCCATGGTACTTGACTGATGAATTGTAGTGGCTCTCAGCATCTCCAGAGGGCCCTGGGAACCATCCTTGCAAAACCTGGAGTTGATGGCAGGGGGTGGGGGGTAGCAAGGAGGAGGCTATGGAATCTATTGTCCCAACAGGGACATCCTTACTCTTGACGTGCTTCACTGTGAACATGACATAAATCCCAGTCTCCCATGGACTTTGAAGCCCTGCCTAAAAGTGAAAGGCCAAATCTGGACGGTGAATAGGCTGGCCCTTCCTCTTTTGGGACTGTCAATTAGGGTCCTTAATCATGACTACACATCAGAATCACCTGTAGAACTTTAAAAAAATAGGTACGTAGACCCCATGCCCCAGGAGATTCTCATTTATAGACCTGGAGTAGGGCCTGCACAAATGATTTTTAAATGTGTATCAACAGGTATATGAACTGACAGAGTTAGAAGGTAGGACTAATAATAAAAACTTCCCAAAGTCATCAGGATTAAGTAAAATTGCCTAGTCCATAACTGCAGTTCAAGAAGTTATATCAGTTATCTCTTGTTGCATAACAAATCACCCTAAATACAGTGGCATTCAGAAATAGGCAAAATAAGCATTTATTTCTCACCCTTTAAATGTTGGCTGCAGCAGCTCTGCTGATGCCAGCTGAGCTGCAGCACAGAGTGGGGTGGGGCTGGCTGACGCAGCTTTCCTCCACAAGTCTCCCATGCTCCTGCACCAGTGGGTCAGCCCAGGGTCTGTCAGAAGCACAAGGGAGCAAGTGGAAATACGTGTGGCCTCTTGAAGCCTAGACTCAAAACATTACTTCTTACTCATTCTGTTGGCCAAAGTGGATCACATGCGACAAGCCCTCGTGTCAAGGGGTGGTGAAATATACGCAAAGGACATGGGTACAGGGAGGGGTGAGGAATGAGGTTCAGTAGTGCAGTCTGTCACAGAAGCCTGAAACATAGGTCTTTACTAGTGAAAGTTAAATGACTGCAGATGAAAAAAAAATGTTGGTGAAGCATCTACTCTATGTCAGGCTCAATGGTAAAATGCCAAGAAAAAGTGACCAGGAACTGCCCATAATAAAGGCTTAGTAACATATATCAGTTACTCTCAGAGTTAAACAGCCTTGTGGGGGTGTGTGTGTGCAGGATTTTGGAAATTTATCTCCCTTTGTAACTTTTTCCTCACCACAGGAAAATTCATACAGGATTTAAATGAGTTTTGGAAAATTATTCGTAAAATGTGACCACCTGTATTTTCCATATTTCCATTCTATAACAAAATGTGTTGTAAAATGTAATTGAACTCCCAAACCACATCCTTTTCAGCTACTATCTAATTACAAGGTTGCATATCGAGGAGAGCTTGTGGAAAGCATTACACATTGGATTTTAAGACAGAGGAGATCGGTACTCTATCTGATGCTTTCATTATGGCTAGGTGCATGAAATTTTTTGTCTCTGTCTGTTCTTCATTTGTAATGATATCTACCCTTCCCAAGTTACTTATTGAGATTAGATGTAACAAAGTATGTGAAAGCAGCTTCAAAGTTGAATATCGTAAACCAGTAATAAATGGGAGTCGTTTCTCCAAAACCAGAGAGGGTAAGCTCTTGGGTTCCACAACCAAATTGCCTGGGTGTGATTTCTGGCTTTGTCACACTGGCTGTGAAATGTTGGGCAAGGTGGGTTAACTCCCTGGCCTCAGTTCCTCCTTGTTTAAAAGAGAGTAAGAGGCCTATCTACCCTCTGAGGTGCTGTGAGGACTCAGTGAGGTGTAATCTTGTAAGCCTTGTGGTGGGCACAGTGCCTGGCCTGCTGTAACTATCAGTAAGGGTTACATTTTATCTTATTTTATTTTCCACAATAAATGAAATACAGACAAAGTTGCTATTTGGCGAATTATGCTCAATGATAGCTAGAACAAGTCTAAGATATGTGGTAAGTTTTGTGAATTTAGGAATCTGAGTGGAAAAATTTGAAGGGTTGTATCTGCTTTTGGATGTTTCAGATCTCAGTTATTTAAAGGTGAGAATTATTTTGCAAGAAGAAACATTGTGGACCTGCCATGTGTACAATAATGTTATACCTAGCAAAAAAACTTCAGATATGGTCTCCACCTTCAAGAAACTAGCAGGCCATTGGGAAAAGCACAATTATCATATCTGAAGTGATGCCAGTGCAAAGTGATACAGTGCAGACTAGGTGTGTAAAAGGAGTGTGTATCTAAGCTGCTGGAAGGGTGCCAGTGAAATTCTGTCCGTGGGTTCAGGTGGCAGTTCAGTGGTTAGCCGCAGCATAGGGTGGTTATGTACTTACTTATGCAGAGACGCAGAATTAAATTGTGGTCTTACCAGGTGTCTGCAATTGAAATGAGACTCCACAGAGGGAGAAGGGGAGTTTCGTAGTTGATGTTACGGTGCTGCTGAGCACAGAAAAAAGCTAAGTCAGCACATGTTGTGCCTCTGCCTTACAGAGCAATGGGTTATGTATCATTAACAACGAAGCGGTGTTGGCCATTGCCAGGAGAGACAGAAACTGGCCTATTCAGGGTACGGTGGCTATGCAGTACCAAAGCTAATGCCATTTTGAGCCGAGTATAGTTTGGTATATTTGAGCATTATTGTCTTTGCAATCTGTCTTTTTAGAAGTATAATTTCAAAGTTTATATGAAATTCATCTTGTTGATCTATTTCTTATCCAACTGATGTGGTTTGTTGTACATTTTGGCAAATGTAGCAAGCAAAATATACCTCTGGAATGCCAATGCTTAGTTCCCGCTTAGCCTTATATAGTCTGTAAAGGTGGGTGTTGGTCTTTATCTTAATGTGGCATAAAAGTAAAGCTTTAATGAACCATTGTATGTAACAGAATCAAAGACTCTGGTAGTAAGTCAAGGAGGGGAATGTAGAATATAATTTTACCTTTGCAAAAACCATAAACAGAACAGATTTCTTTCATAAAGTACATTAAAGTAACTCAGAACAAATTCTAAAATGAAATAGAAAGGTGACGATTTGTTAGTTTACCTTCTCTATTTGTTATTTTGCAGTGCTTTCTTTCTTAGAATTGAAGCTCTGGTAGAAGAAATTAGCTATCTTTGTTCTCTCCAGGTGAGTGGGGCCGTAGAGGAAATAGATATATAATAGGTTTCCCCCAGCAAGAATGTAGGTCCTCCTAGACTCCATGGGTCTCCAGGACTTGGGGGAGCTGTGACAGTGCCAGCAAAAGGGTCTGTATGTTGAAGTCCTCAGTGGTGATGCTGTGTGGCAGGCAGGAGAAAGTGCCAGAGTCATGAAGACAGTTCTTGGGAGAAGCGGACTTTTTCACAAAAGGCTTTGCAGTATCCATGAAGTAAGTACTGTCCTATGCTCAAAGGTTGCAGATAAGTCAGTGTGCTAATGAGAAATTTAATATATTCTGCTTATTCTTCCTATTCTTTCCTGGTGTGTTAGGAATCCATGAAGGTGCTACTGTTTTTATTTTTTTTTAATGTTTTTTGTGATAGTCCGTGTATACTTTTAGATCTTAAGACGACGAGTACTGTAAAGTGGTCAAAATAATTTGTTGATAACAACAGTGAAGTGTTTGGAGCTAGTAAATAAAATAAGTGTACTAGATTATAACTAGCATTATCATATTTGTGTATCTAATAGTTTTCAAAGCTTTTGCAGAATGTGTAGAGAAGTTGGATGGGAAACTTCTTTATTGTTCAGATTTTTTAAAAAGTTTACCAACAAAGCTGTCTACCTTGTCAGGGGAATGAATAATGCCACTTCATTCTAACTCATTCTCTTCCTTCAAACATGCAGATTCAGCTAGTCAGGTGTTTAATTTATGATTTTGAAACCATACTACCAACTGTGTGTGGCTTTGAATGTTCTGTTTTTTGGGTGGCAGAAGTCCTCATGGCATTTCCTTAGCCTGTGGGTTTTAATTCCATAATATTTCTTAGTTCTTAAGACTAGGCCAGATTTCATTACATTCTCTGAAATTTAATCTTATAAAAGTTCTAGGATGATTCACGCTAGCCTTCCCTCCCCAGATCATGACTCATTTTCAAAGTTGTATTTGAAAAGCTATGTAAGTTAAGGTGAGATATTTAGAGTTTGGCACTTGGTTATTTCCCCGATTACTCACTTGGTCTCTGCCAGCAGTGAGTGTGATGACAGGGTTAGGTTTTATTTCTCAGGTGTTCGTGTTGGTGTTTCATTTTGCAGATCTAAACAGGGGGTTAGAAGGGAGTGCTGAAACAGAAGAATAAGCCCTTAAGGTTTTGGTTCCTACGAGATGGAAACCATTCAAGGACATCTGGTGCATAGAGCATTGTTAGTTTCTCAGTATTTGGCTCTTACCATTTTATCAGCGTCTTTACAAGACTAGTCTTCCAGGAATATTCATTGTCTCTTTTCATCACAGAGTTCTCATTGGAAATATACAAACAAGTCATGGCACAAAAGAGAATTTTAAAGATATTAGGGATTAGAGAGTGATAAACTTGAGGTACACATCTATTTCTTGGCAGAAAGATGTGAAGGAAAATGTGACTTCAGAGCAAATGAGAACTACTTTACAAAGTTTTGAAAGATGACTTTGAAACATTTTTTGTGTGTGTGGTTTGTTAACTCTGTTTTCCAAGACAGGGACTCTTTCCTCATGAGAGTAGCATGATTTCATGCTCTGGAGTAGGGTCATTGTGGTGAACCGTACAGCTGTAATTAGAACACACTAAATTGGCCCAAACTGTAGTTTGAGGTGTAATGCTTGACATGTTAAATACATCAGTTCTCTTTTAGGAAAAATTTCTGTAACAATGAAATCATACTGTGTTAAGTTAAATTATGTTAGTATCTTTCTCTTAGACAGAGGAGCATGAAATGTCTGAATTCTTTTTCCCCCATTAGTCATGAAAAAGGTTTATGAACCTGTTACGAATAAAATAATTATTTAGTATAGTGTCCACTTAATTCCCTGCATTGCCAAATATTCTTCTATGAATCTTTCCTTCATCACTCCCTTCTGACTCCCTCTTTAGATCTGCAGTTTTCAGTAGCACATCAATCATCATCTTGTATATAATTAGCACAGTGTCTTAGGTGGTGTCATCTGAATTACTCAACAGGGGGTAATGATTGGGTAATTTGAAATGTCATCATTGACCCCAGATCTTCCTTTTCTGAATGGTAATAGTAGATAATCGTTTCTAAGCCATTGCACCCTTTCAGTTTAATAGACTGTAGGGTTAAAAAAAAAGAAAGAAAGAAGAGAGAGAGGGAAAGGAAGGAAGGAAAGAAAGGAAGACAGAAAGGGAAAAAGAATGAAATGGAAGAAAATAAAGGAAAGGAAGAGAAGAAAGGAAAGAGAAAGGAAAGGAAGAAAGGAAAGAAAAGAAAGGAAGAAAGGAAAGGAAGGAAGGAAAGAAAGAAAGAAAAAAAAGAAAAGAAAGTGTCTTCCTGGATGTTTTTAGTTTCTTTTGTTTCCTTTATTATTTAGCATGCTAACCTTTTACAGCATTTGTTTCCCTCACTTATGTTTCAAATTAGAGTCAGTTTCCTCTGGTATTTGTTGACCTCAGAATCGACTTCAGGCATTTTATTTATGAAATCTGTGCTGGAGTTAACAATGAGCCATGCTCCAGGGGAAATCGTATATTAAATCAAATATTTGAGCGCCCTGAATTCAAGAATCTATTCTTAACAGACACAAAGGTCCCTAAGATATGGCTCATAACTTTAGTGAACTTATGGATGAATTGTCAAAATAAGTATAAAGAAGCAGATTCAATAAGAAAAGCAAAACCCCTCAATTCTGTGTAAGGTTTCTCTTAAGAGCCTTGGGAGGAATGTTCCAGACAGTGAGATAAGATGTCTCAAGGGATGCTGACTCTGATTCTCCTTCTTTCCTTGGGGTTGCCTTTGATTTTCTCTGCACCACCAAGTACCACCCCCACCCCCAGGGAGGCAGGTGGTTAGAGGTTATGGGAGCAAACCATGGAGTCTCAGTGCTGGGTTGGGATCTTGGGCCGGTTACTTGATCTTTCGGAACCTGTGTCTTTACTTGTAAAAGGGGATGATAATACAGACGTCCCTGGAGAGTGACTGGTACCTTAATAGTTGTTGAATAAATGTTAGCTCTTATTACTTTTACGCTGTTTTCCCTTTAAAAGCCCAAGCGTTGGCAAAAATACCTTCTTGTTGTCATTCACTTTTGCCAATTGAAACAGACTGGCATTGTAGGAAATAAATTTTCTTGATAAAACAAATACTTATCGAATACCTACCATGTGGCAGAAACTGTCCTAGTAGGTTTAGGTATATTATTTCACCTAATTGTCATGAAAGATGTAAGGAGGTGTAGGTAGCCTTAGCTCAGTTTTATTGATAGCAAAGTAACAACCTCTTTGGACATCAGTTTCCTTAAGGTCACTCAACTAATATGAAGTTGGAGCTGGAATGCCAACTCCTGATCTTTTTGACTCCAAAAGCTCATGTTTCTTCTACAGTACCTCACAGAAACAGTTATGAAAGGACTCTCAAAAATGAGGAGTACCAAAACGTACTATCGAAAGGGGATTTTCTACTGAATATTCATAGAGTATCAAATTTTCTCAGGCTGTGATCCTAAAGAGTTTGTACAACATCACAAACAAAATGAATTTATTCAGATAATAACTGGAGATAAAATTTTGAGCAAAACAGATTCCTACTTCTTAGCCTCCGGTTCTTCTTCAAATGGTGGCCATCAGTGACATCAAGGACCTGAGACCCATTCTAAGATTAAAAACAGTAAAATACCTAACCCAATAAAGTCATTTGCTTATGACAAGATTTACAGTAGAAAAGTAGCTTGTGTTTTTGAGTCTTATCACTCCAGGTGTGGTCCAAGGACCAACATCAACATCATTGGAAGTTTTCACAAATACAGAATCTCAGGTTCGACCTCAGCTCTTTTGCATCAGACTCTGCATTTTCAGTCTCCAACTGATTTGTATGCACAAGTTTCAGACTCACTGTTTTAGAAAGCAATACAAGAGAAAACTACACATCACCTGGACAATTGTACTAACTTTTAATGTTCAGAAGAGAAGAATACAAAAACATAGTTTATTTCCTGGGTGAATTTACAAACTAGTTAGCCAGCATTATAGTGTAGTAGTTGAAAGCTAGTTCATTCAGTTGAGAGCTGGGTTATTGGAGTCAGACTGCCTGGGTCACGTCCCAGCTCTCTCACTGAGTCGATGTGTGAGCTTGGGTAAGTCCGTAGCAGAGGGCTGTAATGTGTTCAGATGCCATCCTGCATGGTCAGTGCTTAGCATAGTGCCTGCCACACAGTGAGCTGGTTATTTACTATTAAAGAAGCCTTAGATATATGCAAGAGTTCTATAAGTTGATTAAAGTTCAGGTGGTTGGAATATGGCATGATTTGATGAAGGAAGGCTAGTTGTACAGTGAAAATAGGGTTTTAAGGCTTGGGTTCTAGGTCTGGCTGTACCACCAACCAGCTGCTTGGCTTTGGGCAGGTTACTTAAGGCTCAGCTACCCCATCTGTAAAATGGCTTGCCTACCTGATAGAGTTTTCTGAGGGTCAATTGAAATAATAAAAGTGCATTGTATGGGCACTTGTAAGGCAGCAAGTAAGAATTGATATTCCAAAGGCCCTTTTTGAATAGAGAGCTTGAGCTAAGTTACCTACTTAAGCTGGGTATGTCAGAGGCCAGACCCAAAGCAGTTTACTTTTATACTGCTGCAATGATAAACAAATTGGAATAAAATGGTAAGAAAGCTTAAGTGTCAACAATAAATTGTACAACAGCTTTGTCCCATGTCCTTGGTGTTCACTGGTTCCTGACCCTCACCTGGTCATAATGCAAATTTTATACCCTGTTGTTCAACCCCATTATGTACAGTTGTGTTGTAAAAACTGGCTGCAGAGGAAACACCTGTACTTCACATGGAACGTTGCCTTCCTCTGGAACCAGTGCTGGCAGTACACAGGGTCAGATGCACAATCCACTGTGTATGCAGTGGCATGTCCAGTTTGGGGAGAGCATTGCCATTGCATTATCCTTCTTTCTGCCATGATATTTTTAATTTCACGGTGAGTTATAATATATAGATTAAGTGACATACCAGTCTGGGCAATGTTTACTGGTAAAGTGTGGAAGAAATATTTTGTTATGATGAATAGAGTAGATGTTGAAATAAGGGTTGCTTTGGAAAGTGAACTGTGAGAGTGTTAAAAAGTTGTTCACAATACAAACTGCAATAGAAATCTTATTTTAATGTAATTGATCTAGTAGTATTTGGTGGATCAAAAGTCTTACCTGAAAGGATCATAAGAATTACATGTACTTTTTACAGTAGATTTTAACTTGAAACAATAAGTACACTCTGATTCACCAAACATTTGATGTCAAGGCCTTTGCTTGGAGTGTGACCACCTGAAGACAGGTCTACCTTATCTCTCTTGTATAAACCATATCTACACTGTAGAGTCTATAATTGCTAGTTTCAGTTCTTAAAAATGGAGTGAGACATTAGATACCTGTGAATCAATCTGAGGGCAGAATCCATTTAAATTTTTGTCAGATCTCATCCCGCAAATCTAAGATGTCTTGAGAACATTTAATTCAGTAGCAATTTATTTGAGTAACCTATCTTTATGGAGCATTTTCAAATCATTCAAATTAATTTCCATTGAAAACCTTTGTTTTCATACTTGTATTTCTACTGTTTGTAGAAATACACGTTATAGTTTTAACAAGCGCAACTGGCATAAACAGGTTGGGGAGGAAATAGAACTGATTCCTAGTATATATTAAAATGCACCTGGTAGAAGCTGATGTGTTTGGGGTATCAGAAAGTAGCCTGTGAGTACTGAGGTTCAGTGTGTCATTCAGCAGAATGCTTCACAGAAGAAATGGAGAACATGGTGGAGAGAGAGCAAATTTTTATTGTAGTATACATTTTGACCACTGGCTATAAGATGCCTGGCATGAAGTGAAGTGTTTTATTTTTTGGTTTTTGGAAGGTTTTTTTTTTGCTTAACATTTTGTGAAGACTATTTTAAGGTCATTTGGCAAACGTGCTGTTTCACAATATAATAGCTTCTTTTCTCATGGGGCAAGAAGCAAGAAAACATTTTTCTTTTTTCTTTGCTACTGTGAATGTCCCTTACTCCAGGCTTTGGAATTGTGTTTAATACATAAAATCTGTACTGATCCTGGACTTGAGTGGAAGAAATCTTGGCAGGTTGGTTGGGGATAGAAATGAGGTAGTCCAGTGACTTTAAAAATGCTACTGAATTGTGCATCCAGTTCTTGTTAAAACCAAAAGGACCCAATCTTAGTCCAAGCAAAACTTTACATGTTTAAATTGCTTGTGTTTTTAAATGAATGTTTTTGCTGTTTTTTCAAAAGGCATTTTGACAGAGAGCATAGTTGAAGTACGCGTGAATGTTTACATAATATGCTGACTTCTCGAAAACGGAAAGAGGTTTTTTTGTTTTCTGAGAGATCCAGTTTTTTTTTTAACCTATACATTTAGAAAAAGTGTCTATTTAACTTATGTATTTGGTTGCACTGGGTCTTAGTTGTGGCATGCATGTAGGATCTAGTTCCTTGACCAGGGATCAAACCCAGGTCCTCTGCATTGGGAGTGCAGAGTTTTAACCACTGCACCACCAGGGAAGTCCTTACTTCCATTGTTTAATGGGAAGTTTAAATTTAGTGTTTGAGATAAATTTTTTTTTTAAGTGAGAACAATGTATATCTTTGTATACAATGTAACAATGTATATCGTGTAAGTCACGCATAGTCTCACTGTTTCCCATTTCAGAAAGATTGGTACTCTTTCATTCTCTTTATAATGAAAACAGTGTGCTGTGCCTTGACAGAAAGCACAATGGAACTGGAGCAGAAGCCTAGATTTCAAGCCCTGACCTGGGTGATGTCTAGAGTGGCATCTAATCACTCTGAACCTTAGTTTCTTCATCTGTAAAATGATGCAATAAGACCTTTTTCATCCATAAAATAGGAACGACTGTACCAACTCACAGGGCTGTTGTCAGGATTAAGTGAGACTATAACATATGAAAAATGTTTAGCAGTTTGTTTGGCACAGAGTAAGTGCTTGATAAAATGGCATTTATCATTTTAAAAATACCAAGGCGATTGCTCCAGGCTTTTACCCTTGATGCTTCTGTTATGTAGACTTAATGCCCTCTTGCTGAGAAAGAGCACTTCTGGACACATTGTTCAGGCCTGTTCCCTCCCATCTCCTGCCTTTTGCCCTCAAATAGGGTGAAATTAGCTAACGGACTAATAGCCAATTGCCTGCATCTAGGCCTGTGTTGTCTGGTGAGCTGCCAGCTAACCATTAATGAGCTGCGAATTTCTCTCAGCCTGTCTTGCAAGCCCCCTGTGGGAACTTTCCCGGCTGAAATAAAGGAGGGCAAAGCTGAAAGGGTTGGCCAGGGCTTCCCCCTCCCTTTTCTCTCTTCTGTCCTCGGCAGGGAGTCGGTGGCTTTAGTAGCTGCACCTGCCCTGCCAGGGAAGGCTCTCCAGGTAGGCAGTGTCTCAGCATCCCCTGCCCTGCTGGTTTCCAGCACTCTTGCTGCTCCCCAGGTGGTTTTTATTTTGTTTCTGTTCTGGTTTTAGTGCGGCTAACTGTATCATGAAGAAACTGTTCCCAGGGGAGTTGTTGAGGGATGCTTTCTTATCCCTCCCACATCCCACCCCAGCCAGCTATGTAAGAAGGAGGGAAAACGTTGTGTACAACATTTATGCCCTCGTGGAAGACTTGAGATCTTCAAGTTGGATATTGGGACAGTCGCATGTAACTGCAGGCCCTGGAAAGGAATAAACTAGAGTGAAGACAGGCTAGTTCCTTGCCTGAGGCCACTTCCTTTCCTCTGCCCCTGGCATGTTTCTGCAGATAAGGACCACTGAATTAATTACTTTGGAAGTCTAGGAAAATAGCATTTTGAATGTTTTATTCCTCAACAAGCTCTAAATGGAAAATATGTCTCTAGATAAGACCTAAGAAGCTCCAGTGATGTTTTCCCCATAATTATTGATAAGATTTTTAAAAATGTGGCTCTGGTTAAAATTTTAGATAATCAAATGAGGTGCTAATGCATAATATTAATGTTGTTATTATAATACCAGCTCACTCAACTGACATATTTTAGGTCAATTTGAATCATGTACCAAATTGTTCAATGAAGTGTAAGAAAGCATTTTTAAGATATATAAATAATATATAAATATTTAATGTATACATAGATTACATATATATTTATGAAACTTTTACATATATATATATATATGTAAAAGAATAGGAGAAAAAAACCTGAGAAAACAGCCACCATAGCAACAAGATTTGGATCCCATGAGTCTTTCAGGATCTCAGACTTTGGTAAATAACAACCGAGTGGGAAATGCATATGTAATTTGAAAGCAGTTGTGTGACATAAATGGTTTTTGGTTTTGCTTTATTTTACTCTATATGCACATCAGCGAAAGTGAAAGCCCAATAACTGGTCCAAAACAATGAATTCCCCATATACTGCCTTCAGAGTAACCGCACGGTGACTTAGATTTAACTTTTGAAAACAACCATAATTAATGATGAAGGTAAAACCAAAAATATGCATCCTCACTGCTTAAAGATTAATTTTTTTTAAAAACCCAACTCTTTTATTTAAAAAGAAGGAAAAAGACTCCTGTCTTGCTGGTGTTTGTATATTTTAAACAGTGCTTTCAATGGAACAGGCTTACAGAGCAACTTCAAGGCCAGTATTATCATTTTGGCAGTGAGAGGAGCCCTGTAAAGCTCGGTAAATGCTTTAAGTAAGATATTAAACAACATGCTGTGAGAACAAAGGAATGACTCATTCTAACTGAGAGGATCTTCCCTCCTCTCAAAGGCTGAAATAGTTCAAAAGGGCTTTGATGAATGAGTAAGACTTCAGCTGGTGAAGGAATAAAGGAGAATTTTAGGTGGTCTGAGCAAAGGCATCAAGGTATTAAAGTCCACGGACCACTTGGCAACTGTGGAAGAGCCCAGCATAGCTGTGTGTGCTGCTTTCCTCCAGATGGCCCCTAGCAGCTTCGGGGCTATTCTGACAGTCCAGGTTCCCCTCCATCCTTCCAGCAAGCATCTCTAAAGGAACTCTGACACCACAGCATAATTTCAGAATCAAACTGTAATTGGAGACTCAGTGCTCTGATTGCGCTGGCAAAGGCTGTCCTGGATTGAGTGGAGAGAGAGAGTTCCCCAAGGAAAAAGTGTGTTCTGTTATAAGCAGAGCGAGGGGATGGGTGCTGGGCAACAAAACCCAATTTGCTGCAGAAGCTCGGTTCAAAGGTCTCCTTGTCTTCAGTGTGCTCAGTCATCCACTGTTACTCTTTCTCTCCATTCACTAATGGACACTGATCAGAGTCTTTTTTTTTTAATTTTTATTTATTTATTTATTTATTTATTTATTTATTTATTTATTTATTTATGGCTGCGTTGGGTCTTCGTTTCTGTGCGAGGGCTTTCTCTAGTTGCAGCAAGCGGGGGCCACTCTTCATCGCGGTGCGCGGGCCTCTCACTATCGCGGCCTCTCTTGTTGCGGAGCACAGGCTCCAGAGGTGCAGGCTCAGTAGTTGTGGCTCACGGGCCCAGTTGCTCTGCGGCAGATTCTCAACCACTGCGCCATCAGGGAAGCCCCTGATCAGAGTCTTTTAATTACATTTTCTCCCCACTAGAGTAGAAGCTCCTTGAACTCAAGGATTCATTTATTCATTTCATAGTGTTAACACCCACTTGGTACGAAGAATCTTGCTATGTGTTAAGGATGCAAAGAGAAGCAAGTTTGGACCCTATTCTTCTCTTAGGGTACTTACCGTGGAGGAGGGACTCAGGTCAGAAAGGCGATTTAAATACTCAGGCTTCACATCAGGACACTTCATTTCTGCAAAAAGATTTAAATTTCAGATTCAACTTAAATTTTTATGTAGAAAGATGATGTGTACTTTATTTCCTTGCTTTGACTTTTTTAGAAACAAGCTCTCATGTTATTACCAAGTGCATTGTAAACATATAGCGGAAGCTAATCAGCTGACTCTGAAAGCCTCTGCTAGAGAAGGGTGCAGAAACAGAAGTGGGTGATGGGTTTTTATTTTTGATTTTTGTCTTTGTCATATTAGAAAGCTTATTTTTATAAGCAGTTAAAAATGTATGTGAATGCACGTTCTCATTTAAGTAACAGTAGCTCTGTTACTGAAACAAACTTGGGTCCGCTTGCCTGTGAGCAGTAAAGCCAATCAACTGACACCAGGTTGTGGTGAAGGAAAGTACAGCATTTATTGCAGGGTATCAAGCAACGAGTCCAAAGCAGCTAGTGCTTAAAGACCCAAACTCCCTCAAGGCTTGCAGGGAAAGGTTTTTAAAGACAGGGTGAGGGAGGGGGGTTGTGGGGTATGTGATCAGCTCGGGGACGTTCTGATTGGTTGGTGGGGAGGTAAGTGGGAGTCAGCATCCTCAGCCTTCTGGTTCCAACTGGTCTGGGGTCCATGTGCTTTTAGGCAGCACACAGTTAACTTCTCCCACCTGGTGGGAGTTTCAGTACCTGTGAAACAGCTCCAAGGACATGGCTCAGACTATTATCTACAGCCCTTGAAGAGGAACTGAAGGTCCTTGACTTTGTTTAATGGCTGAACTATAATTATTTTGTCTTGCTTGACTGTTTTCCTTTCTTTCTGCATTTTCTCACTTCTCTGATTAAATTTACTCTTTGGAACTCAGGGAAGGCCTAGGAGGCTGACGTTTTTCTACAGATAAGAGGCAGGTGGAGGACATGGGGCAGGGGGAGGGGTATCTGTTCTGGGAAGGCCCCATAAGGTCCTGCTTGGTTACACTGCATGAAAATGACTCAAGAGAAAGTTAATTCAGAAGGTTGAACCACCAGCATTGTGAATATACAGATAAGTATAGGCTGCATAACTTTCCTATGGATCAAGACCTTTATTTTCCTTCTCTATACCAGCTAAAGCATATAATTCATATCAACTGTAGGGTTAGAATGTATTTTTCAAGAGACTCAGTCTTTGTATACAGCAGAGCACTACTTTATGAGAGATAGGCAATGGCTGTACTGACATTTGAGAAATGAGTAAACTACAGCGTGTCTGAAAATACGTTGGATGGTGACCATTGTGACGTGGGCCATGGGGATGTCCCTCTGGAGGGTCAGGAATGGTGGGGGGGGGTGGAGTAGAGAGGCTGAATGGTTACTGATAGTAGGTACAGAGAAAGGCTTCGAGGCATCAGAGGAAGAATCTTGAGAGATCCATGGGAGTAGGTTATGCTGGGCATTGAACATCGGTTTTTGCCCTAGGGATAATGGGAAGAGAGCAGAGTTAAGACTGTGCAGATGGGTAGGTAGAGGTGCATTCAGGAAAACGGGCAGTACTGAGGGAAAGTTAGACATGGTCATCGAAGTCATGAACAAAGTCATTTGCATGGAGTGTAGAACAGGAAGGAAGAAGGGGGCCTAGCACTGAGCCTTGAAGAATTCCAGCTGTAAGGGACAGAGGGAGGAGGGTAGATGGAGGAGTAGCCTGGGAGGTTGAGGACAACAGGTGAGTGTGGAGTAAAAAGCCAAGGTGTAGAAGGGTCTTTCAGGAAGGAGGTGAATGGACAGATGCCGGCAAGAGGTCTTTGTGAGGTGAGAACTGAAACCTGCCCTTTGGATCTGGCTGCGTGGAGGTTGCTGGTGATCTAGAGCCGTCTGTGAGACGCAAGGGAGAAGCCATGTTAGAGTGCCTTCAGATAGCGAGGATGTGAAGACAGTCTTCCAAGAATGTTGGCAGGGAAGGGGAGGGAAAATGGGGAAGATTAAGTGGGGCTTGTAGAGACTTTTTGTTTTTGAGGTGGGAGAGACTTGAGATTTTGCTTACTGGACTGAGTGATGGGGACGTAAAGCTACATTCCTCTGTTGAGCACCTAATATATGTCGGCACCATGCCAATCTCTAGGAATTCTCAGACACACAAACTAAAATACTATAATGTGATATATTCCTAGGTGTTGAATGAATATTTGTTGAATGAATAATTGAAGTGTTAGAGTGACTACTTCTGCTGAAAGAAGAAGGTTAGGAAAAACTTGATAAGACAGGTGACATAAGGAGGGGTATCTTGAATGATGAATTGGAGTTTTGAATATAGAAAAAGGCATCCCAAGCAAAAAAATAGCTGAATCAACGGCATGAAGGAGTGAAAGTGCATGGCTTATTGACAGACTCATGAATATTATGGTGTATGGAAACCTTAGGGAATACGAGAGAAAAGAAATGGTAGCCAGATTCTGAAGGATATTGAACAAGAATTTTGCGAAGGGATTTGAATTTTGTTCTTTGAGCAGTGAGGAGTTAACAAAGCAAGCAGGAAAGAGGCCATGTATCATGCTCAGATTGTGCCCTCCAGAAGGTACCACACCAAAGGAGAAACCATTCATATCTGAAACCGAGCAGGACCCTGTGGGGCCCTCCCAGGTACAGAAGCATTTCTGTGTCTCCTGTTTTTTTTGGTTTGTAGGCCTTCCCTGAGTTCCAAAGGTGGAGGATGGTAACTTCGGGCAGAGCACACAGTTCCTGGAACTCCACCCTGTTATCTCACCACTAACCAATCAGAAGCAAGTCATACACCCTGCAGCCCTCCCCTCCAAATTTGCCTTTAAAAACTCTTCCCTGAAAACCATCTGCGGGATTCGGGTCTTTGAGCATGAACTGCCTGTTCTCCTTGCTTGGCCCCTGCAATAAACCTTTCTCTGCTCCAAACTCTGATGTTTTAGTTTGGCCCCGCTGTGCATTGGACACGTGAACTTGGGTTCAGCAGTACATCCTAGATATAGACTAGCATGAGAGGGGCTGGTGTGGAGATTCCAGGCTGCTCAGGTGAGTTCTGGGGCTGTGGAGGAGAGGCCCTCTGGCGTAAATCCCACCAGCTCACCTGTCTATGCACATGCATGATCTCCGAGTGAATTTAGTGGTGCTTCGTCTGCCTCTGAATATCCCCTAAGGTGGCTTCTCTTGCCCACCTGCCACTCTTAGGGACCTAGTACTCACCTTTCGTCAACTTGGAACCTCACAAAGTCACCTGGAAGGCGTGGGCCAGTGGAGTGAGCGCACTTCTGGCATGTGTGCTCTGCTTGGCATTTGAGGGAGGGGGTGTTGTGGACAGGTGAGAATGTTGGGCTTCTGTATGTGCAGACAAAGCCATGACCCCGATAGCTCCCCTTAACAGGGCTTTCATGGTATGCAGTTTTAAGGGAGCAAGATTTGTCATCCCCAAATACGTCTCTTTGGCCTATTGATTGTTTTAAACTGGCTATTTTCTAAGAAATAGCAGACTTTGGAAAAACTCGGAGGACCAAGTAGGAGTTACCCTTTTAAAGAAACATTTGCATTTGTAAGAGAAATCTCCATTTGTAAGGGTGTCTCCCTCACTTCTGTGTACCAGGAAGAGGAGGATGACCAAATCTCAAGAAACTCCTATAAGCAGAGAAGGTGATGACTTAAATCTGCATACCAGATTTGTTTACTGGTGCTTTCCCTGGTAACCTTCCGTAACTGACTCTGCCCGTCCTCAACATCCTCTTTTTGTCTTTAGCTGAGGATGGTATTTAAGGTGAAGGCTTCAGCCATTTTGGTGAGTTGCTCAGTTTTTCTGGGTCCCTCCCATATATACAAATGTTATTAAACATTTGTTTGATTTTCTCCTCTTCATCTGTCTCATGTCAGTTTAATTCTTATACTAGCCCAAAGAACCTAGAAGGGTAAAGGAAAAAGTTTTTCCTCTCTGACACTTTAGTATACTAACTTGAAATATTTATTGAAGAAAGGGAACCTTTTTATCATTTGCACACAGGTAAATTGAGTAATGACAGTGAAAGTGGTATAATTAGGAAGGTGTTTTAGAAGAATAATCTTGGAGGCAAAAAGAAATTTGGATTAAATAGGGATTGGATCATAAGGAAGGGAGGTGGCTAAGAGATAGGGACACCTTTCTTTGTTTCCTCACTAGAAAGCTCAGGAATCCCTGGGTATGGGACTTAAGAAAAGAGAGACGCATGTAAAATCCACAGTGGTCCAGCATATAAAAGATTTCCTTTTTCTTGTTTGCAGACCCTCCCTGATGACTTTCATTGTAGGGGAAGGGGTGCTTTAAGAGTAGTATTTTTTTCCCTGATAGTCATATGTTTGTTGTTTTGCAGCTTTTGAGATTTTATTTACATTCAGTATTCTAGCACCTTGTTGATGTGGAAGTCCTGAGGATGACTGAACTTTATCCAGGTATCTTAGGATTCTTGATGACCCTGGGCACTTAAAAACCCAAACCTCAAGGAGGTTAAATAGCTTACTCCTGCTTCTACAGGGGTATTGTTAAGGCTGAGGAAATGGCAGTATTAAAGAGCTAATGGACCAGTTTTGTTTCACAGTGGATTGGGATAGAGCCAAGACTGGTGTTCCTTAGTGTGTTCAAAGACTCCAAAGTTAGACAAGGCGCTGATTAGGCAGACTGTCCCATCCAACCAGAAAGTTTGCTCCCCCTGGACTGTGTTCTGAGAGTAGGAAACGGAAGGGAAACTTTTGTGTTATTTGGTTATAGGTAGGAGGAAACCTATAAATCCTCTACTGCAGGCTCTTTGTTTTATTGGTGAGATAATTAAGCTCCAGGGAGGCTGTGACTTGACTGAAATAACAGAGCTATTTGGTGGCAAGACTCCTGACTCCAAATCCATTGTTTTTTCAATCATACCCACTCCTTTAAGTTTAAAAAACAAACATACAAAAACTCACTGAGCTAGTTAAAACCATTTGCATTAAAAGGAAATGAGAAAAAAAGAGGGAAGCAATATTTAGGTAAAACATCTGATTGCTTTGTAGGAACTTTAAATTATATAGATTGTGAACAGGGGCTGTAAAAATCAGTCACTGAGAATGTAGAGAACTTAGTTTAAGAGCAGTTGGGGAAGCTTTCCTTTTGTGATGTAAATCAGTATAGAATTGCGTAGGTGTAGGCTATCTTTTAACTCATATGGGTCTTGTAAAACAGTAATAAATGTGCTTTCTATTTGCAGTTTCAGCTAACCTCTATAAATTAGAAAAATTAATGGATACTGGTGAATCTGAAGCCTAGAGAGCCACTTGATAGGTCTTCCCTCAAGAAATAGATATCAGTCTGTTTGTGTGTTCACAGGGTAATATATCTAGGATGTGCATTACAAAGAAACAAAATACAAATTTTTCAGTTCCCAATGGTCTAAGATCTTTTCCACTTCTTTAGATTATATCAGATAATTTATAAGATGTGGAACTGATAAAAGACAACATAACGCCCCATAATTCAGTACAGTAACTCACTAAAGATCTCTGGAATCAGTTTGGTTTTCTAATATATTAACAGTTTGTGAGGAAAGGAAGGAATCCAGATCACATCCATTTAAAAGGATGCACAGATGCACCTGGAATCCACAGAGAGGGGCTGCCATTTGTAAGTATTTTATTCCATTGGCAAATTACAAAGTGCCGGGAAAATGGGAGATGAGTGATCACAATTTGTGAAATTGTTATTTTAGGGCTGAATTGTCCAGGGGACTTAAATGAAAAAGAAAATAATAAGATATTATGTCTGCTTCCTTACCACTGTAGTGGGGTAATCCCTCAAGTTTTGAGTCCTGTGTATTATAGGGGCTGATGGTTGGTGATTCTTCCCAGGCAGAGTCGTAAACATTTTTCCTACTGTGGCTTCCTTCATGTCACCACCTTCTGTTTATGGATTTTGATATATTTTTAATACATTAAAAGTAGAATTATTAGGAACAGAGGAGCAAATCTAGACTCCGCATTTTTTTTAAGAGAGGGTTTTAGGGCTAACCTGAATCTATTAAATAGTATTATCCTCCATATACATTTGTATGGCCTTCCTCATAAAATCTCAGATCCGTATTATGAAAGATCAGAATGTTATTTTCAGTTAACATGATAAATACTTAGATATTTTAAGGTATTTTAGTGAATATAATTTCAAATCAAATGTACAGATAATTTTAATAATGTTTTCTGAGCTTTTTTCCCCCTGAGGTTGTTATTTCACAGGCTTTCCTTGCTTGATTCCTACTGGAAGTAGTTGCAATGTAGAAGGCAATAACTCAGACTCAGGTTTGGAAAAATCTTTTCAGTCCTTTATTCTGTCTCCTGGTCCCATCATTCAGCTTAATATTTATTATGACCACAGAATTGTCTAGTGGGTAGTGGTACTGAGAATGAACTATGGCGTGACACATCTTCCTTTCTTCCAAAATTGGTAAAATAACCATTTTTTAATCATTCTGCAGGACAGTCACCTCATCAGATCGAGGTGATGAAACCAGCCATTTAAATCATTATTCATTCCCTCTTTTATTCAACAACAGATAGATCATATACTAGTTCAGAGCACAGGGTCCTAGGCCACCTCCTACCCCCTTGCTCCATAACTTAATCTCTGAGCCCCTTTCCTTACCTATACAATGAGGATATGGTGCCCACCTTGCAAGGTGGTTGTGAGGATTAAATAAGAGAACATTCAGGAAGTGTTCTCTCTGGCTTCAGTACATAATAAGAGTTCAGTAAATGTTAGTTATTATTGAGTACTTACTATGTGGGGAAAAAATGGTGTAGGCAAGCTCAAGAAGATTATATGTGTGAGGCACACACTTAAATAACTTATTTAATTTGTATGAGATTTTTCCATTTCTAAAATACCCTGGCTTGCATTCCCATTCAGACCTCATAATAATAAAGAAAATGCCCATGATTAAGATGAATGCCCATAATTAAGTGCTCATCAATCTTAGGAAGTTGGTTATTTTATTTTTAATTTTTTTCAACTTTCCATGGTTAAGGACAGTACCACACCATTAAGCCACTTTTCCAACCCTTTGTCGTACAAGTTTTATTCCTGATATTACTGTACGGTTTTTATGCCAGCAATGGAAAGGTAAACCTCAGTTTTGCTTTGGAAATTAGGGTATAATGTCTATCCTCTAAGATAATAGATCTTAACCCTGGATGCATATTAGGATCACCTGGTGGAGATTTTGAATTCTACTGATGAAATGCTGACCCCTTGCCCTAGAGAGTCTGATTAAATGGTCCAGAGCTGGAGCCCGGGACATCAACATTTAAAAAATATGCAGCTCCAGTGGAAACCACTGGCTCTAAGGAATATGTTCTCTCTTTAGTGCACATACCTTCCCCACCTCCTACTCCTCCCCTAAATTTAAAGGCTATAATTCGTCAGCAAATTGCAGTAATTCTAGATACTCTGTAGATTTACAGCTATTAAAGACACATTAATAAGTGTGTATACTATTTTAAAGTGTTTGAAATCTGATTGTATCAAGTGTAGATTAATCATATGTGTCTCTCTGGGTAATTTTGAGTTGTAATAACATTATACAGAGGAGACAATCCCCTTGGTTCTTGTCACTCTTTAAGACCCTCCTGTTCTTTTGATCACACTGATTTATGAAAACACTTGTTCTGGTTTACAGGAGTAATTTCTGATTTTGTAGACATGAAATGTGTTCAGTCATCCAAGACAAGTTTATTCATAACCTTTAGGGAAGGTTCCTTGAGGGCATGAATATTCCTTCTGTCTTTAATGGTGGAACATACCTTTAGGGAAGGAACTTCCTTGTTTAAAGACCCTTAACAACTGTGGACTATTAGGGTTTTGTAGTTAAATGACAGTGGTCATCAAACTGGGAGCGTTTAATTCTGTGGTTTCTTCTGATCTTTGTCTACCTTTGGGTGCATTAGCACTATTTCTATTCTGTAGGTCTAGCAGCTGTTAGAAATACCACGGATGTTTGCTGAAATTAGGTGGTAATTTTATATACAGTGCCGCTGATTAGATTGCTCAGGGTTGAGGTTTGTTTTTGTTTTTTTTAATTTGTCTTCCCACATAAAGTTGGTTAGGTTGGGGAATTTACTCCAATTGCTAACAATTGCTTTTTAAATGTGGAGCATGTTACCACAGTTGTTGCCATAAGCAGCTGCACGCAGTGTATTAGCTTGAACACATGGTAAACATTTTATGGTTGGAATAGTGAGTGTTGCTTGGAGGAGAGAATTTATTTCAGAGAGAACATAAATTGACCTGGAAAAAAACGAGTGGAAACCTTGAACCTTGACATGCTATATTCCTATTTAGAATCAACAGAGGGCTACCCTGAATCCTTCAGTTATATTTACAGTGTTATCTACATTCATTTTAATTGAGCCACTCAGTGTCTGGGTCTGAATTCTAATCATTGCAGAGAGTTTAGGTGCTAATGCCAACACAGTATTTGTTTAAAAATCTCACCAAAGTTCCACTTGTTCCTAGTGTTTACTGTTGATGAAAAATGAATCAGGGCTTCCCTGGTGGCGCAGTGGTTGAGAATCCGCCTGCCAATGCAGGGGACACAGGTTCGAGCCCTGGTCTGGGAGGATCCCACATGCCGTGGAGCAACTGGGCCCGTGAGCCACAACTGCTGAGCCTGCGCGTCTGGAGCCTGTGCTCTGCAACAAGAGAGGCCGCGATAGTGAGAGGCCCGCGCACCACAATGAGGAGTGGCCCCCACTTGCCGCAACTGGAGAAAGCCCTCGCACAGAAACGAAGACCCAACACAGCCAAAAATAAATAAATAAATAAATAAAATTCAAAAAAAAAAAAATGAATCAGTCCATCTAGGAAAGAAATGGAAAAATTTTATTCGAGCCAAATTTTGAGGATTATAATCCAGGAAGAGCATCTCAGAAAGCTCTGAGAACTGTTCTGCCTATTAGAGGTCAAGGCACAGTTATAAAAAGTTTTTGAGACAGAGGGCTGTACATTAAATGACGTATTATTATCGACAGTTTACATAATCCAGATCTAAGCATCATCGTGGTGGGTCATGTGACCCTTACAAGATCAAGATTGAGTGTTATCTTTTAAGGAGTCCTTTTGTCAATGCGCGTCCTCTTGTTGCTCTTTATAGTTGAGCAGGTATTTCCACTGATGAGGCAAGTTTGGTCGATGCATAATGCAGATATACAGTCCACAGTGGGGGGAGAGGGGACGCCAAAGGGCAGAAAAGAATTTTTTACGTTTAAATTTTTCTTGTCTTACCGAAGTACGAATTTTATTTCACACGACTGAAAGAAAAACGCACGTTGTAAGAGCTGTGTATTTCGGTTTTATCTGAGGACCTTCTGGAGTACTACAGCCCAGGAAACAATCTCTCAGTAGCTCTGAGAGGCCTGCTCCAAAGAGGTAAAGGGAGAAGCCAGTATATGCATGATTTTGGCTAAGGAATATGTGTAGTCTGGTATATATATTGGGAAAACGTTACTGCTATTCACAAGGATCAGATATCTCAGTTAATGATATTATGCTTTTCTATGTATGGGAAGATGCAAGAATCTGGGTTCACTAAATTTTTGTTTTCCTGAGATATCTCTATCTAAGAGGGCTGTTTTTCCAAAGCACAGAGTGCCTTATCTCGTTTTTCATCCTCAGTTCCTTACATGGTGTACTGTCAGTCAGCGACTGCAGTGGCTAATAGCTTGATCCTTGTAGAACTGGATGGTGGGCAACATTCTTTGTTTTACACGAGCATTTTCGGTTGCTTGTGAAATGGAGGAGGGTATTCCCCTGTGTTTTATCTCCGAAGGGGTGAAGTTCTGGGCGCTGACTTCTGTGAAGAGTAAACATTTTCCTGTTTTCTTTGTGTGACAAATGACTACCTAAAATGCAAATATTAATGCATATTTTATCTGAGTTTGTAATTAGAGCACAGCTCCAAGCAGTGATTAAAAGTCCCCTCTGCTCATGCAATCTTTGTGCACCGTTAGGAAGAGGTGGGCTCTCGCTGGGCTGATTGCTGGTCCTTTTCTGGTTAGGAGACAACCCTTAAAAAGCAGCGCTTTTGGCTTTTTTCAGATCCCTCTGAATGGCAGGGAGCCTTGCCTCCTTTTCAGAGTTCTTCCTCGTCACAGGGATAAATGGTGGGCGTGACACTGCCTAATGATGACTGTGATCATGTAAAATAGCCTCTGATTAAAGAGCAGCTCAGCGGGCCTGCCTGGGTGCATTATTCTCTTGGGAGACACAGAACTAGGGTGGGGTTGAGGGAATTCTCTTTCATATTCAGGAGATAAATTGCTCTCAGCAGAGGACCATCAGTTAGTTAAAGGCAATTTAAAATGTGCTTTTCTCATTTCAGGGAAAAATGCCCCCCAAAATTACCTATTTCAGCTGGAAGGGGGGAAGGGAAAGGAACATCTCGGGAGCCTGGCCTCAGGCCTGCAGACGGCAGCTCTTTGGGCCTTTGCAGTAGTTACATCCTTGGCTTAGGAAGGGCAGACTCTCTTTGTGGCTACACAAGTGACTCTGAAAGAGACTCTTTTCATGTATTGAATATTCATGGACAGTTTCCCATAAAGTTACAGAAGAAAATAGTTTGTATCTGCCTTCTGACCTTGCACCAATCTGCTAGTTATCTGTCAGCCAAATGATACTACAGACCTCAGTTAAGACCCAACAGAATTTAACTTTTGAGACCTAAATCTAATAATTGTGTGGAAAAGCTAGAAAGACATTGCATCTTGTGGTTTTCCCATCCCCTCCCCTAAAATGGAGAGGACTGTACTTCTGTGTAGAGCTACCATTAGATTATTAGTCGGCCAGGACAGGAACCAAGATCTCTACTTCTGTGTGTGTGGCAGCTATTGCAGTCCTAACACTGTAACAGCCTTCCATTAATGCTCATAGGTGAATAACTTTGCAATGGCTTGGCAGTGAAACTTAGCATAGTATATGCCCTTCACGTAATCAGTCAATGCTCTTGAAATGGCTAATCCACATTTCTCACTGATCAACTCTAGATTTTAGCTTGAGCTGACTATTGAGCTGCTTACCAAGCTGAGCTATCTCCCTTTCCTCAAGGTGATGTTGCTTTGGAAGGTCAAAGATAGATGATCTGGTGTGAATTGGAGATGTGTTGTTTAATAGATGTTGTGAGAAGGAAGGTCCCATGAGCATTCCAGGGCTCTGTAAGAGCCTGTTCTGCCATCACTGCACATAGGAAGCAAGAGGGTCCACCTCAGAGAGTCACTGTGTTTGTGCTTGTCAGATTTCACACATGATCTTTGCTCTTCTTGGCTTAGGCAGGCAAAGACTCCTGGCCCCTCCCAGGCTGCCCTCTTACCCAGGCCCCTCCCCCAGCTGTTCTAAGTGAAGAGAGTGTCATTCACATCCAGGAGTGCTATCTGATTAGAGAAACTTCTCATCTGACACAAGTAGGACCTTTCCTCTGGAAAATTATTAGAATATTTCCAACATAAAAATTAATTTCTAACAATTCTTACACAGGACTGTACTGGCAGAGTTGTCAGATTCAGAAAGAGAAAAATGTATGGGATGTACTTATACTAAAAAATGATTCGTTGCTTATCTGAAATTTAAATTTAACTAGGTGTCCTGAACTTTATCAGGCAATCATAGATGCAGGTAATGTTAAAAGAAAGAGAAAAAGAAGATTAAAGGAAAAGGAAAATCCCTGCTGATATTTGGAGTGGGGAAGGGGAGAAATCAGTAAAAGTGTTTCCTCACTACTGCGACTGTGAGAAACGTCGACCTCAGTCCAGCTTACAAGAAACTAGAATTTTTCAAAATTAGGCTAGAAACAATGAGAAGAGGGAAGTGGATGCAAAATACATAGACAGTAGGAGTAGCATGGATCATAGAAGATGGAGGTGTCCCCTGTAATATGGGAAATGAACCATAGTATATTATAGTGGAAAGGTTCTTTATAGATTACTTGGTCTGATTTCTTCATTTCCCCTAGAAGGAAATTGGAAGTGAAATATTTAGAGGCTAAGTTACCTGACCACATTTTCATCGTCATTTAGAGGCAGAACCAAGAACAGAACCTAGGTCTCTGAACCTTCCTTTCTGAAAACCTGTACCTGAAGACTTTGACATACCGTTAAGTTTAGTCAGTCCACATAAAATCAAGTACTTTTGATGGTGGAGACCTCTGAAGAGAGCTTTCTTGTGTAAAAGTGATTAGTACAGAAATTGAAGCAGTAATTACCAAAAAACCTTCTCAGTTTCAGTAACTGCACTCTCTCCTACAGTGGTCAGATTCACAATGTCCTCAACATATATTCCTGACTTATTTGGACTCCTGAAGGGAGTATCCCAGTTTACTGACCTATAAACTAAGGGAGTTTGGGTTAAATGATCTCATTGGTAACTTCTAACTCTGTGACTCAAAAATCTGTATTATCTGAATCTCTCTTAAGGAATTTACAGTCTTGTTGATAGAAGACATACCCTTATAAAAGAGGTCATTATAAAATTGGTCAAAAATTCATTTTAGTTAATTAAATTAACTAAAATTGAGTATGTTTGATGTAGAAAGTAAATGTTGCTAGGCATAAGGAAAGAGATAGCAGTATGAACTGGAATGAATCTTCCAGTAGAATAGGAGTTGAACTTAACCTTGAAAGGGCAGAAGAGCTTGCAGACTAGGGTTGGGAGCGGGGCACAGAGGTAGGAAAAGCATGAACAAGATACAGAAATAAAAATGATCATGGAATGTTCTAGAAATTCAAACGTTGGCTATAGCCTAAAATGTGTGCTTGGAAATCATGTCAGATAGTACTGCCACAACCTCCACTGTCCTGTACCTTCTCTTTCTCCTAGTTCTTTACAATCATAACTGAGCCACTCTGGCCAGTCTGGCCTATTCATTCCACCTCCTCTCTAAGGAGGCTTTTCCAGAGTCCTCCAGGCCACTCCCTCATTTGACTGGATAGAAGATAAATCAGCACATGTGTCCTTCTTGTGACATGTCCAGAATGTGGCTCAGTAATGTTGTTAAATTATTTTGCTTCTCACATGCACGTATCTTATCTCCTGCTTACGGAGATTGTCATTCATTTCTTGCTCTTAGTTGCTGCCCTTCCAACACCAGGCATTGTGCCTTGTATGCAGTAAGCGTTCAGTAACGTAATTTGTTCCGAGTTGTTTGTTGTTCTGCATGTTTGACTTAACAGGTAATAGGAAAGAAGTGTAAATGCTCTTTGATGAAAGGGACCTTCCTTCCCTTTGTGCCTAATGCAGTGCCAGGACCACATAGCTAATCTCAGTGGAAGGAATGTGTGGAAATACGCATGTGTGTGACAGGAAGGAATCTACAGATCATATACCCCAAACCCCTAGCTTTATGGATGAGAGAACAGAGAGCTGGAACAGTTAGTAACTTTCTCAAGGTTACCAAACAAATTTTAGGCATTAGAATCCAGGTCTCCTCACTCTAGCGAGTGCTTTTTTTTAAAATTTTATTTATTTATTTATGGCTGTGTTGGGTCTTCGTTTCTGTGCGAGGGCTTTCTCTAGTTGCGGCAAGCGGGGGCCACTCTTCATCGCGGTGCGCGGGCCTCTCACCATCGCGGCCTCTCCTGTTGCGGAGCACAGGCTCCAGACGCGCAGGCTCAGTAATTGTGGCTCACGGGCCCAGTTGCTCCGCGGCATGTGGGATCTTCCCAGACCAGGGCTCGAACCCGTGTCCCTTGCATTGGCAGGCAGATTCTCAACCACTGCGCCACCACTGCGCCTAGCGAGTGCTTTTTAAAAATTTTTTTTTTAATTTAAGGGATGCCTTGCTTTTCTTATCTTTGCCTGGCAGTACAAGAACAATTAGCTGAATTCAAAGTATTCAATTGTCCATCTCTCTGTGGCATGCCTCTCTCCTTTTCCTGTATTAGGAGTAAAGTAGAAAGAGCCCCTAGGAGTCAGGGGACCTGACTTCTTTCTAACCCCGCCACTGCATTTGTGCCTTCGGGGATTCACTTATCTTCTCTAAGCTTCCGTTTCCGCATCTGTAAAATGGGGTGGGCGTGGATTTGGCATCACATACACGCTCGGTCCCTTCAAGTTACATTCAGTAATTCAGCAATAGTTCTGAATTTTATTGTCTTTTGGGGGGTTCAAGAATGTTCCGTTCACTCCAATAAAGATGTTAAAAAAAAAAAAAAGAATGTTCCATTCTTCTTGGACTTCCCTGGTGGCGCAGTGGTTAAGAATCCGCCTGCCAATGCAGGGGACACGGGTTCGAGCCCTGGTCCGGGAAGATCCCACATGCCGCGGAGCAACTAAGCCCATGCGCCACAACTACTGAGCCTGCGCTCTAGAGCCCGCGAGCCACAACTGCTGAAGCCCGCATACCACAACTACTGAAGCCCACGCACCTAGAGGCCAAACTCCGCAACGAGAGAAACCATGAGAAGCCCGAGCACCACAACGAAGAGTAGCCCCCGCTCACCGCAACTAGAGAAAGCCCACGCACAGCAACAAAGACCCAACACAGCCAAAAATAAATATATAAATTAAAAAAAAAAATGTTCCGTTCTTCTCTTCCTTCCCTCTTATAAAGTGTTTCCACAGCATTTGCCAAAAGTAGAAAAGTGTAAGCATGTGTGGGGTGAGGGGGCAGGGAAAGGTGGGTCAGGGAGACGCATCTGAGCTTCAGTGTGAGACAGGCCTGGTGGTTCCCGCTCTTCTGCCCTTCATTCTCCAGGTGGCTCAGGATGAAAAAACCAACTCAGCAGAATGACTGTGGAGTTCAGGACGTTACGAATCTTTTCAGTGTGGGATGCCCTATCTTTAGTTCTCATGTGGTCAGTTTGTTTGGTAGCTATGTCTGTGAAACAGAACAACACAGAGAGCAAAAAGACAGGCTCTTCCAGGGTGTCACCAGTAATGGAACAAAGGTTCCTGAGGCATTGAGTGAGGAAACCACGGCAGGGCCCCTTGCGGAGGGAAAGAAGCATGCCCCCTTCACCTCTTTTTAAGTGCTGAGCCTCTCCAGACGGATGTGTGTTTTCTAGAAGGAAAAACCTGCCCTTTTGGCAGCAGAACTAAAACAGAGAAATTGAGCTTGACCTATTTCCTTAGCAGTGCAAGCCTCGCATTGTCCTCTCAGGCGGTAAGAAAATCCTTGAACTGGGAAACTGACAGCTGCAATCAGACACTTGCATTGAGGGAAACATCATGCATTTTAATAGGAGTGCTGCTGCTGGATGAGGTTGGGAGAGGAGAGCGAGCCAAGCCAATTCAAACAAAGGGAGCAGGAGGGGGTTTATTACACCTGCAGCTCATGGCAGTGATGAGAGTAAAATTCAAATGATTTATCCCACAGCGGATGTTGATTTAAGAGGGGAGGATTGCAGAACTCTTGTCAAGTGGAAAGGGTTATGAATCTCCCATGATTATTAACCCCACAGTACTGAAGACAAAGAAGGCGGGGACAACAAAACGTGACTTGTTTAGCAGGAGTGGTCCTTCAACACTGCGCATCAGCAGTGCCCAGGAAATGAGCCTGGGAATCCCATCACCACCCCGCAGATGAGAGAGCTTCCTGTTCGGACATACCACGGGCGGGCACAGGCACATGCGCACGTCCACCGAGCGGGTTTCAGGACGTCCTTCCGGCAGCCCTCTTTGCTGAGCATAGCACTTCCCCTCCTGAGTCGCCACCAGCATCCTGTTTGTCCTGGGGTGGAAGTGTTGGAATCTGTTCCCATCGTCAGGTCGCTTCACGATGTGGTTGCTTCTTGCTGTTCATATTCCCAAGGTGGTCTCCTAAGGCGTGTCCACTGCAGAGAATATGTAAAAAGAATGCTTCTCTTTTTAGAACATGGTCCTGTCCACCTCTTTACCACTGCGCCTGCCGAGCCACACCCAGACCAGTTGCGTTTGTCAGAAGCTCGGACTGCTTCTGGGAGTGAATGCATCCGTGAGCCACTTTATTCTTACTTGTTACATGGTTGTGCTTCATTTTAGAAGGAGGACCTGAGTCTTTATCAAAATAGGAACGTGCTCATTTCAGAACCCCATTTTTCTGAGTAGATCTTGAAATAGTTTTTTAAAATGAAGATGGCACTTAAAAAAAATACAATACAAGCTTTGTTCATCAGGTTCCTCTGTTGGTGAGATTATTTAACCTGGGAATATTTCAGCCAAAGACGGTTCCCTGAGAGAGTGCTGGCTGCCATTCTGAGTACTGTTTATTCAGGAAAGAATGAAGAAAACCACCACATACTGTGCAGAAGCAGCAACTGCCATTTCAAAATGGGATATTAAAGATGGAACTAATGTCTTGGTCTGTGAGTAGGTTCTTCTCCTGTAGTAGGAGGGGAACGAGAAGAGTAAGGTCATCCCTCAGTACCCGAGGGGAGACTGGCTCCAGGACCCACTGTGGATATCAAAGTCCACCGATGCTCAAGTCCCACAGTCAGCCCTGCGCAACCACAGCTCCACATCCGAGGTTCAACCAACCACGGATCATCTAGTAGTTCTGTAGTATTTATTGAAAAAAATCTGCATATAAGTGGACCTGCGCCATTCATGCCCCTGTTCTTCAGACGTCAACTGTATCACTATGATGAGGAATTGGGACTCAAGCCAGACCAAGGCAGAACACATGAGAAATGGAGATGAGGAACAGGGCTGCCCTTTACCAACCAGACTGTGAAGAAGGAATCGTCCTCGGTCCCCTGCCAGGACTTGTCACCAGCCAGTAGAGGTGCTGGTGTAGACTTTGTGGGCTATTTGGCCCAGACCTCACATTTGTGAAGGTTTCATATTTAGTCTTTAAAAATATCACCAAATGAATTTAATATATAGTTTGTCTATATTTAAATCATTTGCTGCCCTACGTGTAGAATGATTACCTTAACCCGTTCTCACATTTCTTCGTGTTTTAGTAAGTGGAAGTATTCCTGCCTCTTCCCTCCTCACCTCCTTCCCTGTTCTCTGAGCATACGCTTCCTGTCTGCAGGGCTCCTGATACTGGCGTCTACACGGGGTCCCAGTTATCTTTGTCCTGACTGTAAGCTGGGAATGTTCCATTCAAGTCTTTTACGTTGCTAGAGCCAAACAGCTATGGTGGTAGGGGATAGGTGGGTGGGGTTTATTGTGGTGATAACATTTACTTACATTTGGGATCCTGCTGGTGTTCAAATCATTACTACTGTGCAGTCATGCCACCCTGTTGCCTTCTGGTCATGTCTGTTTTCTAAGCCCCCTGGTGGTCCATGGCCATCACCATGATGTAGTAGTAAAAGCTGCCCCCCGTGAGTCTAATGCTATGAGCTGCTGAACCTGGAGCCCCTGCCTCTGTGCTGCTCATCCTCTCATTCACTGGATAAATATTCCCTGTGTGTCTACACTCAGGCATGGCGCTGGTGCTCTGGCTATACAATATGGAGAAAGATAGACACAGTCTCCAGGTGCCAGATGTTTTCCCCTTCCTCCTCGCTGCTCCAAGCTCATGCCGACCTACCGAAGCCCCCATCTTGATATTCCATCTGGCCTCAGCCACCTGCTTAGGTTTCCAAGGTACTTTACCACACCACAAGAATTTAAGGGTAACTTCTGTTGATACTGATGGAGAAATAACGTACCAAAACGTCTTCCTGGAGAGAGGCTGAGCGGCCTTAAAGCCGTGGTGAGGCAGGGTATTCTTTAAGTCATTCAGGTGCCACGATGGATTGGAAAATGGCCCAGAAGGAAGGAGGCTCTTCTTTTCAGGCTAAAGAACAGCCTCCTTGTTGGGAAGGGAATAATCAATCCCAGATGGAGAAAAGAGACCACGTTCCCTTTGCTTTTCCATTCAAATCTAATCTCATGACATGAGTTTCTGACATGAGTAGCATTCTTGCCCAGACTTGTGGCCCCAGGGAGGGGATGGTTATTTAAGACAGCTGGCTCCCCATGCAAGCCATATAACTTGATGATAAATGCTTACAGACAACTTCCCTTACTCGCTGGTCCCAGTCCCAGTTTAATTGACACCCCCGGAGATTTGCAAAAAAATACAAAGATGTTTCTTTGAAAGAGTATCATCTCTCTGGATGCAAGAAAAAGATAAGAAATTCTACATGCATACAGTTCATCAGTATTTCCCAGCTTATGGAACTCTTCAGGGAGGGATTCCTTTTATGCATTCCCTGTGAAACAGAAGTTTCCTGTGCCTTTAAAACCTGTCTTGTGTTATAGTGTACAATAAATCTGACATATGATTTTGTTTTTTTCTTCCTTTGCTTTGTCTTTTGGAAGGATCTATTCCTATGAATTAGTAGTTTTAAGTCATCTTGCAGACTTTTCTTTTCTGAAAGCTTAGATATAGCCCTGTCATGAGTAATTTTAAGTTTTAGTAATTTAAAAATTCTTTTTTCCAGAGTTTATACTCCTTTGGTGTCAAGAAACCCTGTTCTTGGAATAACAGTTACGCCTAAGTCTCTAGACCTAAATGTCAAGCATTTGCTGCACATTCCTTTCTCATAGTTGGAGATGAAGTCTGTGGGCAAAGAAGGAATTGACTCACACATCTGTTATTCTATCTGGGAACTTACTTGGTCACCCTAATGGTTATAATATATAAACTGAAATGAATAGTCTGAGAAAATAGGCATTTATCTGAAAGATTCTGAAAGTTTTGAGGGTATGTACAATTTATCTTTGCAATCAAAAATAGTAATGCTAAATGGTACAATGATAATCTTTTAAAAACAAAAACTTTAGGAAAGGATTAATGAGCTAAAAAAAAAAAAAAAAGAGTAAGAAAAACTAAGGCCTGGCTAGATTTTAAAATCAATACCGAGTGAAAAAAGCAAATTGCAGGATGATGTATTTAGTATGCTATAACTTATATAAAGTTTTTACAGCATACTGAACAATATTGCTGGTTGTCTCTAATGCAAAGTCTAAAAACATGGCTTGGAAGGACCCAGGCTAAATACATCATAATATTTTCCTAGGGTGGTGGAGAAGAAAGGCAGGCAAGAGGGAGGGGGATGGGGCTTGGGACCAGGAACAAAAGAGATTTTAACTTATGTTTTATTTCTATATATTAAAGGGATCTGAGGCCAACATGACCAAATAACATTTGTTAACTCTGGGGGCTAGACATTACTCTTTGGTCCTAAATATATTCAATTACCTTAAAATGAAAAGCAACAAAAAGATTTTTCTACCTTCATTCTAAAGTTTCACACAAATGGGAGTAGTGGTGCACAGTCAATGGATACAACTCTTCTGTGTGTGTTTGTATCTTTGATAAACTGATGACTCTGACTGCTGCGTATCTTGCCGTAAGTCCTCCTAAACTAAGGACTTGTTCTAACAACTTGCAAATCAGTTATGTATATGTTAGTGTAACAAGTCTTGGCTGTGTTTCAGGAACAGGTGCCTTTTAAACAGGAAAATCTAATTGTGGTATTTGCCTCTGCCAATAGCGCTTTTCGTTTTAAAAGTGTTGCCCTAAATGATTCAAGCGGATGGCATGCTTTCCATTTCTAAATAGCCCCAGGCATATAACTTATTCAGAGGATTTCTCGGCTGTAAGAGTGAGACTTCCCCCTGCTAAGAAGACTGTGTTGGAAAAAATTTTCTCATTGCTTTTCATGTAGGATTGATGTTGGTTCGAAAATGAAAATTTTGATTCCTTGTCATGGTGAAAATAGATGTAGCTATAGAAAGCAACATCTTAAGGTTTCTGCAGCACAGAACTGCCCACTTATTTTGGACTCAAATCTAGCCTACTCACCAGGCTGGACCATAGCTTAAAACTAGGAAATATACAAAGGGAACTTTGTCATTAGATGGTGTAAAATTTGGGCACTAAAGTTTCTTTCCTTCCAATCAAAGCCTCTAATTCTCGCCCAGTTTACTCTTCCTTTACACTGGTTCACAAAACCTAAGATAGCTCTCCCGAACGTTAAATACAGCGAATTAGAAGTGGGCAGAGGGGCTGCTAAAAGAGTAGTTGGGGTGGTCCTTTTGATACAAGAAGTGAAGGATCAGAGCATGATGGCAAGGGAGGAGGAAAATAACTTTGTTAAGATGAAAGAAACAGGACTTCCCTGGTGGCGCAGTGGTTAAGAATCCGCCTGCCAATGCAGTGGGCACAGGTTCGAGCCCTGGTCCTGGAAGATCCCACATGCCGCGGAGCAATTAAGCCCGTGCGCCACAACTATTGAGCCTGCGCTCTAGAGCCCACGAACCACAACTACTGAAGCCTACACTCCTAGAGCCCCTGCTCTGCAACAAGAGAAGCCACCGCAATGAGAAGCTCGTGCTCGGCAATGAAGAGTAACCCCCGCTCGCCTCAACTAGAGGAAGCCTATGCGCAGCAACGAAGACCCAACACAGCCAAAAATAAAAACAAATAAATTAATTTAAAAAAAAAGATGAAAGAAACATAAAAAACAGATATGATTCTTTTTTTAAAGATAAGGGGAATTCCTCGGCAGTCCAGTGATTAGGACTCTGTGCTTTCACTGCCGAGGGTCTGGATTCTATCCCTTGTTGGGGAACTAAGATCCCACAAGCCGCAGGGCACAGCCAAAAAGGAGAAAAAAAAAAAAAAACTATTAAAAAAATAAAGATAGGGATGATTTTCCTACAAACCTAAATAGCCCTACTACATTAGAGCATGTAATGGTGTTCTGATAGTGCTGAGTGGTTGGTTGGTGCTTTCCAGAATAAGTATGGAATTAACTGACCAAGTTTTTCCATACCCCTTTCACTAATGGTTCTCTTAGTCTTGATTCCAAGGGTCTTTACTACCTGAATGTGCTTACCATATGCTAAACTGTATGCAGAGGATGAATTTCTGGAAAGTGTTGCAGGTTTTGCCTTTATGTTAAAATCTTAAAGGTCACAATATTTCTTACTGCATATTATACTCTAAGAATCTCCAGTCTGGCAGCAAATGGAGTCCTATTCTAAAAACCATATGATTCCAACCTGTGCTTGTAATTTGTTTTTAGTAAGAGTTAGCCAGTTTGTTTGAAGATATCAATTTCAGAATATATTCAGTATTCCCTAAAGTATAGGAGGTTGGCCCGAACTTGTACTGACCTTATGGCATTACTTAGAAGTTGATCCTTAAAAAAAAAAAAAAAAAAAAAACCTAGATATACACTTACATACTTGCCATTCATTTACTTCATAAAAGTATGACATAGAAAAATGGTCTGGTTATCTGGGTTTTAGACAAGTATAAAAACTTCTCTGACTTATCTCAATAAACTCTCTTATGCCATTTTCATAGATTGTAAATCACACTGTTTTCTTCTTTAGGGAGACAGTGTGTGGTCAAGTACAAAGGATACATTCCAAGTCAGACAGGCAGAGTTCAAATCTCAGCTCCTCCCTCACTGGCTGTGTGACCTCGATCAAGTTACTTAACCTCTTTGAGCCTTTGTTTCTTTTTTTGTAAAATTGGAAAAATCGCTCCCACTTCATAGGGTTGTTCTGGGGGTTCAATGAAATTGATGTGTAAATGAGAGATTCGTGGTGTACAGTGTGTAGGTAAGTGTGCCGTGCGTGCTTGTTCCCTTTCACTTTCTGTTGGAAACAGAAAAATTTGGATTAGAAAATTGCCACCTTCAGTTTGGTTCTCAGTTGCCTCTTCTGTAACACTTATGATTTCATTGTTTGTTTATTGTTGGAAGATGCCCGAGTCCTAGGGAACATTGACTCAAAGTTCTAGTCACATCTGCTTGAAAACATTTGGCTCCCACTTCAGAATTAGAGGAAAACTCATGATGGTTGGTTTAATAAATTTCTTCTGACTTCTTCACCTGAATTCTTCTAAAATTTTGCTCCAGCCTCTTTCCCTTGGTGGAAAGCTCTGGAGTAGATTTGAAACTTTTTTTTTTCCTGTAGGAATTAAGACTGGGGCCCTCAGTGGGGGGCAGTCAGAGGGTCAGTTTAGAAATCATTTCCTTTATAGGAAGAGTGATCATTGTCTCTCCTCCCAGAATAACGTTTGGTAGCTAACTATCTCTGAATTTTTCAAGGTTTCTTCCTGAAACAAATCTTTGGCCTCAAGATTCTATGATTAGTCTTGATTGGAGAATCATCAATATTATGGGGAGGCCACAGTGGGAAAAGGAAGGTTAGGTCCAGTATTTTTAAATGAAAGCAAACTAAATGTAGAGAGTTGTCTGCAGATGCCACTGAGAAGCCCTTTACTGTAAGTACCCTCATCTTTTAGCTTCAGTTCTGTTTCCATGGCAGCCACATGGTTGGTGGGTGCCTGGCTGAATGGTTTTACCAGAAGCTGAAAAACATTGCTATTCTAAGTAGCTTTCTTTTTTGTTGTAGAAAGGAGTCCTTCCCTGACTGCAGGCTAGCCAGCATTTACTGGGAACAAAGCAGGCTATTTATGCTGATTGTATTCTCGGTAGAGGGTAAAGAAATGGGGAGAATCCCAGCCCCTGCTGACTGACCTGTGCATTTATTTTTCTGGTTGTTGTTTCTAGCATTTTGGAAGAACCAAGTGACTTATTTTATTTCTTTATTTCAGGTATGATTTCCCTGTTCATTTTAAACAGAACTTATATTCCAGAGATAGAACTGGTTAAAAAAATAAATAAAAAAATAAGAGTGGTGGTAGCAGTGGTAGTGGTGTGTGTCTGGGATAATGCTAGTTATGGTGAAGTCAATCTGCTGAATTTATAGCTTTCAAGTATCTATAAGGGCAGTGTATGAAAAAAAAAAGTGTCCCCTGCTAACAATAGAAACAGGAAGGTAATGGCTCAGGCAGTTATAATATTAGGCTTATCCTTTATTGTATATTAAAATTGTTCTTTGGATTTTTTAAATATTAAAAAAAGTTATGTTTCTGTTTGTTTATATGATAGAAAAATTATGGTACAATAGTCTATGGGGGGTTCAAAATGCAGTTCTCTTTTGGCAGTTTATGACTTGTAATGTGACCATTTCTTAGGAAAAAACAAAAGCAAGGGTATCAATGCAATTCCATTAAAAGCCTATATAATAATTTTAGTTTCAAATATAAGCCACTTACTGGACTTTTTCCGGAACTCCTTCAAATCCTCTTTAGAAGTAAGCTAGAAAAAAATGTTGCTGCCTAACTACTCTTCTGTAGAGGCCACCTTTCAAAGCTGAACTCTGATAGTGAAAGCATTTGATTTCAAAAGGAACTGTGGACGTTTGTTCTCTCTCTCTCTCTCTCTCTTTCTTTCCTATACACACACAGTTAAAATGAAAGAAAACCCATAAATTCCAACATGTATTTTTTTACTTCTGATATCCATCATGCCATTATTCCTTTGATAAAGTGCGATCCTTGCTCCAAAAGGTAGACATTACAAAGGTGCTAAGATTTTGACCCTGACTCTATTTAGGTAAGTTCTTGTTAGATTAAACTAGTCTCTCACTGAGATCCAATGATGTTTGTTTTGCATTTTTATCAGGTCTTGGAGATTTTCAATAAAATAGGCTTCGAAAGTATCTCAAGAGATCCTTATTTGATAGAACCCCAAGTATTTGAATGGCACCAAATGGCAAGTTTAATTGCAAATGCTTTCCTCTACCAAGTGGTTGTAGTAGTAGAGTTCATAAGCAGCTTTTCTCAGATCACTCTAAAATCATGATGAGATTTAATTCCTGAAAGGGCTTACGTGATCTAAGATGAGTATTTTAAGGTATCCGGAGCCAAAATTTGATTACCAAGTATTTGCTGAATACCTCCTATAAGGAGCTAAGGGTTTGACTGGTGTGGTCAAAGAGTTTATGGATTATGTTGGCATAGAAAACTAACATCATAAATCTGGGAACAAAGACTACCTTGTATGATGACGGGTTGATAAGAATTCATAGAAAGAGTGTGAGATGGAGCCTCTAGGGAGGGCTACCTGGAAGAAAAGGGACTCAGGGCGTTTCATTAATTCCACAGAAATTTACTGAACAGCTCCTACATGCTAGGTGCTATGTATTGATACTATGCTAGAATTCTAGTGATGCCCAAGACAACGATCCTACATGTGTGAAACTCTCACTCTGGTAAGAGGTCCAGGCGCAAAAACCAGGCCATTGCCTCAATGATAGTATCTATGTTGGGCAAATTACAGAGTAAGTGTTAAGGCAACACCTGGATTTGGAGCGCATGAAGATTGCGTTGATGACGATTTCTTTGAGGAAATGTGAAGCTGAAACGAACAGAAAGAAATCCCAAATGGACACTGCTGTTTACCCACTTATAATAGTGTTCCTTTTTTTCTCTCGCAGAAAAATGCACTCAACTTTTCTGAAAGCATTGTCCTAAAATATAAATAAGCTTTTCTTAGAAACTAAAATATTTAGACTATACAACTTTGTAGTAGGAAGTGATCTTAGAGAAATCCATCCTGCTTTACCAACAACTAACTCCTTTGTAACTCTGGAAATGGTAAGAAACACAAGATTTCCAGAGTGCTAGGGGTCAGGAAATGGAGACCTTCTGTAGTTCAGAAAGCAAGTGTCCAAGGAGGATGACATCTCTGTGTTCTCCACCTTTTTTCTTTGGAGGAAAACGTTTATTATGCTCCTAATACATGCATAGTGTTTTTATCAGACCTCAAGCCCTTTGTTTCTGTATCCTTTGGCAGAGACCAAACAGAGAAAGAAAAAAAAAAAGTGGTTGGGGCAATCTCTTAAGAACTAGCACTGGAATTATGGCTGCCACCTTTTTACCCTGATCTAATTAATCTGTCGACTGAAGGATAGAAAAATTACTGTTTTTAAATGGCCCACATTCATTTGGAAAACTCAGATATGCTCCTGTAGATACATTATTTCTCAGTCTGACGTTTCCCCCTTAGAGCCTGCTGATGGCTTTAATTTTGTACCTTAGCAGAATTATTACTTTCTCCTCGTGTGTGTAGCTTGCTTTCATAAGCCACAGAACATCCATTATTCGTGAGGAGCTTCTTGCATGGAAAAAAGAATTTAGAAGCAAACCGTAAGAGGTCTTCTAAACTGATACGCTTTTCCTCACCCTGTTAAGAATGACTTTGAGACATTATTCAAGGTATTGATACGTTTTTTTCTGAGTCAGGTTTAGTGAGATGGCCCATAACTCAATGTTAAATGCCAGTTTTAAAAATGTATGATAAAAGGAGCAAACAGACCACCAGAGTTGAAGAGCAAGAAATATGTTTTAAAAAACTATAAAAGAATTATCTAAGTGTCCAAACATATGAAATATTCTAAAGGTATTAAATATTTTACGGGATGCTGTTTTTCATCAAGTTATTTCTTTTGGGTGTTCTTCTATTACAGCATTCTCTTATTGTTAACATTTTGATGGTACTTACTACTATTCTTGTTCATCTCCACCACTAGACTGTGTGCTTCTTGTCTTGTTTATGCCTGGCATATAGTAGGGACATGATTCATGTTAGATTGAATGTACAGTAGTAAACTAATGTGGCTTCCATTGGTGAGAGAGAGTTATTTTAGCTTACATCAGACGCTGAGCATTTTATCAGATTTTTAAAAAATTATTTATTTATTTATTTAGGCCGCACCGGGTCTTAGCTGCAGCTTGTGGGATCTTTAGTTGCGGCATGGGAGCGTGGAGTCTTACCCACTGGACCACCAGGGAGGTCCCTCAGATGTTTTACTTTGAAAAGTATCAACTGAGTTTGGAGCACTATGAAGAACAGTTAAATACGTGGTCCCATATGCTCGTGAAATTTAAGCATGGGCGAGTAATGACTGCATTACATGGAGGCCTAGTATTACACAAATATAATTTTGGCATAAAATTAGATGGATATGCTTACAGCTCTGTCTTTATATTATCTAAAAATGTTGACATTTATAGGTATAGCTTACATACATAGATAATAAGCCAATGCTTTGCTTTGATATATTACATTTAAGTTAATTCTTTTTCTCATTTGTAATTATTCTAGGGAGCTGTTGGTAGAAACATTTTTTAATATATGCATATAAACATATATATTTTACGTGTCATATGTATACCTATATGTGTTTATCGTATATTACATGAATCACATTTTTGTGTAGAATATCTGGGAGCTTAAGATATCTTAATTTGGGAGGCAGTGATTTTTCCACAAGTGAAGACTATCAGTGGCAGCTTTCCAAGTTGTCAGTGATTTTTTTTCTCGGAAAATATCTAATTTATTGAACTTGTAGGAAAGCACGTATTATTTTTTTGTGTATACTTAAAGAAAAGATTATCCATTAAGTTAAATTTTTAAAAAAACATTTGAGGCCGTGAACTAATGAAAATGAAGAAATAACGTGTACCAGCTCCTTTCACGTACTATCACCTTTTTCCCTTAAAGACGAAATGAAACTGGTCTGCTGCCCGTTTTGTGGACAGAGAAATGAGCCTCCGAGAGGTTAAGTATCTCCCCAAGGTCCCACCTGTATGAAAGGGAGGAGGTGCAGCACGGTGGTCCTCTGCTCCCAGCAAAGCTTGTGCTGAGCCTGTGCTTCCTGCACGGACGTCTGTAGTTTAAACAATACCATAAATGAGTTATCCTGTACAATGAAGGCAGAAACAGAACTGAAATCTGCTCGTTCTTCTGTGCCTGTTAGTTTTTTAGCTCACCTTTAATCATGCTCATCAACTTGCACCTCTGCCTGCTGGTGTTCTGTTTCTAGCGTGTTTTAGGTTTACGGCTTAGTTAAACATGGTAATGACAGTGCATAACAGTCCATGTTTACATTGTGAAAATATGAACAGAGACTTGTATTTTAAATCAGCAGCAGCAGCGGGAGAGAAGTTCCCATTCATTCCTTATTTACTCATTATCGGTGGAATCTAGGTTTTTGCATCATCTGTGTTCCTATCGATTTTCTTCTATTGACCAGTCAGGTGCAACCCCATGAAACGGTAACAATTCCAGCTTAAAAGGGTTTGATTTTTCTAAAACACTGTCTCGGCTGGGTAGCTGCTTTCTAATTTTAGAACCAAGAATGTCTATTATGCAGGTTGTGGGACCCTGAATGCGCCCCTATTGCTGCCTGCAGGCATGTCATATTTCCCTCCCCATTCATTCTCCCCACAATCACAGGTTGCAATTCCACACCTTTTTTTTCTCCACGAGTCTGCTGTACTTCCTCCTTCCCCCACCCCTGGCCCCTGCCTCACTTTGAGCTGATGACTTTGCTTCAAGCTTTCTCAGTGAAGCAGGAAGCAATCCACCAGCTCTCCCACCGCCACCACATGTCCCCACCTAGCAGCTTCCACCTGGTCCTCTTTATTGCCAAAGACTGACCGTAGTCTCATGCAAGTCGAGCCCTTCCACCTGCACACTGATCCCACGCCCTCTCACAAAGGGATGCAGCTCTAGCAGTTCCCTGTCTTGCCTCACCATTTTTGTCCTACTAGATCATTGCAACAGCATAGTAACTTGTGTTATCTCTCTCATCTTGAAAACAAGCTCTCTTGACCATGGATGGACTCCCTGCTTTCTTCTGCCACCTCTCCACTCCTCTGCTCCACTCTTCCAGTCGCAACTCCCTGAAAAAGTTGTCTGCATTCACTGTCTTCAGTTCTTCCCCTGTCCTCTGTTAAAGGTGCTGCAAGTAGACTTTCTCTTCAACCACTGCACCAAAACTACTTCTGATCTTCAAGACCAGCGATCTCCTTGTTGCTCAATTCAGTGGTCACTTCTCAGTCTTCATCTTACATGGCCTGTCAGTAACATTGACTCAGCTGATTGCTCCTCCTCCTTGAAACTCTTTCTTAGCTTGGTTTCCGGCAAACTACAAGCGCTCGCTTTTCTTCCTCCCTCACTGACTGTTCCCTTTCAGTCTTCTTCGCTGTTTTTGCTTCTTCGCCCTGACCTTGTAAAGTTGCTGGGTTTCGGAGCTCAGGGCTTAGACCGCTTCCCTATGTGCATTAATTGCTGTAATTGAGCTCAAGATTTTAAATACCATTGATATGCTGGTGAGTCCCAAATTTATATCTCCAGGCTAGATCTCTCTCATGAAATTCAGATTTGTTTATATCCAACTTTCCACACAACACCTCCACCTGGATGTTTAATAGGCATTTCGCAGTTCACATGCCAAATCTAAATTCGTGGGCATCCTCTCCACCACCAGCCTTGCCCGTTACCTTGTACTCTTCCATGAGAGTTAATGGCAAGCCCATCCTTTTAGTGGCTCAAGCCAAAAACCCTGAGCCATCACATTCTTCTCTCTTCTCTCAGGTCCCCATAGCCTTCTCATTCCATCCACTCCTGGCACAGGGCGCTCTCGTTGCCTGAGTAGCAATAGCCTCCAACTACGCTGCCATCTGTCCTTGCCCTTTTAGAGTTTAGTCTGAGCACCGTGTATCCTGTTCAAAGTAAGTCATGTTGTGCGGTCCTCTGCTCCACAGCCTCTAGTGGTTTCCCATCTCACCCAGAGGAAAGCCAAAGTCCTGACCAGCAGCTGACAAAGCCCTACCCCATCTGCTTGCCTCCGTCCCCTTGCTGACCTGCTCTCCTGCAATGACTGTTCCCCCTCTAACTGTGCTCCAGGACTGTTTCCCATGACCATGCCAAGGCTTTTGAATATTCTCTTCTGTTTCCTGGAACACTGCCCTCCCACCTCCCTCCCTAGACATTCATGCAGCTTCTCCCTTACCTCTCTTAATATTTTGTTCAGATGTCACCTTTGCAGTGAAGCTGTTTAGTATTGCAGCACCCATGCCCTGCATTCACTATTCCCCATCCTTGTTTTCTTTCTCTGTAGCACTTATCACCTTTTGACATTGCATACATTTACTTATGCATTTTTATCCTGTGTCAACTCACACTGGCTTCATGAGGGCAAGGATTTCTTTCTCACTCTGTTTTTTGTTGTTGTTGTTTGTTTTGTTTTGTTTTACTGATGTTTCTGTAGCACCTAGCGTGGTGACTGGCACATAAGTTCTCAATACAAATTTGTTGAATGAATGAAAGCGGGAGTTGTTTAATATCTTATGAGGTATGTTGGTATCCTGAGTACACGTTAATAAAATAAAATTAGCCAAAATACATGTTTGCTTATCTCAGTTTATCATTTATTTATATGACACCTATCATTGCTTGAGAGTAGTGATGACTTATTTGAGGTAAATCTGAACCAATTGCTAATTATATAATTTGGTTAACTGTTTAACCAGATATGTACTTAATGGCTAGAATCTGAATTAAAGGGATGCAGACATCTTATGCAAACCATGTTTGGAAAGCCAAACTTATACTGACAGGTGAAATCATTAAACAATTGGTTAGGAAGAACTATCAATAAACAGAACTGCTGGGGGAGGGGGAATAAACCACCTTTTGATCTGTTATATTCCTTAGACTTGATAAATACCTTTATTCCACATAATAGGCAACTTAATTATTTACTTTGGCATTTATTCTACTCAAATACCGACTAATTTAGTACCAGATGAAATGTTTTCTTGTAATAAAATCAATTAAAAATTGACTTTTCAAACAGACATTCATACAGGTATATTTTAGAAAATGCAGTTGTAATTTTTTCATGCTAAATTGATTACGAAAACAAATGAAATGTTGATTTTTAAAAAAATGGATTAAACTTTGGTAGATGTCTGTTTTATTTGGCCAAGAAAGTAAAACTGGATTCAGTTCCATTTAAGAACCATTTATTAAATGTATGTGTGTAAAAAACAAAATAGTGGGAGATATGAGAGACATAAATGACTATAAAACAAGGTGGAATGCGGTAAGAACTATAAAAGTAGAAAGGGACTTCCCTGGTGGTCCAGTGGTTAAGACTCTGCACTCCCACTGCAGGGGGCATGGGGTTCGATCCCTGGTTGGGGTTAGATCCTGCATGCTGTGCAGCTTGGCAAAAAAAAAAAAAAAAAGATAAAAGTAGAACGATGAACTCTGGGATTCCACATAAGGGGAGGCACCATGGTGTTAAGTTTATTTATTTATTTATTTTAACTTTTTATCTTATATTGGACTATAGTTGATTAACAATGTTGTGATAGTTTCAGGTGTACAGCAAAGTGGTTGTTACACATGTATCTATTCTTTTTCAAATTATTTTCTCATTTAGTTGCATAATATTGAGCAGAGTTCCCTGTGCTATACAGTAGGTCCTTTTTGGTTATCCATTTTAAATATAGCAGTGTGTACATGTCACCATGGTGTTAAGTTTAAAGCAGAGATATAGATGTGGAGGACCTGTGTCTAAATTCTTGTGCTCGTGTTCATTACCTGTGTAGGGGGCAAGTTGCTCACTCTAGATCCGTTTTCTGGTTTGTAAATGAGGAGTGATAATAGTATCAGCCTCAGGGATATTGTAGGGATTAATGAGGTAACACATATACAACACAGAGAGACAATTCTGAGAGGTTAAGTGATGCCTAAATTCTGTAAGTCTTACATGTAAGTGATGGTGGTGGAGATGGCAGTGGAGATTGCATCTGTGACACCACTCACCCCAGAGAAGTTACTCTGTGTCTGAGAACTCAATTCCAATAGGAGCAGCTCCATACCAAGCCACAGTTCATTCAACAGATATGCATTAAGCATCCACCAAAGCCAGAATTCTCCTAGACGGTAGGGAATGATGAATCAGCAATATCATTGCCTACCTGGAGGTCACGGCACCAAAGAGTGGTCAGAAAGACCACTTCAGGCTGAGAAACAGCATGGGGAAACATATAGTAGTAAGAACCAGCACTGAAGTAGAAATTACTCAAATATCCATTAACTGATGAATGAATAAACAAAATGGGGTATATCCATACAACCGAATATTACTCAGCCGCAGAAAGGAATGAAGTACTAATATGTGCTACAACACATATGAACCTTAAAAACATGCTAAGGGAAGGAAGCCAGTTGCAGAATGCTACATACTGTATGATTTGATTTATATAAAATGTCCAGAATAGGCAAATCCATAGAATCAGAAAGTAGATTATGGGTGCTTAGGAATGAGGAGATGGGGGCATGAGGAGTGAATGGTAATGGGCCCGGGGGTTTCTTTTTAGATGATGAAAGTGTTGTCAAATAGATTGTAGTGATGGTTGCAGAACTCTGAATATACTAAAAACCATTGAATTCTGTGCTTTAAATGAGTGAATTGTATGGTTTGTGAATTATGTTTCAATAACGCTGTTTAACAGAAAAGAAGCACCAGCACCATACAGGTAGGGAACCCAGAGAAGTCATGATGTGGCTGAGGAGCAGGTGTGCAGAAGAAATGGCAAAGACAAGGTTGGAGGCTCAGGCAGGGTCAGTCTTGCGTGCCCTGTGAAGGAGCATTATCTTGTCAAGGAAGGAGGTCGGTGAGTGCTGTGAATGGTGTGGGCACCCTGGCACCTTAAGAGACTGCATGTGCCCACATGGTCTTCATTTATTTCCACACCTGTGAGAACAGTGATGACTGGAACGAGGGGAGCAGTAAAGACTGGAGTTAGAAAGCCTGTTATTAGGCAGTGGAAGGCGCCCAGGCAAGAGAAAGTGAGAGCTGAACCAAGGAGTAGGGATAGAAATATTTGGGAGCCGTGTAGGAAGGAAAAATGATGTGAGGGATTGGTGAAGAAGGGAGGAAAGGATGACTCCCAGGATCCTAGCAAGGATGAAGGGGTATGTGTGATCGCCACCTGAGATGAAGAGAAACAGTTTTCACAGGAATGGTGAAAAATGTTATTCTTCTATTATGAACTGCATGTTTATGTCTTCCCAAAATTCATATCTTGGAACTCTAATCCCCAGTGTTGATGCCGAAAGGTCAGCCTCTGTACACTGGCACCGAATCAAATCTCAGAGACAGAGTTTTGGGTGAAGTAGAAAAGAATAGCTTTATTGCTTTGCCAGGCAAAGGGGGACACAGTAGGCTCCTGCCCCGAAAAACTGTGTGTCCCCACCTGGGAGGATTTGATGTGGAGTTTTATAGCAGTAGTTCAAGGGTGGGGTTGCTGATAAGATCAGGGTGTGTGCAGGGCCTGCTCTCCTTTACTCTGATCTCGGGTAATTTCTTGATGAGCTTCTCTGGTCCCTTTAATCTGGCCTCTGGTGGTTTTTTGGCTGCTCCTCCCTTGATTAGCATCTGTTCAGATCTGCCCTTTGGAACTCAGGGAAGGTCATGGAGGCTGGAGTCTGTTCCCTACAAACAAGAAAATGGGGGACAGAAAGGCTTCTGTGCCCAGGAGCCCCACAGGGTCCTGCTTGGTTTCAATGTGATGCTATTAAGAGGTGGGGCCTTTGGGAGGTAAGTAGGGTTGCATGAGGTTGTGAGGATGGAGCCCCCATGACGGGATTAGTGCCCTTATAAGAAGAGACAGGAGAGAGCTGGCTTCCTCCTGTGTTGTCCCCCCACTTACATGTGATGAAACCAGGAAGAGGGTTCTCACCAGAACCCAACCATGCCGGCACCCTGATCTCAGACTTCCAGCCTCCAGAACTGTGAGAAATAAGTTTCTGTCATTTAAGCCACCCCGTCTATGGTAATTTGTTATAGCAGCCCAAACTGACGAAAACACGCCTTAAAAACATTGTGACCTGAGCTGAGTTTCAGTGAAGTACAGAAGCCACATCTTGCTTGATGAGGGACTGGAGCAGTTTCCATGCCTGTTCCACTTTTGTGTACAGTTCACTATCTTCTGTCTAGAGCATTTTTTTCTAACTCTAGAGTGAGATTTTTTTTTTCAATAAAAAGCTAAATAGTGATCAGGAAGACTTAAGGAATTATTGAGGTCTCAATCCTTTCAAGTACTAGAGCACTGATTTTTTTTTAAACTGCATTATTATTGGGAGAGGAGTACTTTTTTAAAAAGAAATCTTACCATACATCCCATTAAAAAAAACCAGGTAAAATTGGAGCCTGTTTATATCCAAAGTCCTGGAAGATGGTTCTTCTTGTCACCACCGGGATGAAGGGATGAATGTGCTCCCTGGGGTGGGTCCAGGTTCTATGGGATCTGACAGTGATACAGTATTGGAGAGGGTGGGGTGAAAAAAGAATATGAAATTAAGACTACATTTAGGTACAGGGCCTTGGAAGGGCCATCATTAGCTTCATGGCAAGTCTTCCTCTGATCTTAATGATGGTGGTGGTGGTGAAGGTGAGTATTAGCACATTGAGTATCTATATGCCTGGCACCCATTCCAAGCGGTTTTCATATATTAATCCTCAGGACAACCTAAGGCGCAATGTACCAAAGGTACAGAGAGGTCATGCCCAAGGTGACACGGCTGGGACATGGAGTAGCTAGGAGAGAAGAAGCGTAGACCAGTAAACTAGGAACAGAGACCTCCATCAGCCCCAGTTTTGCCACCTGTTAATGGGAAACCTGGAATACATCACTGAGCCTCCTGTGGATGCCCTTGACTTCACCTGTAAACAGGAACATTGATGCCGGCTAGGAGCCCCTCATTTTGTTGTTCTGAGGTCGGTCAGGAGACATTGTGTGGAAGTGCTCTGTGGAGGGTGAAATGCTTGGAAATGTATGCTATTAAATAGTTTTTCATTCTGATTCAGTATTATAGGTGAGGCTAGAAAATATATTTAATTTTGCTGACTTTTGTTTCACTTCTAATGTTTCTAATTTATTTCTTGGACATAATTTTTTTTTTTTTAGGTTACTTGTCTGCAAGACTTTTTTGGTGACGATGATGTTTTTATTGCATGTGGACCTGAAAAATTCCGTTACGCCCAAGATGACTTTGTCCTGGATCACAGTGGTAAGGCAATTCATTGACCATCTTTGTAACCCTGAATTGGAGGCTTGGGATTCTCACTTGGTGCGTGTTAAGTGGTCTGGTGTGTTGAAGAAAGATGGCATTAGCAGTACTCTTTTTGAATTAATGAAAGTAGAAAATAAAATGAAGGTATTTACCTAGTTGCAAAAAACAAAAAACCCTAATTCAAGTGAAATAGTTTTCATTTTTTAGCAAGTTGGTTCCATCTCTTTTTATTGCATTGTTTTGCCTCTGAAATGGATTTCCTACCTTCTTCCAGAATGGTTCCTGGCTTATGCCACCTTAAATGTATGGATAGTGTTGAACCTGAAACAGTTCATTATACATTTTCCATGTCCATAAAGAGATACATAAAAGGATAGTAAGTTGTTAATAGTGATTATCTCAGGTTTCTTTTTATCTCATTGCTCTGTTCGCAACTTAAAAAAATAAAAAAGCATGCATTGTTTATATATGCAGGAAAAATAAAGCTATTTTCATTGATGGGATAAGAAAATCCCTTTCTCTTAATTTTAGCTAAAAAATGGAGTTTTCCATAGCATGAGTGTGTTTCATGTTTGGTAATTGCAATCATTGTTGCTTTTGTTGTGGTCATTCATTTACAATGCTTGGTGTCAGTCTATTTATCTCTTGTAAAAATAAAATACAGTGTGTGTGTGAAAAAAAAAATGGAGTTTTCAACTATTTAGTAATAACCTCAGTGATTTCAGATGATTTTGATCCTGGGAATATTGTTCTAATCTGTTGTCTGGAATTAATTTAAACCTATTGCAGTATTAGTGATTATCTTAGCTGATAGTAAAGTCAACTTCATCTTTAAATGAGATAAAATTATAACATGAGATAAGACATAACATTTCACAGAGAAGAGGGATGTTGGAGATTCAGTCCCACTCTTTAATTTCATGAATTAGGAAAGTTGGCTTTTCAAAAATTAAACTGGTGGTAAACCCTTTCCAGTTGTAGTGATTCTGACAGTCCAAAATTACAGAAACATATTACCAAATAAATATGGCGACCCATAGACTTTTTAAAATTCAAGATGATACATTCTGTGGTATCAAACTTCCTTGTGTAATTCTCCCCTGTTACACTATGTCACTTATCTTGGGGCGATTTATCTACTTTGTGCTTGGGGCTCATTTATCTACTCTTATTGTTTTTTTCCACTGCTGCCAAATTTCTTGGGGGTTTCTGTACTGTCTTATACTCTGTTGTACTGGCCCTGCTTTAGATTAGTAATGCTACCAGAAAGTCCATAAAGAATTGCCAATACTATCTATGTTAATGCTCTCCCCTATTCTCATGGGTTGACTGAAAAACATGCCTTTACGTATCATCTGTATTTTACATCTTTTTTGACTGTAGCTTAATTTCATTTCATAATATTTCTTCAATGTCAATATGAGTCATTTTGAAAGCTGAGACACTGAAACTCAATATTATACTCCAGGTTGTAAAGTTAATTTGAGTGGCAACAACAGCAATAAAACATTTATTGAGCACTTACTATATATGTACTAGGCATTGTACTCAGGGCTTTATATGTATATTGTAAATTTACCTAAGGGATATAGTTATGTGTATCCCTTGAGGAGGAACCAGGACCCTGCCCCAAGGCTGCACTACTGTTCCTTGACTGCTCCTCCCTTGTCTCTGCATCCCCTCCCTTCCCTGATTAGCAACGGTTTGAACCTGCCCTGTTGGCACTCAGGGGAAGTCATGGAAGCTGTAGTCTATTCCCTACAAGAAACGGGGAAACATATCTCTGGATATATGTATATGTATGGTTGATTCGCTTTGTTATAAAGCAGAAGCTAACACACCATTGTGGGGCAATTATACTCCAATAAAGATGTTAAAAAGAAAGAAAGAAAGAAGGAAAGAAGGAAGGAAGGAAGGAGAGAGAGAGAGATAGAGGGAGGGAGGGAGGGAGGGAAAGAAAAGAAAGAAAAGAAAGAAACGGGGAACACAGAAAGGCTTCTGTGCCCAGGAGCCCCACAGGGTCCTGGTAGGGTTCAGGAGGCAAAGACTTTTTTAAAAACTCAGTTATTTAACTTGTGTTGTAATCTTGATGAGTCCCAACTCTGTCCTTTTACACTGCTGACAACATCTTACATTAAAAATCCGTTCAAAATCCATAGAATTCAGCTAACGTAGTCTTAGTCAAGGAACAAAACCCTCCGTTAATGAGCTGGGTGCAGGACTGGCTCAGATTCCTAAACCTAGGGGTAGTTCTGAAGTTCTGGTTATGGGCTTTCTAGATTTACCCATCCTGCTCATAAAGGAGTGGCAGTGCCTTTAGGAAGTTTCTAACTAACCCACACACCACCGCTTCCAGCAGTGGAGTACTTTCTAACATCCTTACTGCTAATTAACTAAGCTGCTATTGCTGCAGCCCCCTCTGAGTAAGGTTCTGATTAGAGTCTTTCAAATGCTAACTCATCTCCCTGGTGTGTATTTTCCTGATTAGTGTACTTCACTTGTTAATTTATTGCCCCTGGGGTATAGATTAAAACCAACCCACATTTTAATCTTTCTGGTAAATTGAAGTATTTTAATGTGAATTACAGACAATATGTTATCTAATTGAATCCTTATAAGAAGCCTATGAAGCAGATTTATTTTCATCCCAGTTTCATAGGGGAAAAAACTGAGACTTAGACCTAACCAAGGTCCACCAGTTAGCAAAGTCAAATCCATGATTCATCCCAAATCTGCATGACTCCAAAAACCAGGTTCTTAATTGTTCAAATTAGAAGTGATTATTTAAGCTGTTTAATTAGTTCTGGTCCTCTACATGCTAATTTATTTGGCAATTTATGGAAAGACCAAAGTTATTGTTTAAAGCTAGTTTCCTCATTTGTGATGCTTTGGGCAGATGGAAAATAAGACAGTAAGGGGTTCATAAATTAGAGTCCTATAGCCTTTCAAACTAAGGTTATCAGGAACTTGGAGATAACTCTTTGTTGTAGCCTTTGCCTATCAGTGCTACTGACCAAAATAATAATAATAAGTTGCACATGTGTAGATTAGCCTGTGGGTATGTGTGAATCAAGTTAGGACATCAGGATTTCTGTATTTATTAAGAACTCCATCTGGAACAATGAGGTGAGTCACAAGGTGTGAAGCCTAATTTAAGGTAACCTCAGGTGTGCTTTTGGGACAGTTGCTCTGTATATTAAAGTTGTTTAACATTAATAAGAAAGATGATCAGGTAATGGTTCTAGGCAGTAAACTACTGTAACATGTGATCTGTGATCTTCCCTTGGTTAGAATTAAAACCAGATCTACATAAGCACTTTCCTTCTTTTCTAGAATGCCGTGTCTTGAAGTCATCTTATTCTCGCACCTCAGCTGTTAAGTATTCTGGATCCAAGAGCCCTGGGCCTTCTCGACGCAGCAAATCACCAGCTTCAGGTAGTTAAAGGGAAAGGAAATGGATAGTCACAAAAGGAGCAGATCATTCTTCAGTTTTCTTTAATATGAATTAGTGGTCTTTCCCATCCTTGTATGCGGCCAGGTTCCAGAATGACATATACATGACATGATTTTTAAATCCAGAAGTTTAAGTCTTTTTCTCAAAGTTATAATAAGTGTCCTAACACTTGGTTTTGTTCTGACACATTTTCTCAAGAACAGTCTTATCTAGATTCTTCTGGTATTTATGTAGAAGTGTTTCACATTTTGACCACTGTGTGCTGCATTTTTAATTTTGTGTTATAAGATTGTGGATATTTTCTTATCTTATTGGTTTAAAACATAAACATACACGCCTAACAGCAATGTATTTACTTGATAAGTTTCCACAGGCTTTTCCACCATTGAGCAATTTAATAGGGGCAACGATTATTGTTAGAAAGTAGCACTGCTTATTTCAGAATCAGACTTACCTCTAAGTTTCTTTCAGATCTTAAGCCTATAGATTTGTCATAATTTTGACAGCTTTTGATATTTTTAAAGAATTAAAATATCCCTCAAATCTTGATATATTGATTCTGTAAGGCTCGCTTATAGTAGTTATAATTTTGCTGATATCATTTCCCATTAAGGAAAAGATTGTGAAAAAACTGTGATTTTACATGTGGTAAATCTAGAACATGTGAAAGTAGTATCAATAAAAACTGTCTGAAGCATCAACCTTTTTATAAAATACTGAGTTTGGGGGGGTGTTCTACTTTCTACTGCTGCTTCTTCAGCACCTACCCCACTTTCTCTAGGTCGGGTTGTTTTGCCCTTCTTTTTGTGTACACGTTTAGACCTGCTGAATAACCACTCTCCTTACTGTCTCCTTTGTTTATACTGAATGTGTCCAGTAAAGAGGGGTGGCCACTACTCCAGGGCCTACTCTACAGCCAAATCCCCAGGTGAGCCATGATTATTATGGCTTTGTCGCTCTGCTGGGTTTTTGTTTTCGTCTTTCGCCATATTTCTGTTTCCTTTTGCTCCATTTCCATGAATGCATCCGGCTTTTACCAGTGGACATCTGTGCAGTTATCAAGCGCGTCACAATGCTTCAGCCTCCCTTACTTGTTAGAGAGCCAGCCATCCCCAGAAGGTTGCCAGGTGCCTGTCTGTGTGTAGTCACGGTACACAGTGATGGAGGAGAAACAGCGCCTCAAGGGGTGTGTCTTCTAGTTAATTTGGGAGAATAGCCTGTTACTGAAAAAGGCTAAGGGTTGTTGGTAATATGAAAATGGCCATAGAAGCAATTATACTCTCCTCTCCTTCCTCCCCACCCTGGGGTTAATAGGCCCAACATCCTCTGTCTAAAATATCAGCGCTATGAATATTTTTAACTGAATGCACCTCTCTGATGTTAAGCTTATTTCAAATAATATTGTGCTTTCTGTAAAGTATCTCACATGCAGGGAAAGCTAATATAACATGAAATTTGCGTAAATACACTTCACTGAGTTTACCACGTGGTAAATTAGACTTTTGTCAGGTTCTTAGCTTTTGTTTTGGTGATAGGTTGACAGATGCTTATCACGTAAGTAATATAAATAAAAGTGGGGAGAGTGGTTCAAGGATCAGGTATTAAAATTAATCTAATTTTGTCTGCCTGAGGTCTAAAGAGGGAAATTAACATATTGAACTAAAAACATGTTTCATAGCCATACTTGTCTTGCTTCATAATATAGTCTAATAAGTGTATAAATCTTTTTAACTAGAATTTGGAATGCTTAGAAATTGATTTGAGAAAATCTTAGGATTCCAGTACTCCAGATTTTCAACTGAGTCCATATTTGGGTTTGGGTTAATAAAGTTTATCTTAACTTATAAGTAAAAGTTGTGAGATGTAAATCGCATTTCAGAGGGCACATGGCTTCTTTATAAGAGATTAACTCAAAAGCATGTTCAGCACACACTGTAGATACAGAAAATGGAGAGAGAGTTTTGTATTATTAAATGTCACAGTACACGGAAGTATAACTCGCTTTTACAGACTGCTTTAGCTGTAGTATGCCTGTTACCATTTAGAACATTCCATGGGACTCACTGGAATTTCAAACAGAGCAAGTAACTTTGTAAATGTCATATTGTACTTTTTCACTCTTGGGACAGAAGTGCTCCCATCAATGAAGTCTTCTGGCTGACAAAATTCCTCAACAAAACTCTAAATTTGTCTAAATAGCTAAATGATATGTAATAAACACATAGAAATTAATCTGGGTGATACAAGTGGGTAAATAGTTACCACCATTTGCACCTTAAAATTTCTCACTTCGGATTTCTAGCTTGTGAATCTGTCATCGTCCACCAGGATAAACAGTGTTCAGAGCAAGCAAACAAGAAAGCCCCCAAGTTTATTTCTCACCTTACCGTTGAGGGGAAGGGTGGATAAGGGCCTTATTTGGGGAGAGAAAGTCCAGGGTGTAGTGAAGGAGGGGGAGCACCGCAGAGACGCTGGGCGTTGTCGACCTGCCTGTTGGTAGCAGCAGTGTCGGGGGAGACAGCACAGTGTGGCTCTGCCCCAGGCCCCACTTACCCCCCGAGAGCCTGGAGAAATGTGCAGATAAATGGAATTAAGAACTTCTTGCTAGACAACATTTTTTTTAGAACCTTTCAAATGCTATCAGAAACTTAGAGGGCTGTATATGGCTTAGTATCTCTTTAGGATGGGAGTTATTTGAGGGTAACTATGGACATGTAGTTACTGATAGCAGTTCAATCCCTGGCAGTGAGTTTTGTTAAGAAATTATGTTTAGGCAGGAGGTATGTTTTTAGGGAAATTGGTCTGCCACAGGGCTGACCATTTGCAGGAACCAATTTTTCTTCTTTAGTCCCTTTTCTGTCACTGTTCCAAGGAAATCTTTGATATCAAAGTGGTTTCTGAATATCAGTGAAAGGTAACAGCCCTTGGTAAGTAGGAACTGGTGACCTGAACCAGTTGCTGTGTGGAATGAAGGAGAAAAGGAGCCAAACTCAGTATCAGCTCACAGCAAGCTTACTAGTTCACTAGTAATCTCACTAGCGCATAGTAATCTCTATTTTACGTGAATTCCTACCACCAGTTCCCTTTAAAGAGAATTTTTAAAAGAAAGAGCATTAATTGAAGTGTAACTTTATGGAAAAATAATCAGGGCTGTTGAATACTCTTAAAAGTTTCTGATTAATTGTACAGTTACTTGTGTTGTACTTGTGCTCTAAATACCCACATACATTTGTTAAGAAAATCTAGATAACTGATAATGATTTATGAATGAGTGGTTTTAAACTAGAAAAATTCAAGTTCGGTAATTTAAAAATAACTGGAAAATTTTTTCATCGTTGCTGAATTTTTACAAGGAGCAATACAATAAACATACATGACTGATTCATCTCATCACACGTACTTACAGATCCAGAATTCTGCCTCCGTGCAAGGACTGGTGCTTACTTTTTTGAGTCACCTATTCAGGACCTTTGTCTCTGCATTTTGCTTTTTATGTTTATTAGCATCATTTAAAATAACAGTTGTCTCCTCCCTTGTATTAAAAAGATTTTTTAAAAAGGAAGTGTACTTTGCTTTTCTTTCCATAGAGACAAATGTCAGTTTTCATCTGCTTGGGGCAAAAGCATCGAAGATTAATGATAAAAGGGGTTAAAGCACTCCTTAGAAGAGAAAAAAAAAAAATATATATATATATATATACCAATACCAGATGTTAACTAACAGTTTTGTGAAATTACAGCCGAAGTGGATCCCATTGGTATAATTAGGAATAAGCCTGAGTTATACTGAGATGTGTGACTAGCATTGTATAGTATAAAATCTGCAAACTAACCCTCCCCTTGAAACAGCCGTGCGCATACTCTTCCCTACCGAGTCTCTAAATTGAGCTTTCAATGGAAGAAGTGTATGGAAGTTTAGAGGAGGGTGTACAAAAAACCACCAAGACTTGCTGAATAATGGGGAAATTAAGTTGAGAAGACAAGAAAATGGAAGGAATTAGAAATAACTCGTCTAGATAATAAGAAATTGGCTTTCAAACAAATAAGTAGGTATTACAAGGAAAATGACCAGTAATTTTCTTTTTCTATTAAGAATATACTTAGAAAATGTGTTATAATCATGGTGGAATTGATTTGGGAGAGCCACAAGAACGTCTTGGTTATTCAGCTTGGTGTGTACTAAGACGCTGGATATTGGAGTAGTTATAGGACAACCTTCAGAGTAGACCATTACAAATATAACAGCCATACATTTCTCTACCCGTGATGGCAGGCAGGATATATGGACAAGTTGTTGCTCACATCTCTAACTCCATAACATTTTATATATTTGTTTATGTCACTGTTGGAAAACTATTATTGAAAATAATTCTAGTTGCACTGCTTATTTGTCTGATACTTTGTCTGTAATGCAGTAAGACACATTATTTTTGCTTTTTGCTGATTTACCGTCTGCTTTGAGCTTTGAATGAATCGAAGCTCCGTTGGAGCTATACTGGGCATATGCCTAGTGTTTTTACACAGTCTGGTGGTTCTGGGTTTTAATGATCTCTGTCTCCTTTGTTGTCTCATGATCAGTTAATGGAACTCCCAGCAGCCAACTTTCCACTCCTAAATCTACGAAATCCTCCAGTTCCTCTCCAACTAGCCCAGGAAGTTTCAGAGGATTAAAGGTATGAAATAGGAAATGTGGCTTATTTGTGTGATTTTGTTATTTTGAGTTGCATAGTTTAGTTAACTTGTTCAGGGGCTTGGGTGCAGTAACAAATCATAAAGGAAAGAGTTTAGGATTTGGAGCCGGGAAGACCTGGCTTTGAATCTTGTGTCCTTTTTCATCTTGTAATTTGGGCCAGTTCACTTAATTCTTCTGAGCTAAAGTGTTCCCATCTCTTAAATGGGAATATAAAGTTGTGGTTAGGGTTGAACATAATGTGGTTTTATATAAATAAATAGCAGTTTTCCTATTATTATCAAAATGATTTACAATGGCAAAACCTTGGAGAACACCATGATTCTTTTTTAAAATGTCATTTAAAATCATGATTTTAATATTGTTAACGTAATTTGACTGTATGAAAGTCTAAAACAGAGTGAAATTCTGGCATAATACTTATATCCACAAGTTAGTAACACAAGAAGAATATGTTCATTTTGGTGAAGAACTTAGGAATAAATCTTAGGTTTTGACTGTGATGTCCTAAAAATATAAAGTCACTTAACATGATTAAGCAGTTGTTTTAATAGGCATTTTATCTAATAGAGAAGGAGAAGACTGAATGATGAGCAAAATCAAATTTGCAGGATTTCCACAAGTTTAATTTGATTTAGTAGCCCTCAATAATTTAAGTTTATATGAGGAAATTTGCCCGGTAAAATAGCAGTGCATGATTTTTCTTAAAGATTGAAAGTGTCCTTTTGTAGAAACAATCAAATTGTCTGTATGGTAATGTACTTTAGGAAGATGGAAGTGTACACAGTGCCATGATGTACACGCGTATTAACTTTCATTCTCTTGGAGTGTTTAACATCGGAAGCACCTTCGTTAGGAATACATTCTTGAAAGTTGGTTGCCCCAACACTTCAGATATCATCCGAGTGGTTTTCTTTACTTTAAGGATGCTGAAAAACATTTTTCACTGATAAAGTGAAAGGTAAAAGCCCCAGCACACCTGGTGAACGTGGGATGGGAACCTGCTGGGCCGGCAGGGCGGTGGGCCTGCGGGTCCTCACTGCCTGCAGGGCTCTGTTCTCCACCTGACACTCAGGTGTGCTTGTCCTGTCCTGAGAATGTTGTATCTACCTCAGAGTGAAGTGCATGGTCCTTGTCTGAATGCCTGACTTCAAAAAGAGAAGTTTCTTCTGGAAAAGGACAGATCGGATTGTCTGTTTTTGTGCCTGCTTGCTTATGTATGTTGGCAGAATTTGGACTGAGACCAATAGTCAGTTTGGGATTGGGAGCACATAGCTCTCAGTAACCTCTACGTACTGGAAGTTCCTTATATTTATCAAAAGAACCGGCCATTTTCTGAAGTGCTAAATTGGCTTAGGTCAGTGTATAATATAATTTCAGTGGAATTTTTTTTTTTAAGATTTATTTATTATTTACTTATTTTTATTTATTTTTGGCTGTGTTGGGTCTTAGTTGTGGCACGCGGGGTGCACGGGCTTCTCTTTTCTAGTTGTGGCGCACAGGCTCCAGGGCGCATGGGCTGTGTAGTTGTGACACGCGGGCTTAGTTGCTCCGTGGCATGTGGGATCTTAGTTCCCTGACCAGGGATCGAACCCATGTCCCCTGCATTGTAAGGCGGATTCTTTACCGCTGGACCACCAGGGAAGTCCCTCAATGGAATTCTTAAATGTCAATCCCAAAAGAAAAGTTATATCCATTAAAAATCACTCATGTAATTATTTTCAGCTTTTCTTTCCCAACTTATTTTCTCCAGAATAGATTGGAGATGCTCTCTTTTTAATCCAGGTAACTTTCAAGAGAACTAGAGTAAAGACCAAGTTGATTCACCTCTTTTCCAGTTTCAGTTGTTTCATCCTTTGTTAAGACTAAAGCAAGTTGTTCCTAGTGCTGGTAATTGTCAACCTAGGGCAAACCTAACCTAAGCTTTGCAGTGATCCACCTGCAAAAGGTCACTTGTATTTCTCCCTCAGGCTGTTGCTGTAGGCAGGGCTGCTCTGATCCTTGACCTAGGACTGCGTGTGGCCATCCCAGAAGGTACCTTACCCAGGGTCTTGGTCATTTCACCTTTTTTTTGTTATCCATTGGTAACCTGGTCTCCCATCTTTCTTCCCAGTCCATCTTCAGCTCTCAGCCCAAGATTGTCCTTTTTTGTTGTTGCCACTGGGTCAATTGGTGCTGCTTAAATGCTCTGAGTACAGACCCATTCCTTCATGTATGTGCACAGACTTGCAGGAGATCGCTCACAGATGCGGAAGTCTGGAGTGAAGAGGCATGGGATTTTTAAAACATGCTAATAAGTTGTATTATTGCAGAGACATTAGATAAAATTGTTCTCACTACACTAGGTGTATCTTAATTATTAGAGTAACCCCAGCATTTAGCACACACAGTTCCATGGCACATGGTAAGTGCTCAAGGATCACTTATTGATGCAGAAATAAATGAAGAAGGTTAGGGAACTGCTGATTCCTGGTCAAGAGTGAAGATGAGATTACCAGTTAGATAAAGAGTAGTGGTTCTTCCATGACCTCCCACCCCTTCCTTTCTCCTCTACCATACCTGGGGCTTGGCTAACAGCTCTGAGACCTCCTCTTGAGTTTTCTTTTGATCATCTGTAAAATAAGGATGTTTGACCTTTGATAACTTCTAGAGTGCTAAGATGAGAGTTCTTTTAAGTTGCCCAAAAGTCTGTCTAGGAAGCTGGGGAGTCTATTGCTCTTCCTCTCACTTTAAAGCTGATGCAGAATCACTGAATCTTACATTAAATATTCGCAGCTAAACAAGTCTCTGCCACACCCATCAGCTGTTTGGACACAAAGCTAAACGCCTCTAACCCCTGCCTGTTCCCAGGGGTCGTACTTTGTGGACATTTCATCTCATCACAGTTCCCCACAGTCCATGGTGTGTATTGTCCTTGGAGTGGAAACCTGCCTTTGAAATACTGCAGCTTAGTTGTTCTCTTTACTGTACAAAATACCGTAATTTCGATGTCATTATAGAGCTCTAGTCAGCATCTGTCCACGTTTGCATTATTTTCTCTATTCAGTGACATTACAAATGGAGAATTACAGATAATTACCATGTGTTAGTGCTATGCTTTTTCTTTCCCCTTCATTTAAAATAGCTTATTAAGATCAATTAAGAGGAGATGTCTGACAATGGAGAGCTGTTTTTCATGGGCAGGAACTCTTTACCACTATTTATCCTACTTAGATGCTTTCATGGCTTTGGGGATAGTCTTTTTCCAGAGAATCAGGGAATTGACAAAAGCAAGCAAACCAAGCCAGGACAGCGTATGCAGGGGTTGGCACTCACGTCACTCTGTATCCCAGGACACAGTTTTTGGCAGATGGCTTTTTTTCCCTCTACTATCTGGGTTCTACTTACTAGGGAATTAAGCAAAATCAAGTCAAAGGTCAGCAGAATTTGATATCCTGTCACAGTTTTTCCCCCCTTTGTGCCAGTTTCTGGGAACCATTTTGTGTTTGGGTGGAGACACTGAAAGAACTGAAAATGGAAATAGTGATATTGTGATGTTTAGTCTCTGACCCAGAGCATCATTTCTGTTTGCTCCTTGAAGAAGACGGGAATTCAGAAGCAGCTCCCCCTCCTCCACAAAAAGCCCTCATTGTTTTCTCGATAGTGCTCTTGTGAGGAAGACAGCTGTGCTCCATTCATACGTGTTCACAGAAGGTCAAGCTCTCTAAGGGGCTGGACCAAAGGCAGGAGAAGAAGCAAAGCTTTCCTCAAATTGGGAATGTTTTTTTGCAAGGTGGGGTGTTAAGAAATAGCGTGGCAGGGCAGAAATAGAGACACAGATGTAGAGAACAAACGTATGGACACCGAGGGGGGAAAGCAGAGGCGGGTGGAGGTGGTGGTGTGATGAATTGGGAGATTGGGATTGACATGTATACACTGATGGGTGTAAAATGGATGACTAATAAGAACCTGCTGTATAAAAAAATAAATAAAAGAAAATTTAAAAAAAAGAAATAGTGTGACGACCAAGTAATTAAGGTTCTTTAAACCTAAAACCAAAAGATGTTAGGACAACTGAGAGTTAGTTGTCCCTCAATTATAACTCTTTGGTTTTGCTAGACAGTTACCTAAAACCATAGAATGTGGAAACTGGAAGTGGCCTCAGATCTTTTAGTTTGTCTTCATTGTATAGATGGAGAATCTGAGGTGCACTCAAATCTCTCTCTCTGTTACAGTTTCTCATCTTGGACTTTCTTTTGTTATTATTATTATTATTATTATTATTTTGCTTTAAAACGAGTGTGATGCCATATCAAGTCAATGTTATTCTCTCACCATGTACTCTGTAAGAGGTCGGTGTGGGTGTTTATTTGGCCAGCATTTGAGTATGTGCTAAATAAAGTAGCATGATCAGTATTCACAGCAGCTTTTTAGGAAGTATGAAAAAAACATCGTACTGGTCATGACGGTGACATGCTGCCTTTTAAGAGGTCCTATCTGTTCAGTGTTAAGTGATTTTTAAAAATAATAACCTGTTTTTCTGACTAGCTTAAAGATGAATTTGAAATGGTTTTGGATGCAATTACGTTATGCTGTTTGGACGATAAACTCACCTTGACCTAAAAGAAAAAAAGATTCTGAGGTGCAGAGATGTGAAGTGAGTTGCTCTAGGTCCCAGTGGCCAGTTGGGATCTCTGACCCTTTCACGGTCTCCGTCTCTAACTTTTGACCTTCCCCCATCCCTGGTGGGCCTGCTTCAGTGACCCCAACACAGGCACCCCTTGGAAAAGCTGTGCTGTGTAGGTCTTTTAGGAGGGTGAGTGCCTGGGTTTAGATACACACAAATGCTCTGAATAAAAACGGGTTGTGAGACAGGGAAAGGAACAAGGAGAGGGGAGGGTTGGGAAAAGGGGGAGGTGATCCTGGGGTGGGGGAGGGGGGAGAGGCCAGAGGGAGGGCGAGGAAGACAGAGAAGAACTCCTGTTGACAGCTCTTCCTGGGAGGCTTGGTGTAAGAGATTGTTCATCGTATCTAATGGGGATTCTTTTCAAGTGAAATGGTTACACTGTGTGACCAGCAGTTTTACTTTAGGGGGTCCGCTTTAGTAAAATGACAAAGTTCACAATGGGTTAGGGTTATTGGGTTTCTTTGTTTGTTTGTTTCTTTGGGTTTTTTTGGAAGCCAGCAATGGAGCTGAGTGTGGTCAAGACTGGCACAGGTTGGAAACACACTGTGTAGTCCTGCCCCAGCAGGTGCATGGGTACCTCGACCTGGGATAACGCTCCACAGTGGGCCTGCGATGGAGGCCACATCGTGAGCACACTGGCATGACGGGAATTTGCATGCAGAGTGCACGCTCATAACCACTACTAGCCCCCAAAGACGCAGTGAGAAAGCAGGGCAAGTCTGTTATACAGCTGACTGGAACTACGTAGTCAGACCACAAATTAGTAAAATGAGCTGCTAGGGCTACCCACTGGGCTTCTTCCCGAGAACCTAGTGCCTAGGTATGAGAAGTTGGCTTTGCTTTTGTACAAGTTTTGGGAATCCGGCTTTTCTAAAAGGCAGGACCACTCGTGGTGATAGTCACGTGGGGAGGGGGTGTCTTGGCAGCTGTTTCCACCACTGTGGCACCAGGACACCCACCAAGCCAGGCAGACGGGGAGCCAAAGGCCGTGAGGTAAGGCCAGTTCATGCCAGGTTGTACTAAGCCTGTGTCAGGAAGAACTTTTATTCTCCTTACTTATTAAAATTTTCTGTGAATGTTCCAATCTGTCCCAGTTAAGATAAGGGACCCATTTAGGCCAGAGGACGAAGGCAGAGATGGCACTTGCTAGTGTGCAGTTACATAGAAGGAGAGGCTCAGAGAAGGAAGCAGCCCAGAGGCCCCTGCTCTGAGATGGACGCAAGATGGTGCAGCGGTTCAGGGTGTGAGCTCGGGAACCGGAGTGTCTGGGTTTCATCTTGGCTTGCCTACTCACTAGCTGTGTGGCCTTGGGCAACTCACATCACCCTTATCTGTAAAAAAAGGGGATTCCTAGGACCTACTGCACAGGGTTGAGATTAACCGATTAAATATAAAGAAAGGACTTAGAATAGCTTTGTTACTCTATTATTCTATTGTTATTCTTTTATATTCTATTTGTATTACAGTAAGCATTGGGGTTTCCAGGTGCAGTTTTCACATGAGGGAAGTTTCACTTAGAAAAAAAAAAATGATATGCAGTAGTGCAGGAGAAGGAAAGAGAAAGTGAGAGATGTCAGACTCCAGATATTATTACCTTCTCTGCTTTTCTGTTATGACTTTCCCTCCCAGCTCTACCCTTCGTCTTTGTTTTCCTGCCCTCTCTACATGTTCCAACCCTATTAGTAATCTATACGTAATTCTGTTAGTAACGAGCTATCCCCAAATTTAGCATCTTAAAACAACAATAAAAAATTATTTTCTCCCACGGCTCTTGTGGGTCAGGAATTCAGGAGCAGCTTAAGATCTTTGAAGAGGTTGTAGTCAATATGTATACCAGGGCTTCAGCTGCCCGAAGCTTGACTGGGAACGGACGATCCCCTCCCACTCACTTGGTGGCAAGTTGTGCCGGCTCTTGGCAGGAGGCCTCAGTTCCTCACCGTGTGGACCCCTCCATAGATTGGCTTCAGGATCCTCAGAATGTGGCGACTGCATTTCCCCAGAGTGAGTGGTCTGAAAGAGAGTGCCGTGCAGAAGTTCCCCTTTCTATGACCTAGCCTCGCAAGTCAGACACCATCATTCCCATCATAGCTCAGTAGTCACAGATGTCAGTCCAGTTAAGCGTGGGAAGAGACTACACAAGGGCATGAACATCAGGAGACGAGGCTCACGGGGACCATCTTGGAGGCTGGCTCCCACTCCCCTTCTCTCTGCTTTCATCTCACCCAGAGTTTCTTTCCCAGGCTGCCTCTGCTCCCTCAGTAGCTTTCTGTCCTTTCTCCCTTCTGAGCACCACAAAAGTCTCTCTCCCCATCAATTTCATTGCTTTTTTCTCCTTCCAGTCCTTTTGTTCTCCAGACCGATCACTCCCTGTGCATTCTTTTCTCTCCCCTGCAAACCCTAGAATCCTACCACCACTGTTGTTTTCTTCTCTTAATCCCCATCTTCCTGATCCTCCATTTTCTCCTTGACCTCCGCCCGTGATCTCCTGTTTCCTCTGCCCAAGCTCCTCTGAGTCCCTTCGATCTAGCTGATAACCTTCCCTTCAGGAATATTTACTGTGAGTAAATCACAGCATTTTCTTTGGGACAGATAGGCAATAAAGAGTACTAAATGTGTCATCAGCTGCCAGATGGATGAAGAAAGCATTTCCCTGAAATTTAATTCATCATCCATGTCCCAGTTTAAGACTTTCAAGGCTGTAGTAACTCAAGCCTTCAGAGTCAGGAGCACATCTGTGGACACTGGGGGATGAAATGTCTCATGTTTTGATGCTGAAGTGTATGCCCAGGGGCTGTCTACTGTGAGCATTCTTGTTGGTTGAAAGAAGAAAGAAAAAAGTACATTTGGAACATTATCCAACATCTTGAGATTATAAACTGTCTGATGTGCTGATATTTTGTCTGATGAATGTCTCCTGGGTCTGCTGTGGTGAAAGATTTTCCAGATTTGTGAAGTGTGATGAAAGGGCTGGTAGTATCTCATACTGATTGGCAGAGCTAAAATGTAACTCTTTGACCTTCTGAACTCAAAACTTCTTTTCGAAGCTGTGAAATGTAAATCCACAGTAGCTTCTGACCTTCAACATTTTCGCTTTTCCCTGGAGCTTTGGCTTTTCTTTGGTATTTAAAACTAGTTAATGGTCTTCAGTACGAAGAGACTGACGACTTACATATCTCCTTTATTACCTCAGAAATGTTGGGTGGTGACTTCATCTCTGAACATAATTGATTTTGTTGACAGAAACAAAAGCAAAAGAGGGACTAAGCAGTTTTGAAGACTTCAGTGCCCTAACAAAATAAATCATCACAATGACTCTCAGATTCTGTTTGAGGACAGTGATTTGTACATTGTAGTTGTTAAGTAAAAAAAAAAAAGCATTTGGTGGGTAAATGGCTCACCTGGGTGGAAGCCCTTTTTTATGGGGGTGGAGGGAGAGTTTGCCAAGCAAATCAGTGTATAAATTGGATCAATTGTAAAAACTTTATTTGAATATAAGCAGCATATGTGTTTATCTTAAACGCCCCCTTATTCGTGAAAGTGGGTAATTAGACCTTCTTCTTGGTCACGCATTAGAAAATTGGATGGCGATAATACTTAGAGGTTGTGGTAGTGAGCTGGCCTGTGCCAGTGACAGACAGTGATAGCCTCCATTGTTGGCACTGAAGAGACAGGCACCTCTCCCACCATGCAGGCATCCTAGAAATTGGTGGTACCTCACATTGAAAGCATGTAGACATGTTTAGCAGGTAGGTGTGGCCATACCACCTTTTGCTGAAAAATCCAGTAATCCAATAAGCAAAATCCAATGCTTGAAAGGCTCACTGATAGGGATGTGATGAGATTCTGTGCTGGTTTTGGCAGGCCGTGTAGTCAACTGAGGTGGCAGGGATACTCAGAGGAACAGAAAGCCAAAGTCAGCAGGTTCCATGCAGCTCCTTTTGTTACTGGGTCCAACCTCGTACTGCTCACCACGTGACAGGCTAATAAAATGAGAGAGGAGTTGTTGAGGCAAGGAATAGAGACTTTATTCGGAAAGCCAGCAGACCGAGAAGATGGAGGACTAGTGTCCCAAAGAACCATCTTACCTGAGTTAGAATCCAGGCTTCTTTTATACTACTAGGGGAGGGGCTGTGGTTGGTTGGTAAAAACTTCTTGGTGCCAGAATCCTTTGTTCTTGCAGCTGACCGTGTAGTTCAGGTCACAGTGTTCCTCTCAACCTCCAACAAGACAAATGTTATTCTCTCTTCTGCAACTTTTTATCTCTATATGAATGGGAAAATGTTATGTCTTTAAAGGTCAGAGCCTTGAGAATGGGCTGTCCTGTATATTTCAGGCTATAAGCAACATTCTTTTAGTTATTAACTTGTAGCAAAAGCAATAGAATATAAAGGTTAAAGTAAAAGAAACTTCCATTATGGAGTCAGGTTTGTTCTTGCCTATTAAACTTTCATGGACTTGAGCTGGCTACTGTCTCAAACCATGTACATGCACAGACAGTGGGTTCTGTTTACTGCTCTTCACCACTATGAACCAGTTACAAGTCTCAAGCACCACTGATTTTACCAAATGAAACCAAGTGTAAGGTATGGCTACAGATAAGAATACTTTGTATGTTACTAACCCTTAGGTGCTGATTCAGATTAATTGTTCTCATGTCTCATTACTAATACTGAAGTATTTCAAAGTAAATTATCACAAATCCAATATTAAAGCGTTAAAGCTTCTCTTTTTAAATGGATGCCTAATTTATACTGGTTTTCCTTCTAATTAATGGAACTGATATTTCTGATTTTTCTTTAAAAACACCACAAAAATGATCATGAGGCAAATCTATTTACAAGTAATATCTAGAATACTGATTTTTAAAACAATCTTCAATACATTTCAGAGGTCATCTTTTTAAAGAAAAATTTTTCTTAAGATTGCTTTATGTGAGGAGAGGCTGTGTATTTATTTATTGACTTGTATATTATTTGACTAAATTATAAGAATGTGATTATAGTTATGTACTCTGAAAGCATGTTCTAAATATACCCCAGTGAATATTTTGATCAGTGAGTCTGGTATAGGGTACAAGACTTCTTGAGGAGGTCATAGTGTGAGACTAGCCAAATAGCCTGGGCTCTGCAGTCAGACCCGGGTTTAAATTCTGAATCCACATTTGCTGTGGCATTTGGGCAAGTTATATAACCTCTCTGAGCTTTGGTTTCTTCACAGATTGATAGAGATGATGATAATACCTAATTCATAAGATATAAAAGTACTCATTTTAGGACTTGGCACAAAGTAGGCATTCAGTAAACTGTAATGAGTTGCTTCTTTCCTTTTCTTACAAAGAGAACATTGTTCTTGGGCTATTGATGACTCACAATGGCTAGATTACTGGATGAGTGACAGAGAGAACTTAAATTAAGATAGCTGGACGATTAATTACGATTACTGCCAGAAACTTCCTCCACAGAGGTTCTCAACCTTAGCTACACGTTAGACCTTCTGTGGAGCTTAAAAAAATATTGATGCCTGGGCCCTACATGCAAGAATTCTTTAATCTGTGGTGCAGCCTGGCAATAGAATTTTTCAGATCTTCCCTGGTAATTCTAGTGTACAGCCAAGGACAGAGAACCGCTGCTTTATAACAACCATACCCTGGGGTTTATTCTGTTCTAAGCATTTAAAAGTGTAAGAATTATATTGGAGGAAAAGCTTTCCTAAGAAAGTTCTTGTAGACCAGGGATTTATTTGCCTGTGGCCACATTTGGCCCAACGCCTGTTTTTCTCAATAAAGTTTTATTGGAACACAGCCATGCTCATTTGTTTCCATTTGGTCTATGGCTGTTTTCACGCTGCACCAGCAGAGTTGAGTAGTTGTGACAAAGACCATATGACCCACAAAGGCTAAAATTACTCTCTGGCCCTTTACAGAAAATGTTTCTGACCCCTGCAGTAGGCCACTTAAAAATTGAATCATAGTGCTGTTTTCCAAGATGCATTCGAGAAAGTCAGCTCACTACACAAGTGTATCTGCTAGATTCTGTTCAAATGCTTCCTTTTATGAAAAACCAAAATGAAGTTGGAACTATTAAGTAGTTCTATTAAGTAGCATTAATAGAACTATTTTTGCTACTTTTTTTTGAGAATTGCCTATTTCTGAACAAAACTTCACAATTTTAGTATAGCACTTAACATTCTCTTTAAATTCTAAGTTTTGTAGAAATAGTAATAATCCACTTATCAAATAAATTTAATGTAGGACACTTTGACTTAACTTCCTTACTAAAAATGTGGAAAGCTGGCATGTTAATGATTATCAAATGTACTTTACTCAGCCCTGAATGCCCTTTTAAATGAAGCTAGTTGAGAATACTGTATAGCTTTTTCTGCTTGTTTTCAAGTCTTTTTAAAAAAGTTCTGAGCAGAAGTGGATTCTTGTGCATTTTCCTTCCTTGCATACTCATAAAAATGGAGCTACTGCTGCCAGAGAGTACGTAGGTGGTGGCGCAGTGGAGCAGGTCCCAGAGAATGTGCTCGGCAATGTCTTCGGTCTTTTCAATCACTTTCCTTTCTTCACTCACCAGGAAATATGTCCCCTCCGCTCCCCACCCCTAAACATCATGACATCTTTTTGAATCAGTTAGTAATGATGGAAGATATCTTTTTTTTTTTTTTTTTTTAACATTTTTATTTATTTATTTATTTATTTATTTATTTATTTATTTTTATTATTTTTATTATTTTTGTCTGTATTGGGTCTTCGGTTCGTGCGAGGGCTTTCTCCAGTTGCGGCAAGCGGGGGCCACTCTTCATCGCGGTGCGGGGACCGCTCTTCATCGCGGTGCGCGGGCCTTTCTCTATCGCGGCCCCTCCCGTTACGGGGCACAGGCTCCAGACGCGCAGGCTCAGCAATTGTGGCTCACGGGCCCAGCCGCTCCGCGGCATGTGGGATCTTCCCAGACCAGGGCTCGAACCCGTGTCCCCTGCATTAGCAGGCAGATTCTCAACCACTGCGCCACCAGGGAAGCCCTGATGGAAGATATCTTGAAAGAACCCAGTTGCTGCCACCCGTTTATGCTTTATGGAGGAGCAGCTCACCCAAATGCAGCATCTAGGCACAGTCTTCGTGCTGTCTCAGCATCCTGGTTGCTGATGGAAACATGAAAGCGCATTAGCATTTTAAGAGATTTAAAAAAAAAATGTATAGTTGGACAGTAGAAATGGGACCGGTTTAATCAGGAATGCCATATTTTAGTCTCTCCTTGCTTCAGTAAGAGAATAGTTCTCTTACAAAGGACAGGGAAATCCATAAATTCTGCCTGGTAAATGGTGGGAATTGTGTAGTCATAGCTTTCACTTTTCCTTCCTCTTTTGTCTGCATGTCTCTCAGGGCACCGGGAATGCTTTTCTTTATATGTAACAATAGACACTTCACGTTTGCCAGGGATCTGTCCAGAGATCTTGGTGAATACCCAGCTTTTCTTGGATTCTCAGAGCACCAGGCTTTGTTGCCAGGAGGTCACGTGAGCTTAATTGCTAGCGGTGTGATTCCAGCACGCCAAGTGCAGATTCATGCTGTAGCGAAGTGCTTCCCTCGCACGGATCCTCATGGGCGTTTGAAACCATCAGGAGGAACCTTCAGATGGTTAGGTGAGGTTTCTGGGAAGGGTTTTAAGGGTGCACACATGCCTCTTCCTGAGACTGCAAGCTTCCGGCAGTAATGACCTTGGCCCTACATCTTTGCATCCTTTGCAGCCAGCACAGGTTGTAGCTGAGGGAGGAAAGGAAAACTGTCCGTGGGTCTAATCATGTCCTGTCTGTTGAGCTGTGTTATAATAAGATGATTCCCACATTTCTTTATGTTTTCATTTTCTTCATGAAAGCTTTATTTTCAAGTAAAGGAACATATTGGGACAGGTAATCAGTTATGTCACTTCTGTTAACTCTCTAGTTTTTAAATGCTTGAGGTTTAGCACTTTGAAAAAAAATCATTCTGTGTGAGAGTTTTGAAAAATAATCTTCTTGCCATCATTCCTTACTAAGAAAGCTGCATTTCCTGGTGATTTAGTGAAACTTTTGTCAGGTACACATGAAAGTAGCCTCTCACGTGGGCCTGTGCCCTCACTCTGCCCATGAGGCCACCTCCGAGGCCGGGCTTCAGCCCAGTTGCTGGAGGACCAGCTTCCACCACCTGCTCTGGCTCCTTGCCACCTCTGAATCCCAACACAAACCAGGTTTGTAATTGCTGGACTGTACAGGGAATCAGGATAGGTGGGAATGGGGGTTTAATCAAAAGAAGCATTGAGAAAGTTACAGAGGTTGACAGGAGCTCCGTAAACACTCCAGGGAGTCACACATCCATGTGACAATGTACAAAGAGGTAAAAATGCCTGCATTTTAGCCCCTTCCAAGACTTCCTTCTTAGCCCTTGAGTCAGAACGTATCAGCTTGCGATGAACTAACTTACTCAAATTAGCTCAAGAAAGAGACCTGTGAGAAGAACGTTACCTGCTTCCAGGAGAACCGAGCAAGCAGGCCTGGGGGAAGGCAGGTCTTCGGACCTCAGCAGTGGGCGTGGGGTCTGCACGCTGCACGCTCCCTCCGGCTCTGAGTGTTGGGAAGGGAGATGGTTCCTTCAGTGCCCAGGCTGGACCCAGCCAGCTGTGCCCCGAGGGCGTGAGGCTGCCCCGTTCTGGGCTGTGAGATATAGACATTCAGGTAAGCCGGCCACTGTCCACTGCTGCTCCCGGACATTGACGGTCCACCTCCCCCATCCCTGTAACCTAAAGGCAAGCCCGTGATCAAAGGGGATCTTTCCATTTATCTTTTGAGATCTAAAACTTTCCCCAAAATGACATTGTTCTTATCTTTATTCCATTGAGAATGTGGCTGGTATGAGTTTAATTTGGATCTCTTATTCCCATGACTGACAGTTTTCAATGTAGTAAGGGTTGGATTAGAAGTGGAACAGACTTTGAATGAATTATTTAGCAAAAGATCTCTTATAGCCATTGTACATTCAGTAATTCAAAAGCATTTCTCAGACACTCAGTGCAAGGCCCTATGCTGGATGTTTTGAGGAAAAATACTAATAACTAATATTGAGTTATTGTTACATGTCAGTGACTGTGCTAAATGATTTTACATGCATGAGCTAATTTTAATTCTTTAACACATCTTTGCGCTAGCTGCTGCTACTATCCCTATATTCAGAGCAGAAAATTAAGACTTAGAAAGTTTTAGCAACATTTCAAAAAAAAAAAAAAAAAAAAGATTATTGGAGACTTCCCTGGTGGCGCAGTGGTTAAGAATCCGCTTGCCAATGCAGGGGACACGTGTGCAAGCCCTGGTCCGGAGAGTTCTCACATGCCGCAGAGCAACTAAGCCTGTGTGCCACAACAACTACTAGCCCGTGCTCTAGAGCCCACATGCCACAACTGCTGAGCCCGCGTGTCACAGCTACTGAAGCCCACACACCTAGAGCCTGTGCTCCACAACAAGAGAAGCCACCGCAGTGAGAAGCCTGTGCACTGCAATGAAGAGTAGCCCCCGCTCACCACAACTAGAGAAAGCCCGCGAGCAGCAATGAAGACCCAACGCAGCCATAAATAAATAAAGCTACTCAAAAAATTAAAAAAAAGATTATTGGAGTTAATGTAAGTATGAAATACATGAAAAAAAGTGATGGGAAACAAGTTGGACAGGTAAGGGGATAAATCACGGCCTGAATGCCATGCTGAAGACGTGTGGGTTAGTCTGTTGGTAACGAAGACCCAATGAGTTTCTGGGATCCTAGGGACGATGTCAGAACTATCCTTCGGAAAAGCTTCTCTGGCTATAATCGTGGAGTGGGAGAGACTGATGGTAACTGAGGAGTCCTCTGGTAGAGGTGCCGAGAGAAGCCGAGCACGACCAGGACTGGGGTAGTTGCTGTGGCCATGAATGGAGTAGAGAATGCTGTGATTTTCTTTTCAGCTTCCTTTTATGTTCCCTCTCTGGGGCTTGATTTTAAAAGTCTAGCTTTTAAACATTCTAGCATAGACTCCTGCTGAATTTGGAGTTGCCTTCAATTTCAGCAGAAAAAAAAAAAAAGAATAGAACAAACGAAAAAGCTCAATTTTGAAAAATTTTGTCCACCGAATTACCTGCATTGTGAGGAAACAGGGATTGAACTCTTGAGGAGCCAGGTGTTCATCCGGCTGCAGCGTTTTCATCAGGTTAAGGGTGGCCAGAAAGCGACCCACACGCACAGCCACATTCCTGCACAACTACTCCCCTGTCAGAGTGTAGGGCACAGACACTTACGAGAGGTGTGTTTGTGCCTCAGGAAGGGGCTCATTTGGTGGCTGTCACCACTGCTTTTCCGTGGCCCTGGGTTTCCTAGCAGGACACGCTGCTCCTGGTTTTACTGTCCACACAGGTGTGGTTACGTGGGACCTGAGAAAACAGCCTAATTTTTACGTGCCTCTCATCCTTGAGGCTCATATTTTATCCCCAAAGAACTTCTGGATGATCCTGTTTGAAGGAGTGTTGTAAGTATTGGGTTTTCCTGGATTGAACCAAACTCAGCATCTGTGAGGTTTTCTACTTCACCCAGAGGAAGAGAGTGGACTCAGTGTCTCTAGCTTGTGGGCACTGTGGGAAGGGTAGGTCCCTGCCCTAGACCTGTGCTATCTGTGCTTTCATTTAGCAAGTGTGAATTAAGTAGTGTGTGCACCAGGCCCTGTGCCGCACATGGAGGACGCAGGGATGGAGAAGGCACAGCTGCCATGGGGCAGAAGCTGCCAGGATAGTTTGGGCGTAGAGGCAAGCATGTAAACACACCAGCACAAAAAATGCCAAAGATGCTTCTCGGTATTTGGTAAGTCCTTTGATGTTTAAACTCCTGAAAGGAATACTTTTTTTTTTTTTTTTGAAAGAGAAGAAAGAAAATTAAAGATGAAAGAGAAAAGATTGAGTTTGAAAGTGTAATAGCCCTTGGAAATTAAGAAAAAATTCCATAAGCCTACAGAATAATAAAGAAAATAAATAATAAAACAAAACAGTAATAAATAAATATATGAATAATAGTCATAATATGAGTTTTTCAGTTTACCTAAGAACTAGAGATATTTCTGTGTTAGACTGGGAATTTCAGCTTTTTGTGAAGTTGGAACCTACCTAAAAGCTTTATCTTTTATTCCCCTCTGGTACCTAGTAAAAAAAAAGCTCCTTATGATGCTTCAGAGGAATTCCTGCTGTCTTAGGGTGGCAAAGGAGTTGATTGGGCCAGGGCTGTTCTCTGGGTCCTGAAGCTACAGGAGGGTGCGGAAGGTGATGCACTCCCGGACATGGGGCTGGACTTCTGAGAAGAGCTCGACCCTAGCAGGGACTCTGGTGGTCAGCCAGGGTGTGGGGAAGGGTGGGGAATGTGGGATCTGGGGACTCTGTGCTGGCGTTCTTGTAATTATCTATAGTTCTAAGCCTTCTTGTGCCGCTAGTAACTACCTTGTTCATGGGTGAGCCCGTGAAAGTCTCCTTACTTTACTTCGTTGAGATCAAAAGTAACACAGTATCAAAGAAGAGTAACATACGTCAATTTTCCTGATACTAATATGAATTGAAAATACTGTATCTAAGGAAGAACTGTATTAATGGGATTGTATATAGGGAGAAAGGTGAGATGAGAAGCAAGGGGATGCTTCCTCTGTTTCTGTACCATTTTATTTTATTTTTTTTGCATTCTATTATATAAGCATTTTCTCTTCTCTTAAGGATGAGCTAGCTAAAGATTCGGAAACTTATCCTGATAAATAATGGGCACTCTCCTCTTTCAGCAGAATTCTGCACATGGCCGATCTTCTTCCAATGTAAATGGCGGGCCTGAACTTGATCGTTGCATGAGTCCTGAAGGTAGTTCTCAGTCTATGATTACTTTTTTTTTTTTTAATCATTTATTTATTTATTTTTGGCTGTGTTGGGTCTTCGTTTCTGTGCAAGGGCTTTCTCTAGTTGCGGCAGGCAGGGGCCACTCTTCATCGCGGTGCGCGGGCCTTTCACTATCGTGGCCTCTCTTGTTACAGAGCACAGGCTCCAGACGCGCAGACTCAGTAGTTGTGGCTCACGGGCCTAGTTGCTCCGCGGCATGTGGGATCTTCCCAGACCAGGGCTCGAACCCGTGTCCCCTGCATTGGCAGGCAGATTCTCAACCACTGCGCCACCAGGGAAGCCCCTATGATTACTTTTATAAGGGAAGCCATCCATGTGAACTCGGTTGCCCCCCAAACCCACTTGTGCTAAATTATCTCCCTAAACAGCAGGGGTCACGTCAATATGTATAGAATCTCGTTGTTAATTAAGCTACCCAATTTCAAATTTTAGTCTTGGGTTTCCTTTATTTTTCCTTAGTGGCAATCTGCTCATAATTCCTAAATGTAGGCTTTCCTTTTTCTTAGATAACGTTAAGTGGGTTTCTTTGTTTGATGTCAGCTATGTACAGGGCACTGAGGATACATTGTGAAAAGTGGTCGATCTTAACCACTTCCTTCTCCTGCCCCTCCCCCCTCTCCTTTTTGAGGACACTTTGAGCCAGATATTAGCCTTAACAAGGTATCCTAAGTGGCCAGAATTTTCTTTACCAGAAAATCTTGAAGAGAAAATTTCTAAGATTAAGTCCCCATCATCAATCCCCTCCCCCTTTCTCCAGAGTTGACAAAAAGTTTACAAAGTTTTGGTTAGACTTCCCTTTTACCCAAAGCTAATCACTTATTTTCAGCTGATATTTCAGGGATTTGTTAGGTTTATTGATTTTGTTGGTTTCTGACTCCAACCAACAAGGCCAAAAGGAAATTGGTGATTCAGGTGTTCTATTCAGAGAATATGCTCAGAGGATTTTCTTTAGTTTTACCACAGATTTAGAAATAACTCCATTGTGATTTATTATTTTACCAATCTGTAGGAATCAAGGTGAAATGTGATGTGTTCATTAGACTTTGTGTTTATCCTTTTTTGCAGGTGTGAATGGAAACAGGTGCTCTGAATCGTCAACTCTTCTTGAGAAGTACAAAATTGGGAAGGTTATTGGTGATGGCAATTTTGCAGTAGTCAAAGAGTGCATGGACAGGTGAGTGGATAGTGAGAATAATCATTTGTTCACTGACACATACATTTTCCTTTGGAGTTTATTCTTATCTGAATGAACGAAAGGCCTTCTTAAAGAGTCTACTCTTAGGACTAGTGTTTTGCATGCCCACAGGCAACTTGACAGGGGAAAATATATGTATACATGTAGAATATAAACCTGCTTTTTACTTTGGGAGATATATCAAGTCTCATCCATGAGACAGAGAAAAATAGGAAAGAGTACGATTCATTAAAAAAAAAAAATCTATAGCACTTATCTGTGTCAGGCTCTATTCTCAGTGCTGTACTTATATTGTCATTAACCCTCTCAGCTAATAATTAATTGCATATTATCAGTAGTTCAGGATACATGAGCTCTGACTTTATTCAATATCAGAATCAGCCAACTTTTGCCCATATTAAAATTATATTTTTGCTTGTCCAGCCTTATTTTGTTTAAGGTCCTAATTTCTCAGATGGTAACAAATCCATTCTTTTACATTCCAGGCCTTTTGTAAACAATATTAAAACTGGAAAAGACTCAGATTAGAGTGTTTGTGTTTATAGCGTGTTATTCTAGCTGTTCTAAGTGGTAATTTTTGTTGTGGTGGTGGGAGATGGGTGAGGGGGAGTTTTCCAGAAAGTTCTGGTGACTACAGTTTTCCTGTTCTGCTACATCTCCAGTGAAGCTTTACTGCTCCTTATATGGTACACAAAGTAGCTCCCTGTCTTCTAAGCCCCTCTGCTTAGCTCTGGTACACAGATTGCTGCTCAAGCAACAAGCATCTAACATATGACTTCTAAAGACTCATTAGAAATCTGAGGCAGTGTTTGGTTTCTATTATGGAGAAGCAATTTAAATAAAAGTTATTCTTCCAAGGTAGGTCTCATCAGTGTGTACTGTGACCACCTGGCAAAAGCAGCTTGTGCTTGAGAGAACTAACCTATTCCAAGAATACCACAGTGTTCTTTCTTGAACTGCTTTCCTATTCTAAAAGATGTATTTTTGACATGTTCTGATTAAATTATACTAAAGGTGATTAAAAGTTAAATAACAACATCAGGATTCTTGTGTCAAATGAACGATGTCTCTAGTACCAGATATGGACGTTTAAAGGTGTGGATAAGGTGGCACCAGATCCTAAGTGGAGTTTTGGCTGAGAAATAGAGACTGAAAGTCTAGGGACTTTTCAGTTTTGAATTATGGGCTAATTAGTGACTAATGGACTCATGTAAAGACATTGATAAAAGAAAATTTTCTGTTACTTTGATTCATTTTTCTTAATTTTATTCTGTCTCCTAAGAGAACTATTTTTGAGATTTAAGTATGGAAGAACAGCTTCTTATCCAAGTCTGATACAACAGAATTTAAATACTTTAAATATGTGAGTTACTTAATATTGTAATGATTAATAGTTATAAAAGGAGATTGACAGTGTGGCTTTGTGGGTTTAAAAAAAATCTTTTGTGGCTATTTTTCTCCCTGACCCCACTCAGCATCCTCTCTGGTGTATAGAGAAGGAGGCCACTCTTTCTTCCCTGGGTCTGTGCTGTAGAGGAAATCAGGATGGATGGTGTCTTTGATTTATGTCTTTAAATGTCCTTCCTCTGATTATTCCATAGGTCCACAGGAAAGGAGTTTGCCCTAAAGATTATAGACAAAGCCAAATGTTGTGGAAAGGTACAGTATACATAACTGTTTTGTAAAAGAAACTGAAAAAACTTAGAGATGTCTTCTGCGGTGAAGGAATTTAAGTGGTGATTTGACAAGATCATAATAGGAATAGTCTGCTGATAGTAGCGGGGGAAACCTTGTCAAGCTTTTTTTTTTTCCCTGCCATTTTTCAGAAACCTTAATCCTAAAACAGTAAATTGATTTGATCTTTGTCCTAACCATTGAAAAATACAAGTTCTCCTCTCTCGGAGATGTCTATATCAAAACCCAGCAACACACAAAAGGTGCCTCAAGAACTGTGAGGGTTCTGAGACTTTTCAAACTAAGAAATTAGCCTTCCAGCTTTGTAGATGTGGCAGAAGACACGAGATTCCTAGGTCAGAGACAAAAACTATTACTGATGCCATAGCAGAAAGCAGGAGCTCCATGCTTGCACTGGTTCCCCTTAACTCCCAAAGCCCACAGAGGTGATGCAGAGGGGCCCAGCTGGATGCTGTCCACACAGTGGGTTTGTGTCACAGTGGAGGACCCCCAAGCTTAGGAACCCCCCAATCTTATGAGGGGGCCACTAGCGTCCTACCCAGCCTCTGCCCCAGTGGAGAGCATTATTTTTATTATCATGGTCAGGAAACAAATTGGCCCTCCACCCCTGGGGGAGACCCTGTCTCTGTGTTCCAAGGGCATTTGCTATACAGACATACTTGGAAAGATAGTTTGTAACTAAAGCTGATGTGGGATGTGCAGAAACACCATGGATTGTCTCCCCAAATGGATGAACTTTTTTCTCTGTCCTACTCTAAAAATGGGACTGGGAAAAAAATCAAATGATGGAATGCTGCTAGATTACTGCCATTTCAACTATGTTTGGAAGGATAAATATTCTACAGTAGTGATGACAAAGACCTTTTTAGATTCCTTTCTGGTAAGTAGCATAGCAGTTAAGAGAGCAGGCTCTAGGGCCTTCCCTAGAAGGTGGCGCAGTGGTTAAGAGTCCACCTGCCAATGCAGGGGACACGTGTTCGAGCCCTGGTCTGGGGAAAATCCCACATGCCGTGGAGCAGCTAAGCCCGTGCGCCACAACTACTGAGCCGGCACTCTAGAGCCCGCAAGCCACAACTACTGAAGCCTGCGTGCCTAGATCCCATGCTCCGCAACAAGAGAAGCCACTGCAATGAGAAGCCCGCGCACCGCAATGAAGAGTAGCCCCCGCTCGCCGCAACTAAAGAAAGCCCACGCACAGCAACGAAGACCCAACACAGCCAAAAATAAATAAATAAATAAATAAATACATTGAAAAAAAGAGAGAGAAGGCTCTAGAACTCATGGTCCAACTCTGAGCCCCTCACGCTTGTGGTGCTGAGCAGCTGAGGTATGGCCAGTCTGAACTGAAATGTACTCTCAGTGTAAAACACAACAGATTTTGAAGACTTAATGCTAAAAGAAGAATGTAAGATACTTCATTAATATCTTTTGTATTTGATTACATGTTGAAATGATAATATCTTGGATATATTGGGTTAAATAAGTTATACATTTTACCTGCTTTTTATATTTTTTAACATGGCTACTAGAAAACTTAAATTTACATATGTGGATCACATTTCTATTGAACAGTACTACTCTAGAGCCAGATTGTATAAAGTTTAATCCTGGCTCTGCCTCTTTTTGCTGTATGACCTTGGAGAAATTAGTTAACCCCTCTGTGCCTCTGTTTCTTCCTATAAAATGCAGTTGTTAATAATATCAAAGGCATAGGTTATTGTGAATTAATTGAATTAAGGCATAGAAAACATGTAGAAAAGTATCAGTATATAACAAGAATTTAACACATGTTAACTGTTAATATTATTAATATGCCAGAGGAATTCAGAAGCTATAGCTAGGCGGATTTGATGTGACAGTAGTGGTTTTATATTTATGGAACTCCTAAAACTATTCTTCATCAGACATTTACAAAATTGTGTATTTTTAACAGGAAACTTAAAATATTATGATACAGGGCTTCCCTGGTGGTGCAGTGGTTGAGAATCTGCCTGCCAATGCAGGGGACACGGGTTCGAGCCCTGGTCTGGGAAGATCGCACATGCCACGGAGCAACTGGGCCCGTGAGCCACAACTACTGAGCCTGCGCGTCTGGAGCCTGTGCTCCGCAGCAAGAGAGGCCGCGATAGTGAGAGGCCCGCGCACCGCGATGAAGAGTGGCCCCCGCTTGCCGCAACTAGAGAAAGCCCTCGCACAGAAACGAAGACCCAACACGGCCAAAAATAAATAAATAAATTAATTAATTAATTTAAAAAAGACATATATATTATGCTACAGTGTTAGAAGAGTCTTCTCAGAGACCCAGAATGGAAAATCCAATAGACAAATTTGTCATACACTTTTTTTTTTTTTTAAACACTACATTGTGACAGCCAATGAAGCAGAGTCTGTGCAAAATGCCCCCCTTTTCTTTGAATAAGGTTTTTCTAAATGTAATTTTCTTTAAATAATTCTATGTGTTTTCAGTTATTGTGCTAACAATTTTATTACATTTTCAGCTGCAAAGCCTGTCTCCATATGTAAGTAGGTGTTGCTCTTTGTATCTGATATTGTGTGATTTAAGCAGAATGTGTCATAATTTTGGGAGCCAAGTTCTAAACAACTGTATTAAAGTATGTTTTCAAAAAAGTTTAAAAATAACTGCTCTGGTAAGGATATTGTTTACATGATTAAAATTTAAGCAGCTGTCTCAGTAGTTGAAAAAAAATCTTTATGCAAAAAAATTCAGTCTGGTACACTAAGTGTTGAGGCAAATGAAGAGGTCACTTCAAACATTTGGATCTTATTTTTCCTTGTTTTTGAATGTCATTTTATTTTTATAATTCATGATCATATACTTATTTCCATCCTTATATTTTGCTTATTTGAACAATTATTTCCACACTGACTATATAAAATTATAAGGTTAAAACTTAAAAAAAAAAATTGAAGGATAGTTGACTTACAATATTGTGTTAGTTTCAGGTGTACAGCAAAGTGGTTCAGTAATTTTTTCAGATTATATTTCATTATAGGTTATTATAGGATATTGAATATAATTCCCTGTGCTATACAGTAAATCCTTGTTACTTATCTATTTTATGTAAAGTAGTTTGTATCTGTTAATCCCATACTTGTTTTGTTCTAAATAGGTAGATTTTTCCACTAAATTTTATATTTAGGAAAAAAATTGGTATAGAGAATTTGCTTTTTTAAAACAAAATCTAAGGAGGTATTCAGCCACTCTTCAGGGGCATCGTTCGTTACCTCTGCCTTGTGGGTTGTATACAGAAAAGTAATAACGCTGAAAATAATATCTGCCATTTATCAAAATGTATTATCTATCCAAAATGTATTATCTATCCATTTATCAAAATGTATTATCTATCCAGGCTTGGACATATAGGAATTTCACACATTATCTTTAATGACTTGCAAAACAGATGTACTGGTTTTAGAGATAAAGAAATAAAAATTCAAATTAAATAGCTTCCCAAAAGTCACACAGAATCAGAGCAGTGATTGGACCTTTGGGCTAGTTGGTTGCACAGACAGTCTACACTGGCCAATCTACCATGATCCCTCTCCAAGTTCAATTTATGGATTTGTTCCTATAATAAGAACCTGGGAAAAATTCTTAACCTCTGATTTTCTGTTTGCTTTTCTGTAATGTACAAGATTGATTCACTTGTTTACCTAACACTTGATGTTTGTGCAAGATACTGTGCTAGGAATAAGGTAATTTAACATTAATACCAGTTCCGTAAAAGTGTTACGGGAGTTCAGGGTAGCACATGAGAGAGAAGTAGGTGCTCAGTGGAGATGCCTTAGAGCAAGAAGCATTCGAGCTGTATTTGAGCAGTAGGTACGGCTTGAGTAGGCAGTAATGACAGAAGAGCTTTTGAGGCGGCCAGCGCAGCCTGAGTAGAGGCCCAGAAGATGGAAAGCATGTTGGGTTCTTCCAAGTAGGAGGTTTTCTTTTTCTTTTTAAAAAATATTTATTTATTTATTATTTATTTATTTTGGCTGTGCTGAGTCTTCGTTGCGGCACGCGGGATCTTCATTGCAGCATGCGGACTCTTAGTTGCAGCATACAAACTCTTAGTTGCGGCATGCATGCAGGATCTAGTTCCCTGACCAGGGATCGAACCCGGGCCCCCTGCACTGGGAGTGCGGGCCACTGGACCACCAGGAAAGTCCCTCAATAGGAGATTTTCTTAAATTGATTTATAATGTTGTGTTAGTTTCTGGTTTACAGCAAAGAGATTCAGTTATACATATGTATTTTTTTCATATTCTTTTTCATTATAGGTTATTACAAGATATTGAATATACAGTAGTTCCCTGTGCTATATAGTAGGACCTGGTTGTTTATCTACTGGGTTGGCCAAAAAGTTCATTCAGTTACTGAATATGTTGTTCAATAAAGTTCTTCGTGAAAATGAAAAATGTGTCTTTTGTTTTTACTTTAAACCAAGCAAACTTTCTGGCCAACCCAGTATTTTATATGTAGTAGCTTGTATCTGTTAATCCCAAACTCCTAATTTATCCCTCCGCCACCCCCTTTCCCGTTTGGTAACCATAAGTTTGTTTTCTATATCTGCGAGTCTGTTTCTGTTTTGTAGATAAGTTCATTTGTGTCATATTTTAGATTCCACATATAAGTGATATCATATGATATTTGTCTTTTTCTGTCTGACTTACTTCACTTAGTATGATAACCTCTAGGTCCATCCATGTTGCTGCAAATGGCATTATTTCATTCTTTTTATGGCTGAGTAATATTCCATTGTATATATGTACCACATTTTCTTTATCCATTCATTTTTTGATGGACGTTTAGGTTGCTTCCATGTCTTGGCTATTGTATATAGTGCTGCTATGAACACTGGGCTGCATTATCTTTTCAAATTAGAGTTTTCTCTGGATATATGCCCAGGAGTAGGATTGCTGGATCATACGGTAACTCTATTTTTAGTTTTTTAAGGAACCTCCATACTGTTCTCCGTAGTAGCTGCACCAATTTAAATTCCCACCAACAGTGTATGAGGGTTCTCTTTTCTTGACACTCTCTCCAGCATTTATTATTTGTAGACTTTTTAATGATGGCCATTCTGACTGGTGTGAAGTGATACCTGAATGTAGTTTTGATTTGCATTTCTCTGATAATTAGTGATGTTGAGCATCTCCTCATGTACCTATTGGCCATCTGTGTGTCTTCTTTGGAGAAATGTCTGTTTAGGTCTTCTGCCCATGTTTTGATTGGGTTGTTTGTTATTTTGTTATTGAGTTGTATGAGCTGTTTATATATTTTGGAAATTAAACCCTCATTGGTTGCATCGTTTTTGCAGATATTTTCTCCCAGTCCGTAGGTTGTCTTTTTGTTTAGTTTATGGTTTCCTTTGCTGTGCAAAAGCTTATAAGTTTAATCAGGTCCCATTTGTTTATTTTTGCTTTTATTTCTATTGCCTTGGGAGACTGACCTAAGAAAACATTGCTATTATTAATGTCAGAGAATGTTTTGCCTGTGTTCTCTTCTGGGAGTTTTATGGTGTCCTGTCTTATATTTAAGTCTTTAAGCCATTTTGAGTTTATTTTTGTGTATGGTGTGAAGGAGTGTTGTAACTTTATTGATTTACATGCCACGTAGGAGATTTTTGCAAGATCTACCTTGGGGCCAAATTTAAGGTGGCTTTTGAGAAGGCTATGGTGTTTGTAAATTTAAGAATTCTTCCAAGTTTGATATTCTAAATAATATTCATTCTAAATATTTATTGAATTCCCATAGTGTATGAAGCCCCGAGCTTTCTGTTGGGGTGCTTAGAAGTGGTCCTTCCTTCTCTTCCCAGAGTTCTGCATTCATTATCTACATGCTATGGGTCCAGGCAGGACATAAATCCAAATGTATATTGTATTAGTTTCCTGAGGCTGTTGGAATAAATTACCACAAACTTAGTGGCTTACAACGGAAATTTATTTTCTCACAGTTCTGGCAGCTAAAAGTCTGAAATGCACACTCCCTCTGGAAGCTTTAGGGGAGAACCTGTACCTTGACTCTAAGTAGCTTCTGGTGGCTGACAGTATTCCTTGGCTTGTGGCCACATCACTCCAAACCCTGCCTCCGTCTTCACCTCCCTCTCTTCTGTGTGTCTGTTTTTCCTCTTTTGTCTGTGAAGTCTCCCTCTGCCTCTGTCTCATAAAGACACTTGTGATGGCACCCAGAGAATCCACTGTTATCTCTTCGTTGCAGTATCTTTAATCACATCTCCAAAGACATTTTTTCAAATACAGTAATATGAACAAGTTCCAGGCATTACGACTTGGTAACTTTGTGTGGCCCTGATTCAACCAAACACACTCATCTACCGCAGAAATTACATGTAGCGATCTGAGCATCTCATCTCTCTCGCTGCATGATCCTCAGCAGTACTCACCCCACAATATAGATACCAGCTGTAAAGCCACTGTTGACCGAGAGCAGCGCATGATGTGTTTATGTCTTCCGCTTTCTTGAGCACTTCAGAATGAACTGTGCTAGTTGCTGGAGGCTGAGGTAAACAGAAAGCTCCGGGACAGCAGGGTGAGGGCTGTGGTTGGAGCAGAGCACAGGGGCACTGAGAACAAATTCGAGGGGCTCCTAACCCAGTCACAGTTGAGCAGGGGAGGCCACCTGGAGGAGGTGAGGTCTCATGTGGTGCTGAGGGGTAAATAGGAGTTCACCAAGAAGTGGAGAAAGAGAGCTCCAGACAAAACCGCCTGTGCAAGTGCCTGGAGGTTTAGATAAGAGATTGGCAAAAGGGATAAAATGGGAATGGATGTATCCCGAGGCTATTGAGAAGGCAGACCTGGCAGGGATCGGTGATTGATTAGCTGTGCAGGAGGATGCAGGAAGGAGGGTCCTGGTGGAATTCCTGTCTGCTCTGGGCAGCCAGGTTCATTCAGTGAGACAAAGGACACAGGAGGGAAGGATCGGGGAGACAAGATGATTCGTTTGGTTTGAGAGAGCTGTTTATTCCGCGAATCTGTTTCTCCCTGCCTGTCTCTCTCTCTCTCTTTTGTCAGTTAAAAACCACCCTGGCCAAGGATAGGGCGGTATCCTTTGCCAAGTGAGCAGTTTTCTTTGTCATTTACTCTCACATACAAAACCGTGGAACACCGCCATGAAATGATTCATGTGTAAATTATTTGGAGTTAGAATCATGAATCACTTAACATAAATAATGGTAGATGACTGAATAATGCAAGTTCAGTGCAGTTCAAGACAAAAGTGATGTTCACGTTGTATTTAGAAATATTTCCCTGGAAAATGTAACCTAGAGAGCATTTTTATATATTAGAAACAAAGATTACATACGGGTTGCATAAGAAATAGGAAGATGACGTTTGTAAAGATTTTTGTGCACTGTTTTGTTTTGCTTCTGAGGATGGTTTACGTTAAAAAGTGGATTGTTCCTTCAAAGACATATTTACATGCATCGTCAGAGGTTGGGAAACAAAGGCTAATGGCTCCCACATCCCAACAAAAACCTTCACTATGTGCATAGAATACTAGCCATTGTTGAGTAGCATACAGTAAGCCGAGATAATAAATAATGGTGGAGAAAATGTTGCAATATTCACTTAATGTTTGAAATGTAACACTGCCCAGAGGCCCTGGGAGAAGTTCCACAATGCGTCTCAGAAGACTCTCTGTTGTGCCTTTTAATGAAAAAGATAACTTTGGGGAGGTGTAGTCTCCGTATGTGGTAGACTCCTTATTTTAGCTCCAATTTGAGAGAATTCTTGGGGTACTGGTGATGGGGATTATTTTACATATGTCACTCAAAATTAGCATCACAGACAGAGCCCCTGAAGAGAGGCAAATTTATAGACTCTCCCAACCTGGGGGAAATGGGGAGGAGGGAGGAGAACTGACATGATAGTTCCACTTAGCTTAAAAATCAAACACCCATTTTACTACCACGTCGTCCCGGCTTCACACAGAGTGAAATAAACTCGTTTGGTTGCCTTTACATGTTCACAAAGGTACATCCACCTCTGCTTGTTACTGTGATTAAGGACATGGTTGGCACAGATGAGCCAAAGGCTTCTAAACAAGTGTACAAATGTGGAGGGTTTGCTGCATCTTTCCTTTGTCTCTGTGGCCGCGAGGAGTTGGCTGCACAGCTGCTTCCCTTGGGAGGGACCAGGGCTCTGTGGCCGCCTAGTGCTGCTGCCCTGTGGGACGGGAACCAGGTGGGGGGCCCTGTGGTTGGCTAGGTGCTGAGAACCACTGTTCTTCCCTGTCTGCTGACTCCAAAGCCAGTCTCAGTCTTCCCAGCCCTGCTCATTAATGGGCATAGATTCTCTTCCTGTACAAAGCCTGGTGTGGTTCTGCCTTGACTCCCAAGTTGGTGTGAAACGACCTCTAGATCCTATCTTTTCAAGGAATGAAATAGTTTCAGCTTTGCAGCTATCATTTTGAAAAATTCCAAATTTGACTAAAGCCTCCGCCTTTGAAAGGTGATATTGTGCAGTACAAAAAATGTGGGCTGGGATGTCAGGGCCCTAGGTGTGCATCCCCCCTCCAAGGACTGTTCTAAGGATAAGCGTTAAGACATTTACACAAGTACCTTGCACAGCGACTGACAGATAGTGACTAGATTCCTAGATCATGTTGGTTCTTTTCTTTCCCCCCACTTCCGTTCAGCATTTGCACTGTCATTTTCCAGCATTTACCGAGTGACTACTTGGACAAACACAGTGCATTCAATGCTCGAGAAACACCGCCCACCACGAGCAGGAGCCAGCAACAGATTTTCTCTGAATGTTAGTTATTCATCTGTTATAATTCATGCTTCCACCTATTGTCGAAAAGTATTTGAGATGGCTTTGAGTAAAAATACATGTATACATGGATGCATGAAGATGAGAGGAACCATAAATTGTATCCTGAACTAGAGATAAGATAATTATCTTACTACTGCAGCAGAACACTAAATTTAGTTGAAATTCATGAGACCAAAGGAGGCAAAAGGGGCGGTAAGAGGGAAGCACGCACACACACACACGAACATATAATATGAATATATGCATATATGTGTATTGAATATTTAGGTAGCAAATGATAGCTCTTATAAGGTAAATTTTATAAAAGCTATATTTGAAAACCTAGAGTGTGTAATAGGGCAATTAGCAATTTTTACAGAGCATTTCCTAAATTCTAAACAATTCATTATTACAGTTAATGAGGATTAACAAATATGACATTGTTGAGAGAGTTTAATGTCTCATAATAAAATAGACCAATTGTTGTTCATGATTCACGGGTTGGTGTATTGAAAATAATAATGCCGTGAGTAAACGTTTTGCTACAGTGCTGATCCCAACTGCATTACTCACCAGGACTGATAATCAGGTGGTATTTTCAGAGAAGTGATTAGAGTTAAAATGAGAATAGTGGTCCCCATGGTACTATATGTTTCCTGATTTCTGAAATACAAGATGATAAGGAACATCCATCTGGTGAATGATTTCACACCCAATCATAGAAGAAGAAAGTTTCTTTTTCATGAATTTCAACATGAAATTCAAATTCATATTGGTAATAGTTTAAAAACTAAAAATGTTTGTAATGCTAGAAGTTGTATCCCATAAGCATGCCAAATTTCCTTATATGCCTAGTCTTTATTTCTGAGTGTGTACTGAAAGGGAAAAGTGATTCCAGCTGAACTGCAAAGCACAGTGTGGCATACACAAGCTTTCGTAGCATCACAACCTCTTAAGGTGTTAGAAATAAAGAAGAGACAGGAAAGAGTGTGTTTTATGTGCCAGATAGCATGCCGAGCCTTTTGAGGGATGTTTTTTTTTTTAAATAAATTTATTTATTTTATTTTTGGCTGTGTTGGGTCTTTGTTGCTGCGTGCAGGCTTTCTCTAGTTGCGGTGAGCGGGAGCTACTCTTCTTTGCAGTGAGCGGGAGCTACTCTTCTTTGCCGTGTGCGGGCTTCTCATTGCGGTGGCTTCTCTTGTTGCAGAGCACGGGCTCTAGGTGTGCGAGCTTCAGTAGTTGTGGCACGCAGGCTCAGTAGTTGTGGCACGTGGGCTCAGTAGTTGTGGTGCATGGGCTTAGTTGCTCCGCGGCATGTGGGATCTTCCCGGACCAGGGCTCAAACCCGTGTCCCCTGCATTGGCAGGCGGATTCCTAACCACTGCGCCACCAGGGAATTCCTCAAGGGATGTATTGAAGGATGTCTTTCTGTTAGTTACAATGAGGTGTCACGCTGACTTGTCCTGTCCCTAGGGACACCAGCTGGGCCAGGGTGTGGTTTGTCTCTGTTCCTTCAGTGTCAGATCTACAGCGTGTGTTGTCCTCCAGAACACAGGGATAGAGCAGAGGGTTCTGTAATTTCTGATCTACCTCTCTAAACCCTTTTTGACAGGAGCATCTGATTGAGAACGAAGTGTCGATACTGCGCAGAGTGAAACATCCAAATATCATCATGCTGGTTGAGGAGATGGAAACAGCTACTGAGCTTTTTCTGGTGATGGAATTGGTCAAAGTAAGAGGATGGAGAGATTTCGAGAGAATTCATTGATGACAAATCCCAAGACTTACAATATTCTTGAAGGACCTAATTGGAAAAGTGTTTTGCTACCTTGAAACTTTCATTATTTATAATCATCAGTTTTAGTGGCACTTGTGTCATTTTTTTCATCTACTCCAGGCTGATGAGCTTTCTTTATTACCTTCATAGGACTGCCACTGTTGATGTTTTGTTTTATTTTTTAAAAATATTTATTTATTTGGTTGCATTGGGTCTTAATTATGGCAGATGGGCTCCTTAGTTGCGACATGCAGGCGCCTTAGTTGTGGCATGCAAACTCTTAGTTACGGCATGCATGTGGGATCTAGTTCCCGGACCAGGGATCGAACCTGGGCCTCCTGCATTGAGAGCGCAGAGTCTTAACCACTGTGCCACCAGGGAAGTCCCCACTGTCGATGTTTTGATATGTTCTTTTATGTGTCCTTTAGGGTGGAGATCTCTTTGATGCAATTACTTCTTCAACCAAGTACACTGAGAGAGATGGCAGTGCCATGGTGTACAACCTGGCCAACGCCCTCAGGTACCTCCACGCCCTCAGCATTGTGCACAGAGACATCAAGCCAGAGAACCTCTTGGTACGTCACCTCTGCCTTTTCTGTTCCAACTCAGGCCTCTCTCCCTTTGAAGTGACAGTAATTGCATGCAAACAATCATATGCAGATTATGACATTTTAAAGTCTATACCAACCCTGCAGATACGGGGCTGAGAGAATTTAAATCTAGAAAATCAGCCTGACTCAAGTCAATGACCATAAAATGTTAATGGATTTCTTGAATTGATCTGCACTTCTGCATTTACTGTTTACCAGACATTAGAAAACATATTTTCATTTACGATTTGATGGATGGTGCTAACTGAAGAAAGGTGAGCAGGAAAATTATTTTATGAGGCAAAAGTTCTGAAGAATAAATTGGAGACAGAAACAGAATTAGAGGCTTGTAGGAACCAGCAGTAGAACACGAGAGTTTGTTTCTATGCAGGACGGAACTTTGGAAATAATCTAGTCCATTCATTTCAGCTCTACAGATATGGAAATTGAGACCCAGAGATGCTAACTTTTCTTGTTTAAAAGTCTCATTTGTCCCGTTGTTCTACAGATGAAAGTCTTATTCTAATATGCACTCAGCTTCATAATCTGGTTCCAGTTTACCTTTCCAGCCTCTTCTCCTGTTACTCTCTTCCCTACCCATCTGACCAGCATGGCACTCACCTTCAAGCCATATTTAACTCACCTCATGGTGGCCTTCAAACCAAACACTGCTAATGGGGACAGTCCTCGTGTCTACCTTGTAGAGAAATTTTAGAGAAGGCGATCTGGGAGTTCTGCACACACACATCCCCCAAACACACACACAGGGCTCTTGGCTTCTCTGTTTCCACCTTTCAGGGCTGAGCATCACCATCATCACCGTTACTGCTTGGCAGGTGAGCCTGTCTGAGTCTCCCATATCGTGTGCCTCCAGACACAGGCTTCCCCGGGTCCAGGAGTTGGTGAAGACTTGACTTCCTCAGCAGCATTACACCTCATTGTTGGTGTCCACACTGGTCTCTGTTTGCAGCATCCTCTCCCCCAGCAACGTGGCAAACACGTTCATCTTGTAAGATACTGAGCAAGGCATGTCTTCTTGCTATCACCCTAGGCTCCCTGGGCAGAGTCAGTCATGGCCACCTCTGGTTTTTGCTGCACTTGCTCTGGTGCAGTGATTTTATTGTTTACTTGTCTGTTGTCTTCTCTAGGTGGTAAGCACTAATGGGGCAAGGTCTGTGTTTCAGTTACTTTATATCCCCAGGGCCGAGGAAGCACACGGTGGACGTGGGGTAGACGGCTGGTGACTGACGGCCATGGTCACCTAGGTCGCTAGCAGCTGGCTCTCAAACACAAGTCTCCACAGCCTGCCTCATACGCCCAACACGCAAATAACAACTGAATGGGCTAGGCTTTGGGGCCGTCCTGGGGCTTTCTGCTAATCCGGGGTATCCGGTTCCCCTTTTGGTTAATACCATTTGATAATTTCCGAGCGTCCACTTAAAAGTATGTGAGGTTTTTTTTCTTACTGTCTCCTGCCTTGAGGGACTATGTTTCATTTTTGTTTGTTCCTATTAGGAAAGTAAACACCCCTGCTCTGTAAAACAAGACGTGTTACGTGAACTCTAAGGAGGAATGGAGGCCGTGGTAAGCCAGGCCCCCGGGTGGGCGTGGGGTTCCCTCCTCTCGACGGGCTGCTCCTCCCCCGTGAGGCTGCGGTCTGGGCTGGCCCCGCCCCCACTGACGGAGCTTGGCGGGGGCTCCACATGCAGAGGGGACAAGGCTTACCCCGGCCGAGCCAGACGCAGTGCCGAGGTGTTCACGAGGACGCCCCTGCTCTCCGCAGCCCACGTCACCGCAGTGGTCGCTGTGATTGACGTTCTCTGAGAGCACGGGGCCACAGGGCCCGAGGACCAGTGGTTACCGCAGTGCCCGCGCCGCCTGGCTCTGACTGCGGGGGCCCAGCCAGCGAGGAGGGTGGCGGAGGGTGCCCGTTTCCCAGCTCACTGATTCCGTTCTCACCCCGTTTCCCCTCTTTTCCACTCACAGTTCCTTACTGTGTGCAAAATCTCAGAATCCCACCCCTCATCCTCTTCTGCTGTTACGCATCAAGGGAAGATAGCAGCTGGAGACATCAGTCCCCGTTAGGATGAGTCTCAGACGGTAGGCAGGAGATTGGAATCGAGTGCCTCATCTGCCTCACCTACCCCACCTGGATGAGTGTCCACCCCGCTCCGAGACCTGCTCCAACCCCTCTGTGCTGCCCAAAGGGGAGAGAAGGGAGATGATAAAACTGATGTCGGGATGAAGCTGATGTGTGACATGAAAGGGCTGTGGAGTCAGGCTTTGGAGACCCTGAGCTGCGCATATCTAAGTAGAATATGTGCCTGCCGTTGGAAACCTAACTGGACCCCTCAGCTGATCCTAGATAGAGTCAGCAGGTTGGTGTGAAAAAGTGCCGTCGAGGCACTAAAAGGAAATACGCAGAGGGACTGCCAACCTCTTGCTACTCTAAAAGAGAATTGGGTCTTTAAACTCCAGAGCATTCAGACATCTGATTTGCATCCCCTCCTCTGGCAGCAGTGTCATAATTTAAACCCCTGCCAGCAGAGATGTATGGGTCACCGTGTCAGAGAGCACAGGGGTGGCCATTAATGCTGTGAGTTACAGCCTGGCGGTGCCCTGTCAGAGTTAACTATGAGAGACCAGTGATAAATTCCGCGTTTCCAGGAGTTCTGGGGGCAGGGGAGAGAAGAGGGTTGGTTTCTCATATTTGAAGTCCTTCTAAATCATGATGCTGACATTTTATTTAGAGAGCTTGTGGCATTCACTTTGTATGTGGGATCTGCATTTCTCACATATTTCAGTTTTGCATTCTGAGAGCAACTTGTGACAGCGTCTCTCAGCTTGTGGTGGGCCCTTTGAGCAGCGCAGGGCTGGAGTTCTCACAGTGGTGGTGGTTCAGATCTCACCAAGAGTCTGCAGGCCGTGCAGGCTTTTAGACACAGGAGGGTGCGGTGGACAGCAGTGGTCTTGTTTGGAGCCCCCCTTGGCTGCCTGCTCGTAACTTGAGTTTTCTGAGCCTCAGTTTCCTCATCTGTAAATTGGAGCAAAAGTTCTCTTCCTAATTGTCCAGCGGGGTGACTATAGAAGTGCAGTGAGACAGCGTTCAGGAAAATATTGGAATCTCCCAAGTCCTGCGAGGATGCGCGTTACTGGGGAGAACTGAACTCTCTGCCAGAACAGAAGGCCTTTGGAGTCCCTGTGCATTTAGCCACCTCTTTCTTAAAACCAGTCTCTTAAAGCCGTGTGTGTGTGTCCATGTCAGTTTCTTAAAGCAATGTCATAAATTTTTTTAAAAAATTTTTGGCTGCATTGAGTCTTCGTTGCTGCACGTGGGCTTTCTCTAGTTGCAGCGAGCGGGGCTACTCTTCGTTGCGGTGCGCGGGCTTCTCATTGCAGTGGCTTCTCTTGCTGCGGAGCACGGGCTCCAGGCACGCGGGCTTCAGTAGTTGTGCTCGTGGGCTCTAGAGCACAGGCTCATTAGTTGTGGCGCATGGGCTTAGTTGCTCTGCAGCATGTGGGATCTTCCCGGACCAGAGATTGAACCCGTGTCCCCTCCGTTGGCAGGAGGATTCTTAACCACTGCACCACCAGGGAAGTCCCAGCAATGTCATAAATGTGTGTGTGTGTGTATGTGTAGATTTATAGATGTGTATATATATATATTTTTTTTCCTGCTTTGAAGAGAATCTCCAGCTAAGATTTGAAATTTACTTACATTCTCTTCCACATATTTGCCTTTGTGTCTAGCATTGGGGAGAGATGAATCATATAAAATATTATTATTTCAGGCTTGTCTGCCCCTTATGACACTTCCCTTTTGATGTTTAGCCAAGGAGTACCACTTGCCCAAACATAATTCAACGATTATAGACTGTTCAGTCCCTTTCTATTTATACTCCTGCATCTGACTCTGAATTCCTTATAGGGGATGTGAAAAACGGGACTTCTGGGACTTCTGAGTATCTGACAACACTTAAATACCCCTAGGCATCCCTAAATTGAATGTCTAAAGTAAACACTATTTTAAAAAAATGTAGCTAATGAGTGTATTTTAAAGTTGTAAAAACAAAATGACATTAACAAAACTTTTTTTTTTTTTTACTCTCATGATAGAGACATTTAGAATTATAATGTTGGTTATAATGTTCTTATCACTGCAATTACTCAGGGAATTTCTAAAGTCTGGGTTTCAGTAAATGCATCATAAATTCTAACTGTAATTCAGATTGTTCTTGTTAATGTTTATATTAAACATAATGGATGGAAAGTCGTCCTAAGACTAAGCATGACTAAGAACCTGGTTTCTGTTGCTTTAGGCTGAATCATTAGTAGCTTTGAATATGTTTCTGCTGAGTTGTGGGCTGACTCAGAATGATAAATATCTATGAGGGACTCCAAATCCTCACCATTAGTGCTGTGAAATTTGTAAGTCATAAAGATGCATGCTGGGCATGGGTATTTAGTATATCAACATGGAAGCAGTTATTAAAATACTAAGGTGAAAAATACTCCTCTTAAACTGCTGAGAACATCACAGGCGAGGAAGGTATTTCAGTGTCATCCTTAAAAAATGCCTATTAAGATGGTGGGGTCATTGGCATGAGGAAGGCCGGAGGTTCTTGATGTCTTTTTATTGAGGAGTTTATAAATCACCCCCCTCATTAAGTATCAGACTAATGGATGATGTTGTAAACATGCTTATCTTGAAAAAACATAATTTGCTAAATTTTTCACTTCCTTTAGTAAGTAGTGGTTTAGGTGAAAATCTGATTCAGTTCATGGTAGAATACAAGGAAACACAAACAAAATATGTTTAAAATGTAAAAGTAGAGGAAAGATACGACATGAGTACAGGTTAGGTTTTTGTAGTGATCCTCTGAAATTGAGTGTTTTCAGAACGGACGTCCAAGAGGCAAATGGACAGCTTGTTAAAGATCCCACAGTCGAATCTCAGTTATGTTCTCACACACACTCATTTGCTTCTAAAACCATCCATTTAAAATGTAACTTCTGGACTTTTATCCCATAAGGAAAGTTTGCTTATACATAAAATTAATGTTTTCTGAATTATGGAACCAGCACATGTTCATTGTAAACATTTTGGAAACTACTGAAAAGTATAAAGAAGAAAATTAAAGCAACCTGTAATGCTACCACCTAGAGATAAACTTAACATTTTGGGGTGTTACAGTATATATATATAATTTTGAATATTTTAAACATTTTATGTAATATAGTAAATATTTCCCATGATTAATATTTACTTGAAATGTGCCTGTTAGTGACTGTATAATATTTCGTTGTAGGGATTTACCATGATTTATTAAGTCATTACCCTGTTGGCCATTTATGTTGCTTCCAGTTTTTAAAAACAGATGAATTCTGAGATTGGCATTCTTGTGCGTAACCTTCCGGTCCATCTCTGTTGCCTTAGAGCAGGTTCTTAGAAGTAGATTTACAGGATCAAAGGTTATAAAGGATATTAAGAAATTTACGTATGGTTGCGGTACTTTCTAGAATAGTTGTTACTTGTTCACCAGCGTTGTTAAACCTTTTCCAAGATGATGATTTACCTGATCTAATCAGCCAGTCCTTCTAGGAAAGGAAGGAACATTCATTAAGTCCTGATCTGTACTTCATCTCATTTCATCCTCACACCAACCCCGTAAGCCAAGGACCCGTGTCCTCCCATTTCACAGATGAAGGATCCTGCCCAGGGCGAGTGGGAGACCTTCAAAGGTCACGTCACCAGAAGATGGGTAGAGTGGTTGGTTATGTAAGCTCAGGCTGTCTGATCCCCAAAGTCATTTTCTTTCTAAATTTCCAGGGTTCTCCCCTATGTAATGTTTATATTCATCATTGTCTAGAGAACAAGTCCTAATTTTATGTTCTAAACCAAACATGCAAGTTGGAGAGCACCTAGCGCTTCAGTGGACGCTTCACAAACATTTCTGAGGCTCTCACATCCCCCCTCCCCCCCCAGCGCTCGGGAAACACACAACAGAAGTCTTAGAGGGCTGTCGAGCCAACCAGGTAAGCAACCACCTACACCCCTCAGCAGGCAAGCGTGTTCATTATACTCCTAGGTAAGGAACTTCTGCAAAGGTAGAAATACTGTCTTTTTCCTATTTCGCACAATCAAAATCACATGCAAAATCTCTAAAAAGAAAAATTAGAGCTTTAAAAAGCAACAAAGATGAACCATGGCCTTAATATCACAAGGAGAGATTTCTTTTGATTTGTTAGTAAATGTATCTGTGTCCTTTCTGCCTAATTCCAAAGGCCCCCCCCCTTGCAATCACTGAGAAAAAACAAAAAAAAACAAAAAAAACTTCTGATTATTGGCTGATTTCTTTTCCAGGTGTGTGAATATCCTGATGGGACCAAGTCTTTGAAACTGGGAGACTTCGGGCTGGCCACTGTGGTAGAAGGCCCTTTATACACAGTCTGTGGCACCCCGACTTACGTGGCCCCAGAAATCATTGCTGAAACCGGGTATGCCTCCTGGGGGTTTGGGTTAGTGCTTTAACTTTGGGAAAGGGTATATTTTGCTGCTACTGCTGCTGTGTATTCACATGCCTCTTGGGAATGTGGAGGGCAGGAGAGACTGTTACCTGCACCATGATTTTGATCCCAGGAGCTTGAGTTTGTGCTTCTAGTTCCAAGAGCCCTAGGCCTGGACTTCTGTCCCAAGGCCAGTCTTGGAGTCCCCAAGATGGTGGTGAGGTTGGGAGAAGAGCAGACACCTTTTGTCCAAAGGGTAATTCATTCCCCTACATGAAATGAGCAGTTTGGTACCGAAAGGTCTTTTTTCCCTAACAAACAAAGGCAAGTACTCCAGTAATGTGCAGGGTTCCTGGGAGTAGTATCACTGTTTCTGTCCTCCCACCCACTTTGTTTCCCCAGCTATGGCCTGAAGGTGGACATTTGGGCGGCTGGCGTGATCACGTACATACTGCTCTGTGGATTCCCACCCTTCCGAAGGTCAGTGGCTCTTTGAATGACAATATTTGAATTGTAAACCCTCTCCCTTTGATCAGGAAGCAGACATTCTACTCCTGGCAATCAGGACCAGAAACTGCTCAATAAAAATGTCAGTTAAAAATTATACAAACATACCTTTCACTTTTTTATCTTAATTTACAACCTATTAATGTATATTCCTTGTCCACACTTTTGATGTGAGGCCAAGGCCTTTGCTTTGTGTTTGGTCCCCTGAGTTTCCTGCGGTCATTCTTCCATAAAACACACCCATAGTCCAATGTCTATGATTTCCATTCTCAGTCTTTTTCAAGAGGAATAGATTTAAAGATCCTTGCAAAGCAATCTGAGCCTTCCACGTAAGCCTTTTTCTAGTTCTTAAGAGTTTTCTCTTCTACTTAATTCGACAGCAATTTTTGGTTTTTTTAAAAATAAATTTATTTATTTATTTATTTTTGGCTGCGTTGGGTCTTTGTTGCTGCACACATGCTTTCTCTAGTTGTTGAGAGCGGGGGCTACTCCTTGTTGCCGTGAGCGGGTTTCTCATTGCGGTGGCTTCTCTTGTTGCAGAGCACGGGCTCTAGGAGCACTGGCTCAGTAGTTGTGGCTCACGGCCTCTAGAGCGCAGGCTCAGTAGTTGTGGCGCAAGGACTTAGTTGCTCCGTGGCATGTGCGATCTTCCCGGACCAGGGCTCGAACCCGTGTCCCCTGCATTGGCAGGCAGATTCTTAACCACTGTGCCACCAGGGAAGCCCCCTCAACAGCAGTTTTTTTTGTTTTTTTTTTTGTTTTTTTTTTATTTTAAAGAACTGCATTTATCGTGTGTTTGCATTAGTTTCAGATATAATATTTCTGCAAATAACAAAGCCTTTTCTCCTTAACATAGTACATTATTATAAATCACACTAGAGCATGGTTTACCTTTTATCCAGACAAGCAAAATTAAAGGCCATGATATACTCCTATGAGAAATAGTGGTTCATAACAGTGTTATAGCGCAATCTGAGGAATAGACACCACCCCCATCACACTGAGAATCATTTTCATAGGGCACGTTAGTGATGACAGTCATTTATTCTCCTCCATACAGGCTTCTTGGAGATTTGACCCTCCATAACATGGGAAGGGACAGACCTTTATATCACATATTCCCCCAGCAAGTGTGCATTCGATGCTTGGACAAGGAAATTGACCCAGAGACTGTTAATGGCCACAGGAGCTAGATGTATAGGTCATACAGCCACTGATGCCACCACTTAGGGGCATTCATTGTAGGCTATGTGTGTTTGATAAACAGGCAGGGAGCACTGAGAGAGAGATCATGTGGTTTTGGAAAGAGGGAGAGCTGGAGAAAGCGGCCATGGGCTCTGAGAGCTTCCGAGTTCTTAGTCCATTCCAGCTATGAAACTCAGTGATTTCTCCTGTCCTTGGATTCTGCACTTTCCTTGGATTCGGTCTTCACTTAAACTTTCACCATTGTGCCTTCAACAGCAGTTTTTAAACAACTCACTTTGCAAAGCATTTGACCTAGTTCTTGTAGAAACAGGGAATTCTTTCTCTTTAAATTTATTTTGTCCGTTCACATAATATTTAATTAAGTAGAATTACAAATACTTTTGGCATAAACAGAGCTGGGAACAGCAGATTGACCCTTGGTGACCCTGCACCTCACCTGGTGGCCACACATGGTGTTGGGGTGACCCAGCAGTCCATGACCAGGGGGCGTGTGGGGCTTCGACACAGCATCTCTTTTGATCAGTTCTGTCTCCCTCTTTGGAGCAAATGAACACTTTGAAGCAGAAGTTCATTTAATGGTGCATGTTTGATTTTCCTCTGAGTTTTCTTGAATGCTCTTTTCCTTTTAATCCCTTCTTTGTTCATTTTACAACTATTTGTAGAGTAGCTCCTGTGGGCCAGGTTCTATTCTAAGTGCTGGGAATCGAGTGGTGAACAAAACATATTCTCTGAGGCCATAGTGTTTACAGTGTAGTATTCGGTCAGGAAGTGAAAAATAAGTTTATTCCATCCCCCCCCCCCCCCGCATTTTATTGTGAAAGCTTTCAAACATACAGAAAAGTTGAAAGGTTTATCTTTTTAAAATGATCAATTTTTAATTGAGTTGAACAGGTTTGTTTTTTGCTGACATTAAACACAAGAATGACAGAGATGTCAGTCTCTACTTTCGAGAGCCTTCTGGTGCAGATACATCTCAAGAATATTGATCAAACAGAATAACTGAGCATGAGGTCATGCTAAGTTGGGGGCATGCTTAGTTGAGGGCTAGAAATCACAAAAGGTTTCGTGAAAGATATGACATTTGAGTGGGACCTTGTCCTTGTGGCATGGGTTAGGTTTCTGTAGGTGGAAAGTTCTTTCCATCTGGCCGTCGGCATCATGGTTTTCCATCAAGATCATTGCTCAGGTGGGTTATACAGACTGTAGGATTACTGGACGTATCAGTTTTTGCTGAATAACAAACTTCCCCTAAAGGCAGGGGTGTAAATCATTCTGTGGGTCCATCGAGCAGTTCTTCTGCTCTGGGCTGGCTCAGTGGGGGCATGAGGTCCAGTGTAGCCTCACTCATATGCCTGGTAGTTGGCTCAGTGTCAGCTGGGAAACAGATATGACTTGGCCATGTGCCTTTCAGCATCCAGTGGGCTAGCATGGGCTTCACATGATGGTGGATACAGGATATCCCAAAGCAGCCAGAGCACTTTCCAGGTCTCTGCTTGCCTCACATTTCTTGATTGATGTCCCGGTGACCGAACGAAATCAAATAGCTAAGCCTGGGGTAAATGTGGGAGAAGGTGAAGTGTGTACATAGAGGGAGGGGTATCATTTGTGGCTGTTTTTACAGTCACACTGTGCCCTGGCTGGTTTCAGTGATGACTTGTTTTGGGAACTAGTCAAGTGCAGAGGGTAGTGGGTTTTGATAGCAAGTAATTCTAGGACCATTTACAGTAGAGTTTCCCTCCTTGGTTAACCCAAGTTGAGAGCCGTTGGAAAAGGGTATCAGGGATCAGTTGTAGAGGAATGTGTGCTCACAACACCCTCTAGTGTTGCCACTTGCCAGCGCAGCCTGGGAGTTTTTTTCTTCGACTTTGCTTTTTACTTTTTAACAAAAGTGAGACTCAGATTGCACAATGTGTATCTATTGTGACTTGTTACCCAATGGACAGCAGCTTCTTTGCGGGATCTTGAGATAAGTCTGGCTAATCAAAAGCAGTAAAACTACATTCTGAAAGCTGCTGCCTCAGATGTTGTATTCAGAAGCTGGTCCTACAACTCTAGATAGCTTACTTCTGAAAATGTTTTCCCTCTTTCATACCATATTGTGATGAAAGAGAATCTATTATGTTAAATACTAGTTACAGAAACATCTTCACAGCGTACAGAGACATTCTGGATAGATTTTATAACCTTCTATAATATAAAATATATTTACTTTTATATATTTTATATATCATATATATGTATAGCAAATTATGGAAATGGTCCTTTAAAGAATGATAAATGACTATGGTATAAGACAGATTATCTACTTAAATTTGTACCTAAAATAAAGTCCTTCAAACAGATATCTCAAAATATTTGTTTTCTACAAAAGATGATTTTCACCCAAAGCTTTTTAATTAAAATTGTTCCTTGGAATTGACAGTTTCAGCTTCTTTCACTGTAGCATCTCTCATTCTTCTTTTAGGGTTTTCGGGCTTTAGTCTTGGGCTGACATATATTTTCCCTCCAGTCTTTTCAGCACCAGATTCATTGTTACTGAGAAGGATGTTGGTTTTTCAGAGGCAACTAGAAGTTTAGTTATTGCCTAAGCAAGTCTGTTCTTAGGACCACTGACAACAATACTTGCCTGACTGTGCTGAGGTATTTGATGTTTCTTTTAAAGACACACACATACCCCCCTTGAAGTGAAATGTTTGCACATCATTTGTGAAATAGCTGACAACATTTTTTTCAGGTTACCTCGTCCGACCTTTAATGACTTGGCATTGGAAAGAGTGTACACAGACTCTTTTGCTGTTTTCAAAGTTTTTCTTAATGGGCATTTTCATACTTACAGCACTGTACTATTTGAGAATTTAAAAGTGCCTGAACCATCTCAGCCAGATTGTAGAGTATAAATGTGTTAATAAATCCAGGGAAGACTTAATCAGAGAGGCTTTTGTTATGTGACTACTAAGAAGGATACATTCTCTTCAGCTCTGCTCTGGTGAGGGCAGCCCGAAACCCCACAGCGCTCGCAGTTCACAGCACGGGTCCTGAGGGTGCCACTCTAATTGCCAGGATCCTGGGGTTTTGCTGTTGACTTAGGCTGTTTTGCCAAGGACCTAAATCCTGCAGACACATCCCCAGTGTTTTAGCTGTCTGTTAACAAAATAAAAGCCATAGATATTAACAGAACATAAGCTAGTCGAGATGCCAGAAAAATACCAAAAAGGAGATGAGTGCAGCCATAGAGAGGAATGGCTAAAAAGAACAAATTCTGGAAATGGGTGATTTTTTTCTGTCTTCTTCTAACATTGTCTCCTGGGGTCCTCCAGTTTTCTAAAGGTTCCTGTAAAATCCCATTGTGTTCTTAGATGCATCCTTTACTCGTTTTGAAGGAGAGTTGAGCTGAATTAAATCAGTAGAGAAGTAACAGTGAAAAGAAAAGAAAATATTTAGACACCTAGAAGGAGTCTGTGCTCACTCAAAGAATATCACTTTTTAGGAGAGCGAGGTGGGTGGGGGCATCTTTTGCCTTGTCTGGTGATCTGGCCTGACTTGTGCTGCTCCGTGACTTTTGCTGCGTGACCCAGACGTCATGGACCCGCGGTGTCGATGCCGCTGGGCTTGGTTAGAGGTCATGAATGTTCACCGGCTCACAGACTCTGCTCTTTTTTCCTAGAACAGGAACGAGGCAGACACCTCATCACACAGCCCCCAAATTTGTCGCTGGACACTGCCCGGAACGATCTATTTCTAGGGACACCACACTTGCCCTTGCAGACCCTGGAGGGCTGGTAGCATGAGCAGCCTGCTGTCCAGAAGGCTGGGCAGGGTCCCACGTGAGCACCCTGAGCAGTAAGTAGGCTGCAGGGAGCCTGTCGGGAGCTCCAGGAGGAAGGTCGCACCCTTGCCAAGTGAGACTGAACTTCGCTCCTGGATTTTGATCTTGACTCCAGCAGTGCATCCTGAGTTTTCTCCTAGGGCTTTGTGATGGCCTAGAAAGCCAATGACTGTGTCCTCACTCTGGCCGTTGACGTGCCCACCAGGGGAAGGGGCTCTGTGGCTGTGGAGATGCAGTTTTCTGGGAGGTAGGGGACGCCCAGCTTCCTGAATTTTTCCCAGCAGTGTTTCCATGTCGCCATCCGTAAAAAGCCAAGTCATCATGTATCCTGTAGGTGCCAGCTGTGTGTGCAGGTGCACCTTTCGGCGGGGGGGGGGGGGGGCAGGTAGGCACAGGGTGGGGAGGTACGTTCACCCAGGGGTGGCGAGGTGGGTTTGCCTCAACCGTGCAGTTCTAGTTGATGTTCTTGGATGGGCTCTTTGTCTCGGACTGAGCTTCAATGAAAGGCAAGTTCCAAAGGGGAGCACATTGTGTCATGAATGTTTATCCAGATTCTGAACTCCTTATGATGTTTTCATATGTTGGCTGCTTCACTGATCTTTGGCTGTTTTCTTGGAAAAGTAGAAAGAGGAAGGACAAGGAGATCTGACTCAAATGTGCTGCTTCTCCCCTCTTACTACCACGAGAGATTGAGGGCAGGTGCTGAGCTTGGTTTTTGCTGAAATGAGGATTTACATCATTTGCGGATGCCATTTTTTTCTTGAGTCTTTTTTATCGTGGAAAAATATATGTAACATAAAATTTATCATTTAAACCATTTTTAAGTGTATAGTTTTAAGGGTTAGGTGGTATTAAGTACATTTACAATGTTGTGCAACCATCACTACCATCCATCTCCGGAACATCTTCATCTTTCCACGTTGAAACCCTATACCCACTAAACAAAGTTCTTGCATCTTTGTCTCTTCTCTCTTCCCGCCCCTGCTCCTCCCTCTCTCTCCCCCCCCTCCTTTTCTCCCCTTCTCTCTCCCCCTCCCTCTCTTCCCCCTTTCCCTCCCCCCTCTCCCCCTCTCCCTCACCCTCTCCCTCCCTCCCCCCATCCCTCACCCTCTCTCTCCCTCCCCCCCTCCCTCACCCTCTCTCTCCCTCCCCATCTCTCCCCCTCCCTCTCTCCTCCTCTCTTTCCCTCCCCCCCTCCCTCCGTCCCCCGTCTCTCCCCCCCCCACACACCTCCCTCTTTCTCTGTGATTCCCAGGCCCATGGAAATGTTCTTCCGTTCTTTGTCTAAAAGGGAGCGTGTCATCCCAAATGCAGTTGAGATCCACAGCTGAGCTATGAAATGCCCAAGCCAGAGAGACTGGACTCCTCCCCACTCTTCCCATGAGCATTTTGTTAAAAACTGTATGGTGACTCTGACTCTTTCTCTGTTTCTCCATCACTGACTTAGTGAGAACAATCTCCAGGAAGATCTCTTCGACCAGATCTTGGCTGGGAAGCTAGAGTTTCCGGCCCCCTACTGGGACAACATCACGGACTCAGCCAAGGTACCCATCCAGGCCCGTTTCTAGGGGTTGCGTTGTGTTGAGGGTCCTCACTCATTGTGTGGGGCTGTAGCAGCTCTGGGTGTTGAGCTCCGCGTCTGTCTTGACGTTTAATGTGTGGTTCTTCATTAAGTTCCTTCCTCAGTGTGGTCTCTGAAATGCTTAACCGAATTCTGGAAGCTGGACTGGCTGTCTTCCCAGTTTGCCGCTACCATCCTCCTGTGCTCCTCTAAGCCCTAAACGTTTGTTCTTTCATTTATTCAAGAAATGTGTTACGGACACCCGTCAGACTATAGGGGTGGATCTGTGAGACCTGCTGGATTGCCAGAAGGAGCAGCACTGGGGTTTTGTGCTGTGGAGTGATAATGACCGGAACTCTTAGGAGAGAACATCTTGGGTTTCATGTAGATTCGGGAGAGACCTCTTCCTCTCTCAGTGCCGCTGACACGAGGCAGCTGTGTCTGCGTAATTGCCTCCTAGGCACGGGCAGTGGAGGTGATAATAGCTTTTGCATTCAAACGGCTGAGCAGCTGTGTTGGCTGTTCTTTGAAGTACGTGGTGCAAACTCAAGATTTCTGTGTTGATGCTGGAATTACCCCCTTTCGCCTGCTCTATCACCTTCTTTATTTCTTTCCAGGAATTAATCAGTCAAATGCTTCAGGTAAACGTTGAAGCGCGGTGCACTGCGGGACAGATCCTGAGTCACCCCTGGGTATCAGTAAGTACCCACGTCCCCGGGGAACCAACACCTCTGTGTCCTGTGGCCAACAGCGTGCTTTCCTCGCCAGGACTTTTGCACAGGCAAAGTTCTGCATCCAAATTCCATGGCGGATTAAATGTCTGTTTTCTCTAATGAGCAAGTAGCACGAAGGCAGTTCTCTGGGAGAAAGCGGTTGGCACCAGGATCCCACTCTGTGAGTGACCTGGCACGCCACTGTCCCTTCCTGGGCCTCAGTTTCCTCGTCTGTGAGATGAAGGGTTTGGCCAGGATGCTCTCTAAGGAGCTTTCTCTGTCATCTTGGGGTTTGAGAGTTTTTAGGATTTGCCCAGAGGTGAGCCTGTGTCAGACCCTGGTCTCTGTCTTCATGGCACGTGGTCCCAGGAGCGCTGCTGCTGCAGGCGGCGTGGCCGGGATGCGGTCCTGCCAGAGTCAAGGCAGAGGATGTGTGACGTTGCCTGGAATTTCTCTGAGCTTGGGCGGTGGCTCTGGGCTCATGGTAAACACGATCCACGAAATGGCAACAGCAGGAGAGGCTGCGTCCCCCTCAGTCCCGGAGGCTCTGGGACAGTGACGTTAATTCAGGGGCTTTTGCTGACTTTGGCTCCCCAGGTGCCTCTGCCACCCCCCGTCCCACACGTCCCGACCTTTGCGTTCAAACTCTCTGGGTCCTGCTAAGTGACCTGGCTCTTGGGCCAAGTAGCTGAGATGCCACGTTTGTTTAATGAGCGATCAGGACCAACAGCTACCTGCATTCTGGATTAAAATGATAAACTGTTCATTAGTTTTGATGTTTCCGTGGGAGGGTTCGATACTAAATTAGGTGGCATTTGTGCTGCGGGGGGAGGGTCTCAGAACCCTGTAGAATGTCCTTGTGCCACTGGGACCTCTGCCCTCTCCTCGGCCCCCTTCAGACCTAAGGAGGGAGGTGAATGGCAGAGGGTCTTTCCGAGGGCAGGGGACTGGTGAATAATGGTAATCATTTCTAATTACTTCACTTAGATTGTTCCCCCGACCTTGTGGCTCAGATGGGCCCATTTAGGAGGAGATGGTGGTGGTGACGGCTGGTGTGTGACTGCTGAGGAAGAGACAACATAGACGTGAGAATCAAAGGCAGTGTATTTGATTCTTTCCTGTAGGACGATGCCTCCCAGGAGAATAATATGCAGGCTGAAGTAACAGGTAAACTCAAACAGCACTTTAATAACGCGCTCCCCAAACAGAACAGCACCACCACCGGGGTCTCCGTTATCATGGTAAGTAGAACAACGCACGGTTCTGCCCTTGGGCAGCTGCAGCGTCTGGCTGACTGCTCAGCCGATGTCGAATCTTATCAAGTTGGCCGCCAAGCGCTTCCCCTCACGCGGCCGTGGGCGCCGTCGCGTTCCTCTCCACTTCAGGAATGGCTTGGCACGTGAAGGGCACCCTTTGGCCGGCTCCCAGGCCTTGGGTCCTGGGATCAGAGGTTGCGCAGGTCCCAGCAAGGCCAGGCTGATGGGCCCCTGGCCGGGGCGCCCCGGCCTCTTCTCCTGGGCCTGGTGGCCTCCAGGCAGCTGCTTCTGTCTCATCTCTGCTTTCCCGTCTAGAGAGCAGTTCCCAAGCCCAGGTGGGACTTACAGCAAAAGGAAGTGACTCCCTGACTACTCAAGGCCTCAGACATAGATTATTTGAGCTATGAATGATTCTTTGGGACTTGGGATAAGAAACAGCCAGAGTTAAGCAAATTCCATTTTAAAAAGTCAGTGTTTTGTGGTTTTTAAAAGTTCAGAAGAATGAAAAAAAAATATTAGTTTTTTCAGGGTTGGTAAAATTTTATGACAAGTCAGTAACAGTGATCCCCATATTTTTTCAAATCTTCCTTCTTCCAAAATGTTTTTAAAAAGGCAGCTTACCTAAATCCACAAACACGGCAAATGGAAAGTGGCATTAAAGTAAGTGAAGTAGCATGAAAGTAAGTTCAGCAAACGGGAGAAGAAGGCAGAAAAAATAAAACTGAGCCAGAAGTGTGGCGTGCACCCTCCCACCAGCTGTCCAGACCCAAGTCCTCGCCCAGGTGGGGCCGTGAAACTGGCCCCCGGTGTGTCCGCACCTGCTCCGGTGCCGTGTGTAGAGCACGGGTCCCCGGCGTGATCTCCGTCCCGCCCACAGGATCAGGGAGCCGCGGCCGGGAGCCAGGCTTTCTCAGGAGGCGGGGGCCTGAGCTGGGTCTCGGCCACCCCAGGACTGCGGGGATCTGCGGAGCCGGACAGCTCCGTCACCCTGACCTCAGGACAGGCCCTCACCCTCTGGAAAGGCTCGGTGTCCTACCCGACTGGGAGGAAAACAGTTGCTTATTCTCAGGGCGCACCGCAGCCTCGGAAGCTTCCCTGCGAGGACGCGGGTCCAGACGGAGGCAGAGAGAAGCCCGCCCCCTCGTGAGGGTGGGAGGCGGGCTGCTCCTGGAGCCTCCGCCACCGTCCTGGCACCGCCGCGCCGTCCTTCTCCCCCGGGGTGGGCGGCTGCGCTCCCCCCTCCAGCCCCCAGGCCAGGCTTGCAGGCTGATGTGCTGCCGGACTCGCGAGTGGGGGTGATGATGGACTCTGGGCCGAAAGAGCGGGAAGGCCTCTTGAGCTGTGGTTTTCCTGGCATCTCAGCAGTGTTCTGCCGAGAGCCTGAGAAAGTCAGAGTTGTCACAGAGCGGCAGCTTAAACCCTTTGCAAAGAACCATCTTGACTGAGCCCACAGCATGAGAAAGTTCTCAAGCGGTTCACCCTTGAGAGCAAGGCTGCCGGCTGGGGTAAGGGGTCACGGCCCTGCCTCCGGCTGCGTTGTTAGGCAGCTTCTGGGGAAATTTACAAAAATTTAAAAACATTGAAAACTGGCACACGCAACATGGAACAAAAAACTTGAGTCAGCAGCACAATTTAACAACCACACGTTAATTCAGCTTCATAGTGTGCTAGAGGAAGAACCTTTATAGGAGACGCCCAGGGCTTATGGCAGCTCCCCCCTCATTCCCTGGGCCACCCGTCAACTCACGGCCCAGATGGGAATGGATGGCCCAAGGCGTGTGGCCCGCCAAGGTTCTGGAATGGTCAGCCCTTCTGCCTTTTGGCCCAGTATAGGCTCTGTTCTGGATAAGGACGTTTAGGTTGCCCTAGAACCTACATCTCACGGTTTACAAATGGCATTTTTCCATTTGCTGATGGATTTCAACTGTTAAATTTCAAACTCCTGAGCTTTAACGGGATGTTTGTGTGAATGAACAACGCTTTATTGTGATTCCAGCGGTGATTGTGAAAGTTGTGTGTTCCCATGTGTGTTCAGTGTCATCTTGGGCATGTTGGCAGGGCTCCGTCTAACCCCGCATTCCGTACACAACTCCACAGCTCGTTAGCTCTGGGGAGGTGCTGACGACGTCACCACGCTCACTGCCTACGGGGGAATCAGTAGAGCCTGCCTCGGGGGGTACCAGTTCTCCATGGCCACAAAGCTGGCCTGTGAGTTCTGGCTTGTCCCCCAGAGCAGCGGTGAGCAGGCCTCCACAGGGATGTCGTACTCATCCTCGCCCGACCGAGGACCTGGCGTGGTTGTGTCCGGGCAGCTTGCAAGGCTTCCGTGTCGTCTGCCTCGCTCTCTTCACCAGTACTGTGTGTCTTTGTGTCCTGCCCTTGGGAACAGTTTCAGATGTTTTCTTAAAAATCATTATTCACAAATGACTCTCCCTGGTATTTATATGTTCTCATAACTGGGGTATGTGAGGCTCATGTGGTTTCCTACAGATACAAATAGCAGTGGAAACAGGGTATAAATGTTCCGAGGCGGAACCCTCAGGAACGGCTGTGTCGCTCCCAGACAGAACCTTGCTCTCCGCTGCCACCCCTAGTGTTCTCTCTGCCTTGGCCCCCACGCCCCCCAAAGGATTGGAGCCTGAGGCTCCGGTGAGAAAATGATAGGGTAGGAATGGTAAATAACGGTGCAAGAAAGTCAAGTTGATGCTGTTGTCTGCATTTTGTTTGACAGTTTGATTTGACAGTTTGAGAGACACTTCAGAGTTTCACTCTGTACCCCGTTGAGACTCTGGGGACCCCGGAGCAGAATTCTGGTATTCAACGTGCTATGCTTCATCCGAGCCGCCTCTAATTGTCACCCCTCTTAAATCTGCATGCTTCTCTTGGACTTTGACACCAGCATCCAGCTCTCAGCTCCTCATGGGTGCAGGTCTCCTGTACCTACTGACACCCGTTTCAGCCAAACGCACCCTTGGAGACTTTACTTAAAACTTCTTGCCTTGCCACGTTGCCTTCCTTCCCAGACCAAAAGCTGGCGAGTGCACAGGAGGAGAACTCCAGTCGTTCTCCTGCTAAAGGCTATCTTTCACTTAGGTGAAAAAGCATCTTTTTGTGAATGAGAGCATAAGATGGGAACCTTTGTGAAGGCTTTTGTTCTCTTTCTCCAAATACATTTCCAAAGATGCATTTTTGTCAGTAAGACAGTGTAGGGTCAGCAAGGCTTTGGGATAGGAGAACACGATTGGATAGGATTTTGGTTTAAGACGGGGCCTGTGGTTTCAGAATGCACTTGCATTTGCTCTGGCTTATCCTTAGATGCTTAAGAAAGGACCGTGCACCTGCAGAGAGGGCTCACCACCTCGCCCAGAAGAGGCCATCTCGTGGTGGGAAAGGGAATTATAAGAAACCCCTTCTCGCTGCATTTTGTAGCCTTGTAGCTGACTGGAGAAAGGATGGATTCAAAAAGAGTGCTTCCCCACTCGGGGATTATGCTTCTTTCAGGGGGGAAGTTGGGAAGGATTTGGGCTTAAGATAGACAAAACTGTTTCGACTGTGTTGCTTCTGTTGAAAGTAAGTCTAGTTTCTGTCCCTGCTTCTCTCCTCGCTCCTCTTGCCTCTCACGCCGCCTGCATTGCTTTCCTCTGACTAGGTCCCAGGCGATGGTATGTACTAACTGCACGGCAGTGCTTCCTTCCGCTGCACACATGCGTCTTCTTGACGGGAAGGGAAGAGGAGAAATAACTGCGGGACTGTTGCTTTCTTCTACCCAGGGGAAGTTTTATGGTAGAAAAAAGTGAATGCCGCCTCTCCCCGCTTTCAGTGTTTTCACTGAGGGGTGGCCTGGCCTCTGCTCATACTGGGAGCTTGGAAGCTTGTTAAAGAGCGATGCTGAGTTTCTGATTTGGCTTGTCCACAGTTACCTCTTCTCCAGGTAACGGAAATTGTCCTTGGCAATCCCTGAGCGTTCAGCCCGAGCTGGGAAGGGCCTTTGGAGAGCACCTGTTTTCCAGTTGACACCAAGTGCCCCGAAGGCAGCCGCCCAAGTCTGTCCTAGGAAGCCCCGTTGTTCATATTTTCTCCAGACTTTTTTTTTTTTTTTTCCTTCCAGTCAGAGTACTGGAAGAATCAGTGGTGCATTTTCCGCTCAAGGTGGTTAGACCACAAAAGGACTTCTGGTCCACGTGCCTTGTAACTAAAGGTGCCTGAGAACCGAAAGCTCCCCACGTTTGGAAAACCCAGTGAGAGGGCCGCTGGCCGGGCCTGCCTGGCCGAGCAGAAGTCCTCAAGTCCACTCAGAGGAGGAGGAAGGCAGGTCAGGGCCAACCTCTCAGGCTAGGGTCAGGAGGTAAGACGACTTCTGTGCCCCTGGAGCAGGTTAAAACCCTTGGGGGTGTGACAGGATAAGACACCCGCACAAAGAAGAGAAGAGAAGGGAGGAGATGGTGGAGGATGGAAGGATGGGTAATGCAGCACCATCGATTGCCAGGGCTTTCATAGGTTACGGGGCACCGGTGTGATGGTGGGGTGGGAGGTACTTACTATAGACGACCCGTGAGTACTGTTCGAATCCCCGACGGGGAACCTTCTTTAGAAGAGTTAGCTGTCAGGGACCTCGCCTTCTTGTGGGGTTTGCTTCTTGTCCAGGACTCTTCTGGGCTCAGGGGCGCGGGGAGAAGCGCCCGAACCCAGGCATCTGGGAGCCGGAGCCGGGGAGGATCTGCCCAGGCCGCGTCCAGGGCAGTAGGAGCAGAGGCCGCGGCGCCGGGGACGGGCTGGCCCGTGGGCCGCCGTCGGGGGCAGCCGGGCGTTACTTCTCCTCTCCTGTTCCCGCCGTGCATGCTCTCCGCGCCCTGCTCGCGGTGCCGGGACGGAGGCGGCGGGCTAACTGTCTCCTGCTCTCTCCTCAGAACACGGCTCTAGATAAGGAGGGCCAGATCTTCGGCAGTAAGCTCGGCGCGGACGGCAGCCGGCCCGGCCTGGAGCCCGCTGCCCCGGATCCCCCTGCGTCCCCGGAGTCGCCCCCGCGCTCTCCTGCCGCCGCCGCCGCCGCCGCCGCGGAGTGCGAGCGGGCGGGGACCTGGCGCCGCCACCGCGACTGACCGGCCGCCCCCGCCGCCCGCATCGCTGCCCGCACCGCGCATCGCATCGCCGGGGTGGAGAGCGCGCTTCCAGGGCCACCGCTTCCCGCGCGTTCCGCCCGGGTCCTGGAGGGGCCTGTGCGCGTCGGCTTCGGGGACAGGTCCTCGGAGCGGCTTCGTTTAAATTCTCTGTCTTCTCAGTTCAGTGGACATTTGACGGCGTCACCAGGAGAATGTGCAACTTTTATCTGACATTGAGCGCATTTTTATAGAAACACTTTGGATGCACCGAGATCGCTCTCTTATTTAAGTAAACTCAGGAGGGCTCCCTTTTTCTTACAAGCAACTCAGAACTGCGTCTGTCCCTTTGTGGGCGCCCTTCCTCTGCTGACGGGGGTCGGGGGCTGGCTTCCCGCGCAAGGCTTGGAGCCCGAGCGGACCCCCTGGTCCCGGCACTCCGCCCAGCCTCGGGGGCTCGTCTAGGACGACACTGGCTCTGGACTTGTGCGCAGACCGCAGGGAAGGCCGTTTCTTCCCTCGCAGTTGTGTTTCCCTGACTCTTCCCACGACCGTATTAGAAAATGCTGACGACCTTGTCCTTGGGGCTTTTTAACGAGAAGCGTGGTGCATGCCGCGTTGCCGGGCGCTTCCTTCTCCAGGTCCGGCTGCGGGCAGAGCAGGACCAACCAGCGGCCCCAGGAGCCGCGGGAGCCTCCCTTCTCCATCTGCTTTTCATCTGCAGCGGCGGCAACAACCCCCAGGAAGCGCGGGGCACAGTCGGGACTGGGCGGGAAGGTGCCTGCAGACATCCTCCGTTACTAACCTTCTGGAAGGCTGCTGGCAGTTTTCCCTGTTTTCCACCACCCTGCTCTTTTTAATGATTGTATATAATCAGTGTATTTGTTTTACCTGCTCATCTTCTAAACGGGTGGGCCTGTAGTTCATTCTCATTGTTAAGACTTTTGCCGCCTACAAGTGTATCCAATAAACTTTTCCTTCTTGAGAAATAGCGGTCAGGGTGGGTAGAGGTTCCTGCGTGGTGGTTTTGCAGAGTGTTGTGGTCAAAGCAACCCCTCCCCGGCCCAGGTTCTGGCTGGTGCCAGTGTTGGTTTTTGTCTCGGGTCACAACGGGGAAGAGAGGTGCGTGGGAAGAACGCACGGAGGTGCACCTGGATGGAACTGTGTTTGATTACAGGTGCAGAAACTCACACAACAAAAGCTCAAAAAGGGGGCTTCCCTGGTGGCGCAGTGGTTGAGAATCTGCCTGCTAATGCAGGGGACACGGGTTCGAGCCCTGGTCTGGGAAGATCCCACATGCCACGGAGCAACTGGGCCTGTGAGCCAAAACTACTGAGCCTGCGCGTCTGGAGCCTGTGCTCCGCAACGGGAGAGGCCGCGATAGTGAGAGGCCCGCGCACCGCGATGAAGAGTGGCCCCCGCTCGCCACAACTAGAGAAACCCCTCGCACAGAAACGAAGACCCAACACAACCAAAAATAAATAAATAAACAAATAAATAAAATTAAAAAAAAAAAAAAAAAAAGCTCAAAAAGGATATAGAGATTATTAGTGTACAACAGAGAACTCTGATGGAACCAGAGACAGGAAGGTCAGGCTTTATAGGAAATGGGGAGCTGGGGCAGCTGTTCTTCTTGTCTGTCTGTGCCTGTCTCAGAGGTTGTGCTGTCTCCTGTCTCTGCTTCTCTCATTGCATTTCGGCTCTTGGTTTCTGTTCCCTCGTAACGTCTGCTTGCCTGGTCTCTGGCTTAGCCTGTAACTGCTTCTGTCCCCAGCTTTGCAAGGCTGTACAACTCCACGGCTTGAAACCATATCTTTCAGCTCTGGTTCTCTTCGTTCACACTGCTGTGTGACGATTTCTCTCACCAGCTGACCTGTGATCCAATCCAGAGGCAGGTGACAGAATGCAGATGGGCTTCCTGGGCGCACAGCTCCAGTGGGTGCAGGCTTCAAGAGAGGGTAGTGATGGGCAGGTCCAGAACATTCTGCCTGTCGCTCCTCTCACTGGTTAAAGAGCGAGCTTTTTCATAGCTTCCAATAGAAAAATGTTTGTTAATGGAAGCGAAGAGCTAATGTAAAAGAAAGAGGAGAAAAATGAGGATAAAGAAAATGAAAATGAAGAATGATGGAGCGAGGCCTTTAGTGTACTGATCAGAGCCTGAAACTCGACCCCATCTCTCAAACTGCGAGGTTCAAAGACATTTGCTAAAGACTTAAGAAAATAAATGGCCAGGGCAGTGCCAGTCACTGGTGGCAGGAGGAGGAGCGCCTTCTGTCCCGCACGTGCTCCCACGTTCTGTGGCACCCTGGATGGCCTGGAGACAGGAGTAGCCTGAGCTGGGTGTGGCAACGTGGCCTGGCAGTGGCCAAGCAGTTCTTTAGTAATTAAATCCCACAAACACCTAGAGCGTTAAGTGGTGGTAAAGGAACAAGCCCAGAAGTAGGTCATGGGACTGGCAGGAGACAGAGCCATGATATGGTTTGAGATTCCACAGACATCAAACCTGTGCTCTTTTGAAGGCAGCCTGTTGTCCAGGGTCAATCGAGGCCTGGATGTGAGTGGCCATCTAGATGATGATCCTAAATAAAGGCTCCGACACCACAAGCAAATTGTTCATTCACCCACACATGTAGCAAACGTTATTGAGCTCTTATTCTGGTCTCAGGATCCAAATTAAATAGAGGTCCTTTATTGCTGGGTTCCTCCGCTCCCGCACTGAGAGAGAGGCCCGCGCTTGGTTTATGTTCATCCCCTTATTCCAGCAGGGGGGCCATGTCTACAGAAGTTGACCTTTGAAGAGAGCAAGGGAAGCAGTGACCTGCCGAAGCCGTCGTGGGCCGCCTGCTGGGCCCAGCCAGGAGTCAGCGGGAGTCTGTCTCTCTTTCTTCAGAAAGGTTGCCGTGACGTGAAGGTACATGGAACATACAGATGGAAGCATTTGGCGTAACTCCCCCAGAATATCTGCGTGAATACGATTGTGAAACGTGAATCAGGAGATGGGGGACAGTTCAGAACAGATAAACCATATTGGAAGAAAGAGCACTGGGTAGCGATGCTGTCTTGGAGGAGGACTTTCAGGGCAGTTTGCTGTTCCATGGAAATACAGTGTAAGCCACATAATTTAACATTTCCTGGTACCATATTAAAAAAAATGTAAAAAAGAACAGGTGAAATTATAGTATAGTATATTTAACCCAGTATATCTAAATACCTCCCTTTAAAGTATTATTTCAACATGTGATCAGTGTAAAAAACAATCATTGGGATACTTTACTTCTTTGTCCTAAGTCTTTGAAACCTGGTGTGTATTGACATGTATGCCACCTCTCAGGCTGGACCAGGCACATTTCAAGCGTTTAATAGCCCCGTGTTGCTCCACCTGCCAAGCTGGACAGTGCAGCTCTAAAGAAAGGCCACAGCACTCAGTGTCCTTGTTTTGTTTAGTTTTGCATATGGTGTGTATGACAACGCAGAAAGAATCCTTATCCACTGTTTTAAATGGGATGGACTGATTTAAGACGATCTCAGCAGGTTAGAGCACTGATCCAAACCTGAGATGTGACATCAAAGCGTGAAGTCCTGTGATTCAGTGGCCAAGGCCCTGGTGTTCACTTCTTCACGGGAAAGATCTGGGAGGGGAGAAGTGCAACGAGCACCATGTCATTAGGCGCCAACAGAACTGCTTAAACGTTAGCATAACCTTAAGCTGCATCCTGAAAAGTCTGTGCAGGTCGTGGGCAGCGTGAGTCGAGCCTCCCAGGTACGGCTCTGCGCTGGGGCCTCGGGGTGTGTGGTGCAGATGAAGCAACCATTGCCCGAAAGAAGGCAGCCAGGGTGGCGAGGGGTTTAAAGCCCTGGGAGCCAAGGACTGGTGGAGAAGCGGTCAGGTGTTGCTTAGGAAAACCCAGAGGCATCTCCGCCTGATGTGTGGCTTCACAGTGAACTGCTCTGTGGCAGGGGGTGCAGACTTCTTTTGGGTGCTCTGGGTGGTGGCCCGAGGTCAGTGGGTAGGAGACTTGAGGGTCAGGTGTGAACGCAGCGTTGCAGGAGCAGGCTGGTGACAGAATTCGCTGCTTTCCAAAGGAGCGATTGTCTAGTTCTGGGAAATGCCTAGGTGCTAAATAATAACAAAAGTTCATAGTTTACAGAGTTATCTCACACTGTCTTGTTTGAGCCATACCACAGCCCTGAGAGAACAGCTAACATTCCTGTTCAACAAACGAGGGAACTCAGATGGGTCTTGAGCTGACGGAGCCTGGACATGCGTTTCCCGGCCCCGGGGCAGGTGTCCTGGGAGCTGCTGTGCCCCTCCAGGTGGTCAGGGATGCTTTAGGGGTAGCATCTGTGTCCTAAGGTGGAGGTGGGATGGGCTGGGGAAGACACCTGACAAAGTGGTAGAAAATCGAGGCGGCTAAGAAGTTCCCAGGGCAGGGGCGTGTGAGTTCTGTGAGATGAAGGAAGACAGTAGTCTCTCTGAGGGAGGCGGATGTGTGCAACTTTGGTTAGTCTTGGCCAATGGATTTTAAGGGGCTATTTTATGATAAACCGTGCAGCCTTGAACTCAGTGGGGGTGTGTTACCAGCATCGAGCAGCTGAGCGGAAGAAAAAGGTATTTGGTACAGAGACTGACCTGCTCCTGCCATGCTCTTTCTCAAACAGAAGCCTCCTTCATTTGGGGCAGAGCTGGCAGCATGGCCTTTGGCGGTCAGGAGGGTTTCAGCCCGAGTTTGATGGTGTGAGGCTGGGCACCTGCCCGTGCTGGCACTAAGGTCAAGCCTGGGGAGTGTCTCTCAGCTGATCCAAGTCTGAAGCTGCAGCACAGCCAGCTGCTTCTGCCGGGCTCCCCCAGAATCTTGGTTTTGGCGAGGAAAAATATTCCTGAACTTGAGACAGGAAAATAATTCACTGCGTGTTTCTGGCATGTGACTGCTGTGGAATTCAGAGGAACGTTTGTAGGTCACCTGCTTCCCTTGCCTGCAGGTCAGACCACTCTGTTCTCTAGAAAGAAGGATGTGAGGCCCTCTGGTTTGAGCAATCTGCATTTCTGGCTCAGGCAGGGCAGGGAGTGATGTGTCAGGGTCATTCATCGTAGCCTTGGGCTTTTATATGGTGATCATGTGATCTGGGGGACCCAGGAAATGCATCATGGACTCTTTCAGATCTATTGAAAAGAAAGATCCAAAAGACGTTTCTCCCACTCATCGGAGAGAAAATAGAAGAGGTAGAATTAAAAATTTTTTAATTTTAATTTTTGATTTGCTACTTTATGGTCTTTGCCTTCCCAGCTTCCTTGCTTTTTCCCTGCAGTGATAACTTGCGATGCCTATAGAATTAACATCATTACACTTTATGCTACAAAAAAGGGAGGTCGCAAGGCTGGTTGCTCTCCTAGTTGAAGTAGAAAACACTTTCCTCCGTCTGTGGTGGGGCAGAAATAGCCAAGTGGAGGCTCGGGCGTATTTGCGGATACGCATGGTTTATGCAGATTTTCAGATTCATGTCCTCCTCCTCTCTGTGTTTGTGAACATGCTCTGGCCTAATGTGATGTCACGTGATGACGTGAGGCTGTGGGGCTGCCTGCTCCTCCGTCATCCAACGCACACTGGAGAGTGGCAAAGCTGCTCCGTCAAGCTCAGTGGGATCCTTCCACCTGTTTAAAGACGTTTCTACTTCGATGTGGAAGGAATCTGTCCCGGGGCTGCTGGGCTCTTCAGCAGTGATGGAGACGGGGTGGGGCTGCTGCAGGAAGGAGAACCAAACCAGGCCAGCGCTCTTGAAATCATGTCTGGTAAAAACGTATCAAAGATCCCTAGTGAAAATCTCTCCCGTGGAAGTCCTATCTTGCTGGATCTAAACTGTCACGTGCCATTTAAATTCAGTTACATTTGCAGAAAAAGGTGCAACGCGGATGTGCGGTCTGGCTGCATCCAGATTCCCTGGCTGTCTGCCAGCTTGACCCACGTGACCTCTGCCATCTCTCTCTGCCCCTCCGACAGCGAGGTGGGAGGACACACGGCCCCAGATGTGCGGCCAGGCCCCTGGCTGGGCTCTGCTCTCGGAGCTGAATGGGAACGGGCAGCCTGGTGGTAAGCTACCGACCTCATGTGCTACCCCCGGCTTCCGTGGGTCCCAGGCAGGGGACTGTCCCGCATGCTGACAAGCAGAAGTGAAGTGTGGGGTTATCTCAAGGCAGAATTGTTCCTTTTCATTGGATTAATTTATTGGAACATTTATTTGTGGATGTTTGGTCCACTTTGGGAACAAGCTTCTCCTGAGTGGATTGTCCACCAGTTCGCATCTGTGTGCCTGTCAGGTTTTCGTGTTCTCTCTGCTCTAAGCCCTCATACGCTTTCTCCTAGAGATCCAGTGGTATTTCTTAAAGTAGAGCCTCACGGACTTGACTGATGATGTTTCCGTCAGAATCCACACTATCGGTGAGGAAAACCTTCCTTTCCCGAGGCAGCGCATGTTAACACACCGCCTCTCAGCAGCGTCACCTACTGAATGTGTCGCCGTGGTTCCTGGCTGTTGTAGGTCATCCCGTTTCATCCCAAGCCATGTCAGTTTTGACTTTTTTCCCTAATTGGTTTATATTTATTCGAAGTAATTTTTTTTAAAGGAGTGAAAATGGGATAAAATAAGTGAATGTTGAGTAAACCCTAACATATACAGTACTAAACAGAGCCTACCCCTAAGAAGCCCTGTGTTGATGCCAGCGGGATTCGTTTTATGAGTAGATACGGTCAGCCCTCGGTAGCCGCAGGTTCTATGTCTGTGGTTGGTGGAAGCCACAGATGTGGGCGGCTGGCTGTAGTTGTGTGTTGATGCCAGTTGTAAGGTATTAAGTTTCAGTGGATTTTCCACAGTTGTAAGTAAGTTTTAAACAATAAAGGCGGTAGAGGCACCGATTTTCTTCTTAGGCTCCAAGAGGAAGCTGCTTCATGAACTTTGCTTCAGGCTTGTTAAAATAGGTAGTTGAAGAAGTATCATATGCCTGGCATATGACTTAGATATTCTTAATTTTCTTCTACCACTTTCCCCAAAGTTTCCAAAGTGTGATATCACAGGTTAGTACCAGTGAGGATATTCATTTACCAGTAACTTGGGTATGTCTTTGACTCTAAGATGTACTTCCCTTCTCCCACATTTTACCATCTATTGTTTTGTTAATGGTTTATAAAACAACGGTGGATTTTAGACGGAACAGTGTATAAAGTTACTTTGGTCGTTTGTTAGATGATTGATTGATAGATAAAGGTCTTGTGTTCTTGTTTCCGTAATGCCCACTTTCCTGTTTTCATTCAAGAGAATTGCTCACCTATTGGTTATTGTTCAAAAACTATGACTGAACCAGGGTTTGACATTTTCCTTGCAAATAACTGTATTATCATCATTGTTTCAAAAGTAGGAGTGAAAAAGATTATTACCAACAAAACAAACAAACAAATACCATTTTATTTAATTTTTCTGGCAAACAACTGAGTTGTTCCATTCCTAAAATCTTTGCTTTTAGAGAAGAGCTGAATGTGTAGGAAAAAGGAGGCGACCCCTTTTAGGTAAGTAAGTTGCAAGAGAAATAGAGATGGAATGTCAGTTTCAACGCAGAGTTCACAACTTACAAAGAATTTATTTATGCAATACAGACCTTTTCTCAAATATTTTTCACAGAATTCCACACAGCAATCTGCTAGAAAAGTAGAATTCTACAACACCAAAATGACATTTTCGTAGTACAAATTGCTAATCAAAAGGAAGATGAAGATTGTTTAACAACAACAAACAGAAGGTAAAATGAGGGTTGCTTCACACAGCACCCAGTAGCCTCTGTTCCTCGGCCCGGGGTGGGGACGGGGGTGGGGGGAGCCCTGACAACGGCTCTGCCTCAGCGCGTGAGCACAGTCAGCCCTCGGGGAGTGAGCTCTGGTACTTGCATTTACTTTAAAAGAAAAACAGAGGTTGTGAGCCCAAGAGCATTTCCATCATTTCATTTTGGTGTGCTAAGAAGAGGACAGATCAGGAAAACATTGTAAATATTTCACACTTGCGATAACATTAGATCCTTTATGATAACCACACAATAAAATAAAATACCCTCCCCCAAACCATAATTTTCTAGGCCTAAAACATGCTCGAAGAATAATATTGATAGAAATAATTCATTGAGATGTTTTAAATTACATTTACCGTAATTTAAACATTGCTATTTAAATCCCCAAAATTTCAGTGCTGAAGAAGCACAGTTGTTTGGAAAAATACAGGACCCAAAGTACAGCGTAAAATTCCCTCATCCCAGTATTATAACCCATTCCTTATTGTTAAAATCATACATTTCTCAAGATTACAGATAAACGGGAAGTGTTTTTCCATAATATAACTAGCGTAAGTGGGTTTACTTGCTCCACTGTATATTTATTTCCATAATTGGTGAAAATAGACTTCTCATTATGACTAAAAATATAGATTTTTTTAAAACTACAGAACCCAGCAGCCAGTTTTCTGCTTTGCTATTCCCCCCAAAAAAGTCAAGCAAAGTCTACAAAAATAGCAATTTAAAAAATATTTTGCTTCTTAGAGCAAATTTAAGTTACATTCAGATGTGATTGATTGATTGCTATTTCTAAGAGAAAGATGCTGAGGGCGCTTCCTGTGCCCAGGCTGGGGGGCAAGGCTGAAGCCCAGCTGTCACTATCAGTAGCGGGTTTGGTATTCATGATGCCACCGGTTAAAGTCATTGTAGAACAGAACAATGCTTCCTGAGGCCATGCCAGAAATGATGCACCTGGGAGAAGCAGAGAGAGAAGGAGGGGTTTACAAACCTATTTATTTATGTCCTCAGGCTTTGTTACTAAAGAAAGAACTGCCCTCCCCAAATCCACAAGGTAAATACAGAAGATGGCAGCCAGACCTACAATTTGTGAGGTTTACGGTATGTTTTTTGGTGACTAAAATGCAGTCCTGAGTAAGCTCAGAGTTCCACCTCTGACGCTCCACAAGGATCCAATTCACAGCTTGCCTTTATATTGAAAGTACAGCTAGTTTGTGCAAGATGGGTCACAAAAACCTGAACAGACTAGATAATTTCTAGGGCGGAGAGGCTGGGCAGGTGAATTTTTTATATTAGGTATTGGAAGCAAAATAAAGAATCATAATCTCAAAGTAATTGCTGGTGGAGGAAGCAGCACACAATCAAGTGACTGACAGAGGTATCTGACACATACAGAATGAATGAAGAGTAAGCAATCAGAGTGTTGACCACCCTGCAGAAGAACATTCTGTGTCCCATCGTGTTGTTGAGGGTAGAGGGGCCTTGTCCTCCCAACACAGCGACTCACTGACATGATCATTATAGACAGGAGTTGCTGTTTGCCTCCCCTGTCCCTGAGCTGGTGGTGCAGGGAAAGAGATGAAGCAGTAAGACAGGTGGTTCAGAGGAGCCTCTCCAGGAGGCAGAAGCCTATTTATTATCTTAGACCTCTCTCTGTATGGTTTGGTTAGGAGAGTCCTTAGATGTCATACTTAGTATCCTTAGTAGTACCTCATATCAAAATTAGGAACTAAAATGTGTCACAACAAGAAAATAAGCTAAACACAGAAGAAGGCGGTAATGAGGGTATGAGGGACAAAAAAGCACTTAAGACATGTAGAAAGCAAACAGTAAAATGGCAAAAGCAAGTCTTTCCCTATCAGTAATTACTTTATGTGTAAGGTGATTAAACTCTCCAATCAAAAGGCAGAGAGACTGCCAAAATGAATTAAAAACATGATCAAACTATGTGCTGTCTACCAGAGACTCACTGTGATCTAAACAGGTTGAAAGTGAAAGGATGGAAAAAGATATTCCATGCAAATAATAATGAAAAGAAAGCTGGGGTGGCTATACTAATATCAGATAAAATAGGTTTTAAGTCAAAATGTTACAAAAGACAAAGAAGGACACTATATAGCAATGATAACAGGGTCAATTCATCAAGAGTATATAGCAGTTAAAAACATATATGAACCAATCAGCACCCCCAAGATATATGGAACTAATGCTGACAGAATTGAAGAGAAGAAGAAACAGTTCTACAATAATGGTTGGAGACTTCAATACCCCACTTTCAATAATGGGTAGAACAACAAGAAAGACGATACGGAAATGGAGGATCTGAACAATACTAAAAACCAATTGGACCTAACACATACATAAACATTCACCCAACAACAGCAGAATGCACATTTTTCTCAAATGCACATGGAACATTCTCCAAGATAAACCATACATTAGGCCACAAGTCCTAATACACTTTAAAAAGATTGAAATCATACAAAGTAGTTTTTCTAATCACAACGGAATTAAACTAGACATCAATAACAGAAGGAAAACTGGAAAATTCATCAGTTTGTGGAAACTGACCAATGGGTCAAAGAAAAAAATCTCAGGGAAATTAGAAAATACCAAGACAAATGAAAACAAAACAACAAGCCAAAACTTACAGGACGCAGCAAAACCAGTGCTAAAAGGGAAATTCAGAGCTGTAAACACACATACTTAAAATCTCAATCAGTAACCTAATTCTACACATTAAAGAAAGAACAAGAAAAAGCTGCAAACTAAACCCAAAGGTAACAGAAGGAATGAAACAATAAAGAAGATTAGAATGGAAATAGGGGATAGAAAAACAGAAAAATCAACAAAGTCAAAAGTTGCTTCTTTGAAAAGGGCAACAAAATTGACAAACTTTTAGTTAGAAAAAAAGACTCAAATTACTAAAATCATAAAGTGGAGACATTGCTACCAATTTTATAGAAATAAAAAGAGGATTATCAGAGAATACCAGGAACATCTGTATGCCAACAAATGGGATAACCTAGATGAAATGGAAAAATTCTTAGAAACACACATTATTCCAAAATTTCATCGTGGAGAAATAGAAAATCTGAATAGATGTATAACTAGTAATGAGACTGAATCAGTAATCAAAAACCTCTCTATAAGAAAAGCCCTGGACCAGAGAGCTTCACTGGTGAATTCTATCAAACATTTAAAGAAGGATTAACACCAACTCAAATGCTTCTAAAAAACTAAAGAGAACATTTCTTAAGTCGTTCAATGAGGCCAACACACTCTGACACCAAAGTGAAACAGACATTACAAGAAAAGAAATCAAAGGCCATATCCCTTATGATTACTGATACAAAAATCTTTAACAAATACTAGCAAACCAAATTCAGTAGCATATTAAGAAGATTATACACCATGACCAAGAGGGATTTATTCTTGGAATATAAGGATGGTTTAACATTCAAAAATCAATTGTAATATATCACATCAACAGAATTAACAATAACCAAAAAAACCCACACGAGAGAAGACATTTGACTAAATTCATCATCCTTTCATGATAAAAACACTGAAACTATGAAGAGACAGAAAGTATCTCAACACGATATAAAGGGCATTTATGAAAAATTCCCAGCTAACATCACATTCAATGGTGAATACTGAAAGCTTTTCCCCTCTTACTGGGAACAAGATGAGGATACCTGCTTTCACCACTTCTAGTCAATATAGTACAAAAAGTCCTAGCCAGAGCAGTTAGGCAAGGAAAAGAAATTAAAGGCATCTAAATTGGAAAGGAAGAAGTAAGATTACCTCTATTACAAGTGACATGATCTTTATGTAGCAAATCCTAAAGATTCCACACACACAAAAACTGTTAGAACTGATGAACTTATTAGCAAAGTTGCAGGATACAAAATCAACAATACAAAAAATAAGTTGTGTTTCTACATACAAGCAGTGAACAATTCCATCATAGCAACAACAATGAAAACAAAATAATAAAATGCTCAGGAATAAATTTAACCAAGGGGGCAAAAGGCTTGTATATTGAAAACCAGAAAATATTGCTGAAAGAAATTAAAGACAACATAAATAAATGGAAAGATATCCTGTGCTCATGGTTTGGAACACTTAATATTGTTAAGATGACAATATTAGCCAAAGCCATCTACAGATTCAACCTAATTCTTATCAGAATCTCAATGTTTTTTGCAAAAATAGGGGGAAAAACCCATCTTAAAATTCACATGGAATCTCAAGGGAGCCTGAATAGCCAAAACAATCTCAAAAAAGAACAACAAAATTGGATGTCTCATACTTCCTGATTTCTAAACTTACTGTAAAGCTACAGTAATCAAAACAGTGTGGTACTGGCTTAGAGAGAGACATATAGACCAATAGAATAAAATAGACAGTCCAGAAATAATCTCTCATATATAGGAACAGTCTTTTCAACAAATAGTGCTGAGAAAACTGATACCCACATGCAAAAGAATGAAGTTGGACCCTTATGACCATCATATATAAACAAACATTAATTCAAAATGGATAAAAAACTAAATATGAGTTAAAACTATAAAATTCTTAGGAGAAAATATAGAGGAAGCACTTCATGACACTGAATTTTGCAATGATTTCTTGGATATACACTGAAAGCACAGGCAACAACAGAAAAAAATAGATAAATGAGACTTCGTCAAAATTAAAGTCTTCTGCACATCAAAGGACACTGTGAGATGGAATGATGAAAAAGTTCTGGAAATGAATAGCGGTGATAGTTGTATAACAATGTGAATATACTTAATGCCACTGAATTATGCACCCCCCAAAAAGGTTTAAATGGTAAATTTTATGTATATGTTATCACAGTAAAAGAAGTTAAGAACTAAAATGAGAGACTGTATATTAAAAAGAAATAAGATGCCAGATAAAGATTATCTCCCCAAAATGAAGCTTTTAGGAAATAAGCCAGATTTCTCAATGGCATCATTATGGACAGACATACAGGCATTTCACATGAAATTTTGTTTAAGAAAAAAGGTACTTTAATATATAAAGCTTTACAGCAATATAATTGGAGCCTTTTTACTTAAATCCTATCTATTCCTAGAGAATTCAGCCTTTGTCCAAGATTGGCAATGCCATCAAACAAAATCATGCTTTTTAAAAAGTATCTTGGAAACCTCAATATTCATCAGCTTTTTTGATTGCACAGGTGACCCTCACAACCCAGTCCATCCATCAGCCCATTTACATACATTCCCTCGCCAGGTTTTCATGCCACCAGTATAGACCACGATTCCAGTGTTACCTCTGGTCATAAGACAGTGCCATGGCCCGGATCCCGGCGTCGCAGCCTGGATAGGCGAAGAGCTGCTTGAGGTCAGACACCTGCCAGACCATGACCACACCGTTGTCTCCTCCGGTGAGCAGGTACTGCCCGTCCCGGCTCAGCTGGATAGCCTGTGAGACACAGCAACATTCAGTAGAGACACGGCTCTCGGAAAACTTGGGCCCTCCCCACATCTCTGATTAATTCGACATGATGCCAGCCGGCTACTGGAGCGTGCAAAGGGACAGAGTGTGTATGTGTTCCTGAAGAGTTTTCAGGAAATCATGAGTCATAGAAGACTTTTGCTATTTTTCAAAAGTCAAATGGGCAAACTTAGGCAATGCTTGAGTCTTTTTTTTGTTTTTAATTTTTGCTTTTTAAGGATGAGGTGGCAAACTCTTCCAATTCTATGACTACTAATTAAATGGTCCGTGTTGTGGACGGGGACCAGCACTCTAAAATGAAGCGCTTCCTGGCATCTCTCCATTGCACTGTGGTCATGCTAAGCCTGTTTTGTACCGAGGCTGGGCAGACACTGCTAGCTGACCTCATATCACTGATAAAACACTGCTGCCTGTGGGTCTCAGCCCCACAGGAGACCACCTACAGCTTGAGCACCTTCACTAGGCCTGCTGGAAGTTTACAGCAGGTGGGAAGACAACTTGGTAGGGAACCGCGACTCCCAGGGTGATTAAACCCAGTTTAAGCATTTTCTTCTTGCCCCAGGACTGACTGCTTCCTGCCAGGGCTGAACTCAACGTACAGACGTGTCATTTGCTCTTCAGTCCTGTCAAAGCTACCAAAGGCAGGCCACTGCCTGTTTTTGTATGACTTTTTACATTTTTTTCATGGTTGAAAAAAAAAAATCAAAAGAATATTTCATGACATGTGAAAATTATATGAATTCCAAATTTCAGTGCCCATAAATAAGCGTTATTGGAACAAAGGCACATCCATTCATTTCTGGCTTTTTTTTTTTTTTAACAGAGAAAGTGTGCTAGCTCCTGATATAAAAGGTCCCTCCCCACTTGAGGAGCAGATCCTACTGCCCCTTCCTCTCCTCCTGCCCCCTTCCCTCCAAACCTTCTCCTCCTGCCCCCTTCCCTCCAAACCTTCTTTTCCCGGTTTATTAACACACACATTTCCTTTCTTTAGCTGGGTGACATTGGGAGTTCTAAAAGTTACTGCAAATACCTGTAATCTTATGTCCGCCTGGACACAGTGAATGTGGGAATCCAGATTGTACTAGTAGGCCAGAAAGAAACTATCTACCTTCTGAAAAATATATTTATACTGTTCTGTACTCAGAGTTTTAGTATAGTTGCCTTAAGTCTTTACCCTTTGACAAAATTTTTTTTTTTAATTATAGAAATGTTTCATAGCCATTCAATTCACATTCAAGTAAATGCCAACTTTCAGAGGTCTCTTAAGTACAGCTGATTCTCCAGAACACAAAAATACATCTAAGAAATCAAAACCTGTGGGTGGAAGACACTTTCATGTAAGAAGCATTCTCTAAATTTTAACCAAATACCCATAGTAAGATTTTTCAATATAAGTAAAAACCAATATCCTTTTCCCCCATTCATTTCACAAACGTCAATCTCTAGGGGCTTATCTGGGAAATGCAATGAAGACTACAACAAATAATTATTTGCTACACTTATAAAATTCAGCTGATGAAAACCCATTAACCTTACGGATGTGGTTCACTTGAGTTTTATACTCGAGGCTTTTTACTGGATAAGTGCTATATTAAAACATAAATTAAAACCATTAATCTTTAACTCCTTGTCCTAAAGAATCCCTACTCCTAGTCCTGTGTTGAAATAAATAAAACCTGGACTTTTAGGACTACACATGTATCAGCACCTAAAACATTTTATTAAACCAGGTGCCTGCCAAGGTTAAAAAATATTTTGTTGGCCTTTCTCATGAGGGACTTGTCAAATTTCCCTGAGAATAACAGCCAGGGTAGCATTTCCTGAATAGCACCCTATCTCCCACCCAAACCAGCATTCACGTAGTTCTCAATTCTCATACGCCTCCTCCAGTCTCAATCCAGGTTGGGTTGAGACTAGAGATTTTAGGAGGGCCCTGGGGACGTGTGAATCTCAGCCCCTGGACTCCTGCGCGCTCGGACAACACCGTAGTCGCACCAGTTTCCAGGAGGTACCAGCAGGCCACAGCCGTCTGCTGGCGACAATCATATCCTAAGACACAGCTTCCCCAGGAAAACAAAATAAATGAGTTCCTATGGGTGAAGTGGGGGTGATCCTTTGTTTAGGATAACATAACTTTGCTGCTCTGTACAGGCTGCCCACTTAAATTTAAGTTATTCATTAAGACATCTAAACATTGCCTAGTTGATGTGCTCTGATATGTTAACCAAATGCCACTGCACAATCTGGCATCTAAATAAAAACAGGTGGGAGGCCTTGATTAGTGCAGAGGTTCCCCAGGCCACCTGCCTGCAGGGTTCTCGCTATTTCAAAGAAACTTCATTTCTGGTCTGAGCTAATGACTAATTTGTTTCCATGGTCTCCTTTCCTTATACAGGCTCAGACTGCAGGACGGAGGTGGAGATTTTTGTTCTGTGATGTCTCTTAGACCAAGCCTGTGATTTCCTTCCACCCTTCCCAAGGCAGTTAGCTGTGAAAGTGTGGGTCTCTTGAGCCGGGCACGGGCAGTGCTCATTTTAGGCAAGCTCACTTTAATCACACAGTTGCCACTTACAAGTTAGTATGATAAAGTGCAGGCGTGCTGGGGAAAAGGCGATGGATTGTTTAAGCCTAAAATCCAGTGGGAAATATTACAGAGGGAAAAAAACAACGGCCATAGGGCAGAGAGGAAAAGCATGTGTGTACGAACAGTCTGCAGAAAGCCTCCGACTGCTGCCTGGAGGAACTTCCCAGAGCCTTTGGTACTAACTGAAATGCCACAGAAATTGTTTTAGCCAGCAAGGGATTTCAAATTACTTTACAGATTTATTAGTGTAGCTGACAATATAATCGCAACTCAAAGTGACAGATTATCAACATTATTATCGTAAAGAAAAGAGGAAAGGAAAATCCTCTAATGTGTACTTGGTTTAAATGAAGGGAGGGAAAAATAAAAGCAGAGTGTGAGCATCTCTGTATGCAGCCTTCATGGCAGAGGCGGTCAAAATGCACTGGAGAAAACTCACAGAGAGAATGGGAGAGAGAAGAAAGCCATTTACTGAACTGAGAAATCATCCTAGGATCCAGAAGCAGCAAGTGCCCTTAGTCTGATCAGTGTAATCTATATTCAGGGCCTCTGTTCCTTATACTTCTTGACCCCAATATTTATGTGAGAGAAGGGGGTGATCAGACTAGATCCGGGAAACTGGGAGAATTTATGTCACCTAAGTCGCCCCAGGTCAGGGGTAACAATAAGCATAGTGGCCAGAACTCGCTTAAACCACACTCAGAGGGCTGAGGCCTCTGCAACCTTCTTTCCACCCCCAATACATCCTGGGTCCCTTTACTGTACTCAGTTCACATGCCCCTCCAACCCCATCGCGGGAAATGATAGGAACACCAGTTTCATTTTACCTTAACCTGCACCAAGGAGTTCGGAGGTGAGAAAAGAAGGACCTTGAAAAAATAGCCTTAGGGACTTCCCTGCTGGTCCAGTGGTAAAGAATCCATCTTCCAATGCAGGGGACGCGGGTTCAACCCCTGGTCGGGGAACTAGGATCCCACATACCGCGAGGCAACTAAGTCCGCACGCCTCAACAAGAGAGAAAAAAAAACCTTCACACCACAACTAGAGAAAGCAAGTCCGTGCGCCGCAATGAAAGATCCCGCAACGAAGATCCTGTGTGCTGCAACTAAGACCCGATGCAGCCCCAAAAATAAAGGAAATAAGTGAATAAAATAAATATTAAAAAAAAGAAAAGAAAAAAATAATAGCCTCTCCGAGAGCAGTCCTTACTCTTTTCTTCAACCTCTAATACTTATGAAGCCCTGTCCTGAAAATGAAAGAAGACCCTGGAAGGTCCACCAGCACTACCACCTCTTGTACACCAAAAATGAAAAATGTTTGCCTGATTCACATCATAATTTGAAGCACAACTTCCTTAACTTGGTGAGTTTGGGTCTTGTTATCCACAAAGAAGTGAAGTCTGCAATTAGATGCTAATCCTAAATCATCATCATCCCTACCACTCCCGCCATCAGCCTGTTCGAGTGTAAAGAGAGCTGGTTTTAGGGGTACTCTATTGCGCTATGTTAGCTTAGATACCCAGAAAACAACACTATGCAGTTAACTTTCTTAGATAGACAAACCAAAAACAACGAAAAAACGAGCAGTGCCACTGAAAGCCACCCAGGATGGCTGGAGGAACATCCCCAGCTCCACTTAGTGACCTCGGGCTGAGCGGTACAGTTGGCAGGGCTGGGACGGGCTGTGCTCTGGGGAGGAGATAAGCCCTGTCCAAGTGCCACCTGATGACTTTCTTTTGGGGTGGAAAAGAGGCCCTTGGTGACGAAACACAGAGGTTTCTTTGGCGAACCCTCTCCCTCCTCACTCGCCTTTACACTTTGAGGTAAAAACATAGAATGTTGAAAAGTCTGTAAGGTACACTTACCCTTATGTTATCATCTGTTTCCATGGTGGCCTGGAGTTTTCCATTCACACTGAATGTACAGAAGAAGCCATTTTCATAGAATATGACACAGTGACCCTCTCTGGAAGCCTGAATGAGTTTTGGTTTCAGGCAGTTTTCAGGACCCTCCAAAGTCCTTAACAAGTCTCCATTCATGGAATGTATGAGACATGGTCCTTCTGAGAAAACAGGAGAAACAGAAGGCAAAAGGAAGTTTTTGAATAAGAACAGACAAATGTGACCTGAATCTTGAGCACCGTTGAAACAGGATGCAAGTACCATGTCACAGTTGTAGAAAGCCTTAAAAAATTATATCTTAGATATCAGTTATTTTGTAAAATCTGCATGCTGGCTAAATCTCACCTTCCACTTTGGAAAGAAGAAAGCCGAGTCATGCATGTTCAAGTTCACTTCTCAAGAGACGGGAAGTTACTTTATGAAATTCATTATGCCAAGGGATGATAAAAACCGAAGGAATTCAGAAAAGAACAGGACAAATTACAAATCCTAGAAGAGCTTCCAGGAAGGCTGGGCCTCAGTTAAACACCGGCTGCTGTAAGGCACACAGGGTCCCGATGGTAGCAGCATTGGGGCCTGTGTGGCAGGAACTCATTAAGGCAACTTCGGAAGGCCTAAAACAGCTTCCCTCCCACTGCTTGCTACTTTGCGATGAAAGAAGGTCCCTGGTAGTCCACCGCCTCACCCCCCAGCCCCCAGGGAAATTCATACAGAGATCCTTCTGCCACTTCTCCTTGGCAAACAAGTCTACCCCCTGCTGTCCCCTAAACCAAGCAGCTTGCATCCACCACTCCCCACTCTCCGGGCTGACCTCCAGGCTGAGATGCTTGAGGAGGATGGAGAAACAGCATCTTGACTGAGTGCCTGCTACATGAAAAGCAAAAGAGGAGCAGGTAACCAAAACTGCTTGTGTGGTGAGTTGGACAAAAGGGGTAAGTAGACTATATGCCCTGCTCCTCTCCGGGCTAAAGTTCTCGTGGCTACACGGAATCATCACGTGTTCCCCACGTGACCATTAAAACGTGTCTCTTGGCTTCTTCTTGACCACTCAGGGAGTTGATAGGTTTTTAGTGTTCTCGACATAAATACATAAGGCGGTCTTTGCTCTGCACAGTTCCAGCATGCATGAATTTCAGTTGTCACTCTAAATGACCCCAGTCCCTCAATGCCACAGTTCAGATTTTCAGTTATCACAGGAACTGCATAAGGTACATACTTCATGGTCAGCTTGTCAGTCCACAAATCACTATAAATAACAGGTGTGCATCATGATGGGTGACCAACCCCATTACTTCTTTCAAAGTCTGTTAGTGAATGGTCACTGCATGTCTGTGACTCAGCTCATGCACAGACAGCAAACTCTGTAGTTGTGTTGCCTCCTTGTCTCCCAGGGATGGAACTGTATGACATTCTACAAAAATGGATAATCAAAAGAGGGTAGTGGCCAACAAAGATGGATCTGAAGTAAGGAAATGAGAAGTGACAAAGCTGAAAGTAAAATTGGAAGCCAACATAAACGGAGTTATAGAAGGTAGACCTGACCGTGGGAGTGTTGACATCGCTACAGATGCAGCCAGAGGAAGTGAGTGAAGGTGATCTTACTGACATAAGTTCTGTAAAACTTAAGGAAAGTGCTGTAACAAACATGAGGATGTCCCAGAAGTGATGTCAGCAAAAATCTCCACATTAAGGGAAACCTAGGAGATATTTCATGACACTGAAAGCACAGAAGATAAAATGTTGGAAGCTGATCCAAACTTAGGAAGGAGTTTGACAACTGGTCAAGGCACAGAGACGATTCTCACTCCTTACCTTAAGTTACACGGAGAGAAGGGGGCAAGCACTTTCCAAGTACTCTTGATGTATTTTTTCACAAAGAAATAAAATACTTTCAATCTTAATGTTTCTAATGTTTTAAATTAGTGTACTAAATGTGTTTTACTATTTTTTTCATGTCCATACATATGTGTATGTATGCATATGTGTATAAAAGTGAACAAGAGAATTTTTAATGTTTTGATAAAAATTTTTAAAGGCCATGGAACAATCATAAATTTTCCCATTATTTTTCATAATATTTCCCATTGAAATTATTGATTTTTAATATCTTTGCATGGTTTCATCTTGCATCGTCATTTTTATGGTGCTGTACCACCGTGCAAAGTGAGGACAGCCTGTAATATGATAGGTTCATTTTACATGTCCAGTTTGGATCACATACAGTCCAGGAACTCATGTTAGCTCAGGATAAATGAAATCATTGGGTATAAGGGAAAAAAATCCAGTAGTTATAGAATTCTTGCTATCATTGTTACTATTTCATTGTTTTGACCAACTAAATTTTTAAACACCAACATTTGACTCTTGAATAAGTCTCGTTAGCTAGACAAAGTATTATAGTTCAAGACACAGATAAGGTGACTCAAAAACTCTATGCTTCTCCCTCAGATAAGCCTAAGAGATATGTGATTACAGTACATTTTTGTGTTCAGAGCTCAGTTCAGGGCAGAGAGACAGAGAGATGAATAGACTAGTACAGCTGAATAAGCAGTGAATTGGAAACAGCTCTGCTCCTGGTCAGATCCTTATTTGTTGTGTGCGCTCTTAGAAAGCTTGCTGAATATCTTTGGCCTAAATATGTGACGATGCTATGGGACAGACCTCCAGGCCAAGCAGCTGAAGAATCTTTCCACCCCATTCTCAGTGCCATCCTGGCCCCTGCCTAGTTCAGAGATTTGGAAAGTAAAGCAGACCGGGTCAGGAGTTTCCATTCAGGTATGAGGTGGAACCCAGCCCAGAGTCCAGAAGGATAAACAAATACACTAAGACTGTCCTTGTTCTCGCCTCACTCTTCAGAGCAATGCTGTGAAACAGGACTTCCCGCAGTGATGGAAATGTCCCCTTTCTGGGCTGTCCAATACGGTAGCCACTAGTCGTAGGTGCATACTGAGCCCCTGCAATGTGGCTAGTGCCACCAGGGAACTGAATTTTAAATTTTATTTCATTTCAGTTCATGTGAACAGTCCCATGGAGCTAACAGTCACTGTCACAGCACAGCTTTAGAGACAAAGGCACCAAATTCACCTTTGGTAATTTGCTATTAGAAGACACCAAAAAAAAAATGCATCCATTTTTTGAAGGCCCCACAGATTTACCTTTAGAACCACTTAACACGAGGCCGAGCTCAGCGCAGACGGCAGCACAGGTGATCTCAGAGTCATGGCCTGTCAAGATGGCCCGAGGAGTGGTGGTCTCACCTTAAGGAAAGAAAGATTAAACGAACAAATCAATTCAAGTTCATGCAGGGGATGACCTCCCTCTACTCAGATTAAATCATCAATCATTTGTTCCTGATTCCCATAATGCTTAAATCTTTAATTTATAGTTTGGGAATTTGTCCCCAAATCCTATTTTAGGAATAGATGCAAACTATCTGCTATAGTTTGAGGAACACATGGTGCTGAATTTCTAAGCCTTCCGTGATTATCACGCAACAATAGTTTAAAACAGAACAAAAATAAGACAAAATCTGTATTATAAACTGCCTCAGATACTTTGCAAATACAAATATGAGTCCTTTGATTAAATGATTTTTGGATGGATGATTATAAGGGTAGGGACTGTGGCTTAATTCACATTTCAAAGAAAGGTGGCCTCCTCCTCTCCCCCCCTCACCCAGCCCTCCTCTGGGCCAGTGAGACCCCTGTCAGGATGAAGATGGTCTGAACTAGGTTTCATGATACTCAAGGCAGCCCCTCTCTTAAATACCTATTGTCTTTCCCAAGCTTATGTGTTATCCTGATGTAAAATCTTACAGAGTATATTTCTCCATGGTTCATTCAAAGAACAGAGGGGGAGTAAAACTATTAATATTAAATGTAAGTCTACGGACAGTGACTGAACATTAGGGGAGGAGGGTGAAGGTGGGACGGAAAAGGACTATGCAAATCATGGAAGATGTTTCAAAACGTCTTCACAGGTAGAAGAAGTCATCCTGTGCCTCAGTCCCAAACGAAAAGGAAAACTGTGGTTGGCTGTGGGAGCACCCCACCAGGGGCCGGCACCACGGGTTCCATCTGCGCCGTGCTTCGTGCCAAGCCACAGGGGAAACTGAATTCCACATTTAGCCTGCAGAATACTATTTCCAGACAAACCAGTCCTCCACTTTTATAGTCTCTGGGGACAAGGACACAAAACGCCTTCATGAAGTGGACCAGTGAGCAGGACCCTGTCAGCACTCTGAGATTCCCTTGATTAGGACTGCTTTTATAGTAAGATTGACAAATGACACTCTGTGATCCACAGGGGCAACTGTGCCCAGAAAACAGGTCACTACTACCAGCTGTGGAACTCTGTGGGAAAGAAGAACTTGTCATCCTAACCCCATACCCTTGGCTATCCTTGGAACAGTCACCTACCCTGAGGAGAGAGATCTGGCAGATCAGGGAAAAATGCAGCAGAAACCTACTGTCCTTGGAAAGGCAAATGCTGCTGGTCACAAAAATTAAGTAGTGGTTTTTATGATGGTCAATGTGTTCTTTGAAATGTCATGCAAATTTCTGTACATGCCTATGTTTTCCTGGGGGGTGGGGAGGGGAAGAAGGAAAGTAGGGTTTATTGAATGCGCAGACCAGGAGAGGGCCTCTACTGTGAAGACAGGGCCTGGTTTCTGTGCTTCTGGCCCCGCTGCCTCCAGAGCCTGCAGTTACTTCATGTCTGGTCGTCTCACGGAATTATTACAATGCGTTTATTGGAGTGTGTGATGCACAGCGGTGTCCCCACAGCGTCCTTCCTCACTCTTGGTGACTCTAGGTACTTCTGAGTGAGACGTGGGTGAAAAGGCATCATATCAAACTCTGTTCCACGTTGGCCGTGCTATGTGCAGTCAGACTCGGAAACTGGCTTGTATGCTTGGTGACCAAGGGAGACCTCAAATGGCACGGTAAAAGGCCAGGGGATAAGTAGAACAAGGGGCTTGGTTTCATTTGATTCACTTTTAAAACTTCTTTGGGGAGAGAAACCCACCTTAAATACAAAGTTTACTTGATATTTTCCAAACCAGAAAGCATTTGTTACAATAGCAGCTATTTTTTTCCCTTAAAAAGCATACAAATTTGGTAAATTTGTTAAGAAAAGAAGCAAATATTACAAACCTATCTGAACTACTTAACTTTCTGCTGGAGATAAATCTTGCCACAAAAAATAGAAATATTTTTAAAAGTTACCAATACTTCAGCCCCGATTCATGGTCCCCCCATCCCCCATGCCAAGATGCTCTATATTCCACGAAAATACCATACAATGTTATTTTTGAAATGTCTAGTTATACGTGTTGGCAACTTTTTTAAAATCAAGAATTAAAATCATTAAGATCTAAGGAATATATATTCAGTGTGATTGTTCCTTTTTTGTTTTCATAAGGTACCATTTTATGGGGGACAAGATTTGTGTTTTAACTTGAATTGTCTTGGAATTCCTCAGTGGAAAATGAGGGTCTGAAGGAAAACTGATGACAACTGAAAGCAATCTAAGTGTAAGCCAAAGTAAACGAAGGACAGATGGATAGTGGGGACACAGAGGACGTTGTCACTTAAGCATGCCAATGCTAATTTTTTGTTTTCTAGATCTAAGAATATTTTCTCAGGGACATGGGGAGGAAGTGAGAAGATTGCTGTCAACTGGATTTCTTTCTTTAATGTAAAACAGTTGAAATACTGAGAATTTTCTATGACTATAAAGTTAGAGTTTAGGAAGCCTCACAATTTACCCCATAAAGTGAATTAAGATATAAGCATTCTTTTTTGTAAACTCATAATTAAGATTTTTATAAGTATGCTTTACTTACAAAATAATATTTTCCAATAATCTTAACTGTGCCAATCATTTGCCCCTCCACAAATCAGAAGACACATGTGCATGCTGTTTAACTTCAAAACTGAAAAGAGATTTTCCTTTTCCTAGGGCCTGATCTCTAAATAAAGGCCTGTTCAATGCTAGGACTCTGGCTTCAAAGTTTGGCAAAATGTTTTCTAAACCAGGAAGCAGGTTAGACAATTCAGGAAATATGGGGGGGGGGGGGAGGAGAAAGCAGAAAGGAAAGGGAAGGAAAGGAAAGAGAAAAAACCAAATTGAAAGCATAAGGGTAAACTTATGATCATTGGGTTCTACTCAGGTAACTGGTTCCACAAACACTCACTAGATTTCTAGTAAAAAAAAAGACCCTGCTACTGAACTTTTCTCCCCTTTAGGAAACGCACATTAATGGCCTCTAAAAATCCACATACAACAATATGAGAAGAGATATCATTTCCTCTAAGAAAAGCCATTTCCAGTCTTGTTTAAAGACTAAAGTTTGTATTCCCTTTATTATATGCAGTGCAGGTTGGGTGTTCTTTACATTTTCTCATTAAAAAATCTGTTCAAAATAAATACTTGGATTTTTATAAGTTTCAATAAACGAAATGTTTTATGTATTAAAAGTTCACTACAGAAAATAGAATTCTATGATATGGGATTTAAATCCAACAGGTCCAAACTAATAAGTTCAACAGATATTTTGGGAACCCCTTTGGAATGAAATTATGAAGGGTAGAAGGGTTGATGGGAGGCGGAACACAGGCTTCATATGTGGCTCACAGAATCTATTTATTTCTCCATAGTTACATCCTTATACATCATCCTGCAACACAGCAATAACATCCCACATACCAATAACGATATACATATGTGTCTGTGTATATTTGTTTGCAAAGCCTAGAAACAAAATCTGGGGACCATATAACATTCTGACTGCAGCACCCATCTAAATCTGCCCCTCCCAACTACCTGTCAACCCACAGAGTTAATACCTAGAGGGGAAATCAGCTCAAATAAGACAATACTGTCCATGTATTACTTTTTCAAAGACCCCAAAGCTATGGGCATCTCTCATTGAAGTCTCTAAACTGAGTAAGGAGCAGGGGAAAAAGTCTTCTGAAAAATATCAGGTTAATTCTTTGATAAAAATTTGCAGTAGTTAATGGATACAAAAAGTCTTTACTTTTGCTTTCTGAGATAGTAGGATCTACCAAAAGCTAGATCATAAAGCAGAACACATTCCCTTAAGAACCTTTTAAAGTCTTACTGCTTGAAAAATCGTCATGGCTTTCAATAAAGCTGAAGAGAAAAATTTATCTTGCTGCTAGTTTAAGGGGCTACACTTCAAACTCTTCTTAAAGAAAAATAAAAAGAGAAAGAGGATAGACTTCTTGGACTGCTTTGAAAAGCTTGAGCAATTACTTCAAAGGAAAGGGTGTCTTTGTCCGGAGAGCAGGTTTATGACTACTGATGCAAATCCTAACCAAAGGCTGAAAAGGATACTCAGTGCATCTTTATGGATGGCCTTAAAGGAAGATGAACAAGTCAAAGGAGATTAAAGACAGTCCAAATCCTGCCACGAATACCAGGACACACCAGTTTTTACAGATGTGCTTTTCTCAGTACGTAATACCAAATATCAGTTACTAACTTACAGACACCATTATAACAACCCAACTTGCATTTAAGCAGCACAAGATCTCCCTAATACCCACTTAGCATTTATATTGGACTTATGTTTTAAAATATTACGTGAAATATTTTACACCATTAGGCAGAAAAACAAACGCTGCTATTAAATGTGTTTCTTTGGTGGCCTCGTAACACTTAGTGTATTTCTCCATCAAATGGACCTGAAAGAAGAGAAGGAGGAAACAGTAATTTCTCTAGTATCTGTTCATAAATATCCAATGAGAAAAATATTTCAAAAGATCTGTCTCCGTTAAGGCAAAGGGGATTAAAAGCTAGGTAAAAATAGACCTGACATGTATTTCTGGCAAACTCTGAGTTACATTTTTAAAAATGAATAAAGTTCTTGGTATTTTTGGCACCGTCTCCTCAGTCTTAATGAAAATTAAATTGCTTTAAAAAGGCACTGCAAAGTTCTCATTAGCAGTTTAAATATGTTGTTATTAGCAGAGAGAGAATCCCCTTCATTCCTTTACCTTTTTCATATCATCTATCATGAAATGAAGGGCAGTTCAACACTTCCCTAGTCTTAGTTTTCTAGAAATAAAATTAGCTCTTCCAATTAATAGTTTAGATGACTCTTGGGACAGAAGTTAACATTTCCCATTTGTCTACTCATTCATTCCTTCACTCCTTCACTTAATAACATTTACTGGGTATGTATTATGTGCAATGCACTGTGGAAACAAGGAGGGGAATAAAATATGACCTTGTATTTGTAAATGGTTTGATTTTAAATTGTCATTGGATCAGGTTTTGTTGACCTTACTATAAGCCTGCTAATTATAAATACCTATTATTGGAAAGGTCAAAAAGCTGTACTGAAGTCCAAACTATTTATTACAACTTAATTTTTATATAAAATGAATATTTACCATCAATTAATGAAGTCCTAAAATAAAAACAACCAATATAATTTTCCAGGTTAGTAAACTCTAATACCATCTGACCTCTTAGAGACATAAAACAAAAAAGAAAATCATTTCAATAGAGTACTCATTTTGAAAGAAAATGTAAGTTTGTTTAAGGACCTAAATATATAATTAAGTTATTAAGTATATATAGATTTAAGAAAATCTAGGTGTTATACATGCCAGCCATTTCCTAAAGCTGGATACTTTTGTTTTGCACATGCCTTCTGTTCCACTTTAATTACATTTGATTACTGTAAACATTCATCAACCAAAAAATTCATATGAAAATTGAATACTAAAGTTTCTCACGTGGCTCACACCATAATGGTAAATCGAGAGAGGAAATGGCTTTTCTGAAGCGGAAATGAGGTTTGTTGTTAAATATTTCTTAAATCTTTCCACTAACTTCCTAATTTTTCAATGAGAATTATAACACTACATTTTAATTATACAAAGAGAAATTATTTGAGTTTGTTCTATTTATTCCATCTCTACCAACTCTTCCCTCTCCTCTCCTTTCATTATGGCCTTTTTGGTGAAAAAATGTTGATCTCGTTAAACATATACACTACAGAAAACAAGACATAGCTGCATTTAGGATGTGACAACCAACAGTAAAATTTGGTAGCTTCCTTTTGTAAATACTGTTAGAATTATTAATGCAAGACAATACAATATTGGTACAAAAAACAATAATACTAAGTTCTTGATTTATAACCTTTCTCCTCTTCTATGATATATATATCAATATATCTCATATAAACTTATATATATAAACTTAAAAACATATATACATAAGTTTATGACAACGGAATCATCTTCTAAGACTACATTGGAAAATGGGTTTGTGTGAGTATATACCAACAATTGTATACTTAAAGTATAACCCTAACTTGTGTAATAATATTTAAAAAGTACAAAATCCTATCATGACATATACTGTCTTAAGAACTCAGTACTAACAAAATTATCTCTATATTGTCCTTTGCAAATCCTAAGATGGCTTTAGTGACAAGGTTGTATCAAATTCTCTACAGATGACGATCCAATGAAATCAAATTAAAAATGCTGTACAGTTTAGTGGCTAAGAATGGTGTCTCTGGCCTAGAGTGCCTGGGTTTGAATCCGGGCTACAGCATTGCTAGCTATGCCACCTCCCTTGGGCAAGTTCTCATAGTTCTAGTAAGATCTAGGAACTTCAAGACCCAGGGCAGAAAGTAGAGGCATACTAATACTCTGTCTGTGCCTCATCTATAAAGCAAGGATAATACCAGGACTACAATGAGGATTAATGAGTTACTACGTGAAGTGTTTAGGATGGTGCCTGGTGTGTAGTGAGCGCTCAATAAGTATCATCCAGTAGTACAAGCAGTAGCAGTATTTTCACCCGCTGTTGCAGACCCTCTCTCCAGCAAAAGTATAATATCTGATCCTGTGCCACATAAATGCCAATTAGAGATGGTTCTCATTACTATTGTTTCCAGTCAGGGAAAAAATATACCTTCATTTCTAGAAATTATACTTTGATTTCTCCCATTCCTCCTTTTTTTAGACTTTCCAACCTTCCCTGACAATCCATTTAATTCTGATACAACTAGGGCATGAAGCCTAGAGCAGAAAGGGAAGGTACATTACAATAATTAGGTATTTTCCTCCCAAATAAAATATCTTTATTGTCTCTTATTATCAAAATAATACATGCTCATTATAAAACATTCATATAATTTAGTAAATTATGAAGAAGAAAACGAAAAACTGCCTCTAAATTCCACTACCTAAAAACAACCATTGCTAACATATACTGATTACCGTTCCAGATTTTTTTCTATACGTAAATATACATAGTAATAGTAAATAAACATATGTATATAGTAAATATACATACATACATACAAGGTATACACACACAGACACAGACACTTAAAATATATCATATTATACATGTAGTTTGGTGATCTTTTACACTTAACAATACAGAGAGCATATCCTTCCACGTCAATATCACAATGCATAATACGTTAATGGCTGTACAGTCTTTCATTGTGTGGGCATATCAAACTTTACTTAACTAATGTACTTCTTTTATCCTACTTTCTTGAGACTTTTTCACTTGCTAATTCCCCACAGACGGGCTTATTTTTGGCTCTAATTCACTGATAGCTCCTGTAGCTGCATATGAGTGTCTAGTAAACATAAACATTATAAAACTCTGCCTCCAAAAAAGAATGCAGATACTTAGAAAAGTTGTTGAAAGGAAATCTTGTTCATATTTTTTGAAAAGTAACATTACCATTCTTATGAATATGAAAATATATGAAAAATGAAAACATAGCTATTTTTATCTATCTATCCTAAATACTCAAGTCACATAAAATTCTTTGTAATTTGTCCTCCTTAACATTTTTAAGGTTCCTTTGTTAAAGATACATAAGTAAGCCACTAGTGAAAAGTATAGAGGGTTTTCATATCTTTAGCTATTAGAAACATCCTGGATTTGACACCAAAAGCAAAGGCAACAAAAGTAAAAAATAAACAAGTGGGATTACATCAAGCTAAAAAGCTTCTGCACAGCAAAGGAAACCATCAACTAAATGAAAAGGCAACCTATGGAATGGGAGAAAATATTTACAGATCATATCCCTGATAAGGGATTAATATCCAAAACACATAAAAATTCATGTAACTCAATATCAAAAGAACAGTCTAATTTAAAAATGGGCAGAGGCTCTGAACAGACATTTTTTACAATGAAGACATATGGACGGCTAACAAGTACAGGAAAAGGTACTCAACATCACTTATCACCAGGGAAATGCTTACCACAATGAGATACATCTCATACCTGTTAGAATGGCTTTTATCAAAAGGACAAGAAATACCAAGTGTTGATAAAAAAGTGGAGAAAAGGGAACCCCTGTGAACTGTTGGTGGGAATGTAAATTGGTGCAAACACTACGGAAAACAGTATGGAGGTTCCTCAAAAAATTAAAAATATAACTACCATATGATCCAGTAACTCCACTTCTAGGTATTTATCTGAGGGAAATGAAGACACTAATTCAAGAAGATATTTGCACCCCCATGTTCACTGCAACATTATTCACAATTGTGAATGAACATTATTCACAATGGACAATGGACATGGAAACAACCTAAGTGTCCACTGATAGATGAATGGATAAACAAAATGCTACACACACACACACACACGATGGAATATTATTCATCCACAAAAAAGAAGGAAATCTTGCCATTTGTGACAACATGGATACACCTTATGGGCATTATGCTACGTGAAATAGTCAGACAGAGAAAGACAAATACTCTATGATCTCACTTACATGTAGAATTAAAAAAAAAAAAAAACCCACCAAACTCATAGATACAGAGAACAGACTGCCAGAGGTGTTTGCCAGAGGTAGGGAGTGGGCGAAATGGGCAAAGGTGGTCAAAAGGTACAAACTCCCACTTATAAAGTGAATAAGTCCTGGGGATGTAATGTACAGCATGGTGATTATAGTTAATAATACTGTATTGTATATTTGAAAGTTGCTGAGAGAGTAGATCCTAAAAGTTCTCAGCATTGGAAAAAAGTGTGTAACTGTGTGGTGATCGTTTTGTAATATATACAAATATCAGATCATGATGTTGTACCCCTGAAACTCATATAATGTTATGTGTCAATTATATCTCAATTAAAAAAAAAAAAAGAAACATCCTGACCCTGCTCACCCTAAGGAAATAAAGCAATCTCTCAGTTGTAGAAAGTTACAAGCTATGAGAAGAAAAGCTAAAAAGCTCAACGGTCATGAATACCTCAGCTAGGAGAGGCAGAAAGAATTCTAAGGATTTTTTTTCCTACCTAAAAACACTTAAAATCCAAAATATGAAGTCTGACCAAACCCTTTGAATGTGAAAAAAATTACTTTTAAAAACAGGGCAACTGTAAAAGAAATCATCAGAGGCATCTAATACTTAGTTTCATATAAAAATGGGTCTCTTTTCATGAATTCTCAGGACTATCTAAAGTACAACACGAGGTACACATGCACAAAGTTGTCATATAATTTCCCTAAAGACGCAAACTCTTTGGAAGGTGGTAAAGTCAGTCTAACATGCTGTTCCAGGAGGTCTTCAGTAAACGAATCCTTAGTAGTTCTACAGTAATCTCCCTCTCACTCTTTCTCTCTCTCACATGCAACATTCCAAAAGCAGAAGGCTCCCGATTTTAGGCTTAAAAAAGGAAGGGGGGTGAGGAAGCAGCTTGCAATTTCAGAGTATATTCAGTCTCAATTAAATGAAAGAAGACACATTTACCATTTTCTTCGAGAGACTATACTTAGTTGACTAGAGAGAATCTGTACCTTCTAACTAATGGTTAATTCCGGCTATTGTTTGAAATTAAATTTCCTATCTGAGCATAAAGTATTAGACAATTTTCTTTGATGTTGCACTATTAAAGCCTACATATGAAGATACTCAGTTCCAATTTGAGGGCATAAATCATCAGTTCTTCTGTTCCCATATTTATATGGTCAGAGCCTATGGGCTGAATGGTATAGTCATTTTTTTCTGCAACTAAACAAGGTAAATAAATGTGATATATTGGCACAGCACCCCACCACTCTGCATATGGTGCACATTAAGGTTGTATTCATTTGCCATATGAATATAATTCCTTTTACCACATCTACTATTAGTTACAAGCAGTAAATACAGAGTTGTTTTGCTGAAACGGGAGGGCCTGCATTACATCATGGAGCACTAAACATCCTGGACCTTCTGGAGAATTTCATAGACATAGTTTTAATGTCACCTGAACTTGAACACTGCCAACATATTGCTTCAAACACTGCTTGATGAATTCTTCAAGGAAAGAAGAAAAATACAGGGCGATCTTAGTGCTAGTGCAATAGTGCAAACCAAAAGTAGGGCCACGAGGAAAGTTCTTGATGAGTTACATATAAGAACTCATGTTCTTGACAAAGAATTGGATGGAGTCATATCCCAGATATAAAAAAGCTATTTGTTTCAAATGTTGCTTTCATATTCAGAATCTAGTGAACATAAGGAAACTAAAGTTAAAATATCATCTAAACAAGTTTCTCCAACTGTAGCTTACTGAAGACCTGCAATTAATAAGAGTTTATTTCATGACAAACTGTGATGCTTTGTTTCATTAGGTATATATTGTGTCTACTTTTTCCTTAAACAAAATATTTATTATAACATTCCAAATCCAGATTAGTGCAGGGCAAAAGAAGAAAGTTTTTTCTTTTACAAACTCATATGGTTCAACACAGATGTACATATCTTGACATTCGTGAACCATAAATAATACATCACAGGCAATTAAAAACAAAGTGCACCTGTTTTAACAAGTACTGATTTTCAATTTGACCAACATGAAGTCCCCAAATGCATCCAGCAGATGGTGCTCTAGGACACCTACTCATGGGGAGTCATACTGCTTGGGTTACATCCACCTATATTTTTGGCAAGACAAAGACTAAGGATTTATCGGTAGCTTAGTAAAGCGTATTAGGCTTTACGATAAAAAGAACATAATTCCTAAATATGTGCACAAAAATATACATATGCATAAGCACATGTGCACAGAGGCAACCAGTAAATAAGTCACACCTGGACATATTGTGATACCACTTTTCTTATAGACTTGATGAGTAGGTTATGTATATCAGTGGTATTTATGGTCATATGGCAAGATCATTCTAAATTCATTAAAAAAAATTCAGAATGCCTTAAAGTTAGAATTCATTTTTAATTATAGCAGGAATGTCTCATTAGGGTGATACTAGTAAAATTAACAACAGTAGGATTTACGGTAATGACTTAAGTGATTGATGAGAGTATAACAAAATGAAGTTTTAGACAGAGAAAAAGCAGGGCAGCTATGGCATACAGTACTTTAAAAAACAGCTCTGTGGTCTGTTTGTGCTAGCCTTATGGTTAATAAAACCTTCCTTCTAATTGACGGTGCTGAAATATTCTTAAAGAACAGAATCTGGTTATGAAAAAAACTTTTTTTTTTTTTTCAGTAGACGCCATTCCCATAAAGGAGAAAGCTGACATAGATTAGCATGTCTGATTGCAAAGAGGAAAAAAAAATGCCACCTTTCAATCAAATCAAAAACAGAATGCGAGGATGGAAAACTACTTTGCTGAAATACTACACAGCATCTATGCAACACCTCATAGTCAGCGACCATTTTCTTCTAAAGCTAATCAACTGTGGCTTTTAAAAAATTACTCAGATACCTAAAAATGCTTAATAAGCATTTCCTTTCAGATGCTTAATAAGTATTTGATTTTAAGTTTATGATCTATTAATACAATATAAAAATAGTGGATAAATAACTCTTGTAAATATTCACCTTGATTATAAGATCATTTTAAAGTTTAAAGTATTTAAATGTCAACTGAATGCATCAGGGAACATTTTCTTCAAAATCTGGAAATGTACAGTCTGGATAGAAAAATGAGTATTCCAGGAAAAGCATTTTGGTGGACAAGATTCAGTTCTAAAACACACAGAGCACTAGGGCAAAGAGAGAGATGCTTCCATGTAGAAAACGTCTTTCTTTGAAATGTTCTTGGTTAATTTTATTTAAAAGATCTACAACTAAATGGAATCCTATCTTAATTTTTCTCCTCATTAAGAAAACTGCATCCCACGGGAGATAACTATCACAAGACAATAGAGTCAAAAATGAAACACTATCTGTCATATAGGAAAATAAGGCTTTTGCTACATAATCTAGGCAGATTTCATAAAACATGTGCATCCTTTTAAAAGCCTCAAATTATACTATATATTGGTTTTATCCAGTTTGAATTAGCCTGATTTTACCTGAACAATGTGCTTATTAACAGTGGATAACATGATATTTTAAAAAATAGTACTAAAGCTAACAACTTTACATACAGCATTAATATTAGATTTGGAGAAAATGGCATAGGCTTATGACACTAGCAAGTAAAATTACTAGCTTATTCTCATGATTTTTAAAATAAAAAAGCTAAATACTTGAATGAGACCTATAAAATGCAGGAAAAGCAATAGCCTAGTTTTTAAAAAATTTACCCATTTTCCTTCCAAGCAAGAAAAAAGTCTAAATTCAAAAATTTAAGTTGAGGCATTGTATGCATTTAGAGACCACGCTGCCGTTATGTATATAAAAGCCTGATTATTTCTTAAAGGTCAATTATATTTCATCCAAGAGATACAACACAGAAATAAGCATAACCTAAAATTCCTCATCTGAAAAGCTGTGACTTCAGCGGCTGCATCATGGAGCCATCAATGAGCCACAGGCTTATAAAATCCGAACCAGCTCTCATGAATGTTTAAAACAGTTCACACGCGGTAAAAATGTCTTTGTTTTTGTTTGTTTGTCATTTTCGTTTGAAAAGCTTAGACTGGCTTGTTCATTTTTCTATTCTAATAGTGTGGAAATTCTCATTATATGAAAAAGTGCCTATTTGTCTTTTTCCCAGATTCATCCTTCAAAGCTAAAGCAAAATTAAATTGGGACATCAGACGTTACAAAAGGGCCAAAAAGGCCGAGGTTCACTTTGAGAAAGGTAATTTAATTTAGTCAAGATGCATTATAATTTTCTAAAATTCTTATTAGATGTGCTGTTACGTTATTCTTTTTTTTTTTTTCCCCTTTTCATTACCAGCATTACTAAGACTTATTGTCCACCATACTGCAGACAATGAGGGTATAGATGAAGTGCTTTATGAAAAAAAGAACATTATAATATATACTCTAATGCCAGCAAGATGGTGTTTGTGTGGTGATTTATTTGTTCTAAGCGTTCTGTGCTTCTGATAACACCTTAAGTCAGTTACTATTGTTGCTTTCATTTCATAGACAAGACAGCACAGCAAAGCTTAGAACTTAGCTTTGTTTTACTCTAAACTCCACGATTTGGTCAGTCCTACTTGATTCATTTCTTAAAATGTCATACATGTAAAAACCATCTCTAGGGTGATTTACAAGGTATTTAAACATATATATATATATATATTTCTCCCTTCTGGAAAAGCTGAATATTTCTAGTTTTAAAATATACTTAAATTTTTGAAATGTAACAACAATTACATACAAGTGTAGCTAGGTTTACAGAAGTAGCCTTTAGCTACTTCTCAACATACCCATTGGTAATGACATATAGAACACGGTTAGGTCAAAGAAGTAAAAAAAACAAAACAAAACAAAATCTTTTTTTCATTTAGATTGCTATACGTGCATGAAACATCTCACACGATTTTAAAGCAAAAGAAAGCTCTTCCTAAATATTTTCATGTAAATAACAAAATGGTATACTTATTACCTATGTCAAATCTAGGTTTGTCTCAGATAATTTAGTGAATCTCAATAACTGAATTTATAGAAACAGAAAAAAAAGAAATTGAAAGTAGTCACTCATCCTAAAAGGCCAGAAAGAAGAATGTAAGACTCCATAATGAAAAGAACACGAAGTATTTCTCAAAAGAATGTGAAAAAAAAAAATCCCTGAAATTTACATATTTAAAATTATTGTAATTACATATAAAATGGGATGTTGTGTAAATATGAGAGCTACACACTACTTCCCCATATAGACACACATACTAAAGTTTGATCTGACTATAAAGACTGTATTACCCATAGCATCACAGCCTTGAAGTTACTTTTCATATTCTATTAGTATAGGGAATTACCCCTGTTCTGATTAAGATAAGAAATACATATTAGAGGTTCATAAAGTAAAAACTCTGATTCACCACCACACCAAACAAAATACATACAAAGCAGACACAATGTTGATAAAAATACTTTGCATACACTTCTTTTAAAACTGGACTGGCTCTTGAGTAAATTTTTTTAGAAGGTTTCACTTTCATACAAATAATATACATTTAATAAGCATAACTTTAAGAAGTCAATTCAAAATATGATGGACTTAAACATATTCAGACTGTTTTATAATTTGGGACTGAGGGACAGAAGTAAGTACCACAGTATTCAGGTAAAGTAATCAGGAACAACATGATCCTTCCTTAACAAAATACATTGCAACTTGCTTTAAATTAAGAAACTGTAAATATTTAAGAGCAGTTAAAATGCTCTACCTTATGAAGTAAAAATCTAAAGCTATTCTTGCAGGAACTCTTCAGTGTTGTCATAATCATTTTAATTAAATTCTCATTTTTCAGGTGGTCCCTTTAATTGTTTTTTCCTACTTCTTAATGTGTTTTTCTAAAGCCATTTCTTTTCTGCAGCTGTGTGCGACTGGTTTTAATGGTAGCTGCTTCCTTTTTTGCCTTCTGTGAATTACAATTTTAAATGGTTACACATTTTTTGTTTTACTGCCTTCAGCATAGTTTCATAAAGATGTTTAAGGCTGTTGGTGAACATTTTCATTTCCCATCTGAAAAACCAAGAGCCAATTTGAATATTCCATATTGGCCTTTTATGACCTGTTTTATCTTTTAATATGTAAATGAAAGCATATTTTTTCTAAAGACTGGTTTGTTTCCATGAAATTATAATGTTTTTGCTCTTTTAAAACATGAATTCAATAAACAAGATAATATGTGATTGCTCTTTTATGTTATATCTTATTGTTTGTGAATGAAACACCTCTATTTTATTTGGTGACAGCCATTATCAATGCAGAACTAGCATTTTCATATCATAAGAATAACCGATAACATGAAAAATGAGATTTCATGATTGAATTTGAATTATCAATGGTCACAAAATGTTAATAACAAGGCTATCCAGACCTTTCTTAAATTATAACTAAGAAATTAAAACTACTTGATACTTCAGTTTCACTTTCACCATGATGAAATAGGTAACTTCACTGCAAAATGTTATTATACTTCACTTGTAAAAAGTTTACTTATAAAATAAATTGTACTTACTGCCTGGGTTATCGCCAATCCCACTGCTTTTTCCATTCCAGTACCAGAGCAGAAGGGTTGCATCACGTGACCCTGAGAGAATGTAGCAATTTCCCCCAATATATGACTCCGAACGAGTGAGGCAAGTGACGACATCCCAATGGCCAAACACCACTTGGATCAATTTTCCTGAAATACAAAACAATTTTCTTTAAAACTGCTATTTAAAAAATTGAAAAAATTTCCAGGGATCATTTCACTTAAGAAGATAATGAAGTTGTATTAATCAGATTCTGATAATTCAGATTTTATAATAAAATTTGACCTGGTCCAACCTAAAAGTTTTCTTCGAATAGTTAACAACAACCACAAAATCAATTGAAGAGTGATAGTCACATTTAAGACATATGTTAAAACTATTTCAACTAATAATGTTATTATACATAGTTCCTATAAATTACAAATGAATCATGTCTACTGATTAAAGCAGGCCCAGGAGAACCCTTATTTGGAACCATTTCAACAATTTAAGTTACTCTGTATGATTCAAAACAAAGCAAAACTTAGTTGCCTTTCTGTAAATACTCTATCATTCAGACTTCACTAATACAAACCCATCTCTGAATTAGTAAAGACAATTTATTTCTTCTTCTATTCTTCAAAGTGATCTATATACAAGGACAGTATTAGCCACTTTGGACAGCTTCTGTTTTTTTGTTTTTTTTTAACATCTTTATTGGAGTATAATTGCTTTACAATGGTGTCTTAGTTTCTGCTGTATAACAAAGTGAGTCAGCTATACATATAATATATATCCCCATAACCCCTCCCTCTTGCGCCTCCCTCCCACCCTCCCTATCCCACGCCTCTAGGTGGTCACAAATCACTGAGCTGATCTCCCCGTGCTATGCGGCTGCTTCCCACTAGCTATCTATTTTGTACATTTGGTAGTGTATATATGTCCATGCCACTCTCTCACTTCGTCCCAGCCTACCCTTCCCCAGCTTCTGCTTTTCAAATCAGGCTTACATGAACTAAATTTTGATAAAAGAACTAACATATTGTCACCACAATTTGAGCCAGGTCATTCTTTCTTTGTTTTAATTGCCTGAAGGATGAAAGTTCCTGGGGAGGCAGAAGGATGATGAAATTAAGATTATGACAGTTTAACAGTAATGATTAGGGGCAGGGTGAGGACGGGGGTATCCAGTAAACTTACTGTGTATCTAGGACATTAAACACAGGATGAACTGTCCACATAACAGTGTGAGAAAAAAACCTTTTAGATTTTTTTTGCTTAATCAGATATGGGTTTATAATTCACACAAACTTGTCTAAAGAATTAAATATCTATCGCAGCCCTTCCACTCTCTCCCTATAGTTTCTAGCTAACATTTCTCTTTGAAATTTCTAGAGAATCTACAAATGAATGTCATAGAATGTCTACCCTTAATATTCAGCATGAGTGTTTCTTCTTTTTTCAAATAAGCGTTCAGTGGGGAATTGTAAAAAATACAATTCAGATGTGCAAGATAAAAATCATTAAGCTGGAAAAAAATCAGTATGCCTAAAAAGTTTATATGTTTAACTTGGAACACATCATAACCTATTCTAAAGCTTAAGGTCTCAATTAAGTATTGGTATCTACACGTATCTACATGTATAAACTTTTCAAGATAACAATACATAGAACTAAAAGAGTATTTCCACTAAATTTTTTAAATTATTGGTTTTAATAAACCCAAAGCTTATTATAAAGTCTGCAAATTTATAAGTAAAATACTGAGATGTACTTTATCCAAATCAGATGGAATGTCAAATACAGTGTTTTCTCTTGTACACAGTCTACTTAGAGTAACTTAAGATCAGATTCTTATCAATCTCAAATTGCAAAATTAATAAAGGACTTTTTTTTCTCCTATGGATAAAGACTTTAGTCAAAGCAGGTATTTTAACTGCTAAATGTTAAAAATGTTCACTTCTGAATTTCTTCAACCTTTTAAATTAACACCAAAACATTCGTTTTAAAAATTAGCTTTTATCAATAAAGAATATGGTAAGAAGAAGTCAAGACTTTCTAGAATAAAAAAATGGAAAAGAAGAAAGCAAATTAAATATTAAGAATCTAATAATTTTTGCATCATTTCCAATTTATATGAAGGACAAAGTGGAGAGGTTTAGGGGTAAAATGGGTGGGGTTACATTAGAGGCAGGCCTTACTAAGGATGAGACAAAAGTTAGGGAGCTGAATGCACTCTCATTCGAAAACTGAAGGTTAAATCAGTGAGTTTTAACTACTGAAAAACTGAACACCCCGTAATGTGATTATGTTTTTGACTTCTGTATGTACAGTGACTTCTGCCTCAGCCTATACTAAATGCTGAGAGCATGTCAACTACAGGAGTGATTTAAATGGGTTATTTAGAGTAGGCCTATTTAAGATGTGATACCCATCAATTGAGTGGGTTGTAGAAGTGAGGATGAGTAAAGCAACTACAATTAGGTACTTGAGGTCACGGCATACAGGAAACCCAAATGTTCCACATACACCAGGAGGCTTGCAAAAGAGCAGCTATTTGCTTGGAAGATGGAGATGAGGGAGTGACATTTAAGTATTTACATCTAAAGAGTTTCATATTTTAATACAAATTAACTTCATTCTCTACAATTTATCCTTTGGGCTCAACTTTGGAAAACATTGTTTTTTTCAGTTTGCTTTTTCCTCTTCTGGCAGCCTTCCTTAGCAATATTTGTTATTGCTGTGAGGTTGAGGTTCACTCCTCCTAAATAAATCACAGCATATAAATACCTGCTGCTCTTTTTGGTAAATTATTTTCTGATAATCTCATAAGTGTTCCTCAACCTTTATTTTTTGTTTCCTTTAATACCGGTCCACCTCTCCACACACAAATATCAAATATTACCACAAGCACTAGAATATCTTCTTTTAGACAGAACAAATTTTCTAGTTAATGTTTTATTTGACAGCTGTGCTACAAATAAAAAAAATTCAAGTTCAGGACTCTGCACCATTGAATCTAAAATGTGGCCTGAAAATAATTCCCACTGCCGAGGGAAGGTTTTATTGTTGCCTCTGCTGTTCTGGTTGTGTCCCGAAAACATGATTTATGTTTAAAGAATTTCCTGTTACAACCGTGTTTCTCTCTACCCCCGCTTCCCTGCCCCGCCAAATCTAATAAGAGAAGGATTTTTTTTTTGGCTTATGTGCCAAAATATAATTGAATTCAACACTTGTGATAGCTATGCCATTATATATTATTGATCATACAATTTTTCCCTGTGTCTCTGCCAAACTTAGGAGAAAATATTTAATATTCCTATTATCATAAAAACACAGACACATTTAAAATTTAAATAATTTAAAATAAAACTAGCATCAGAGTTTGTATACAAGATACTAAGAAAGACATTAGAACTATCATTTGAGATTTTTTTCACAACTTTCCTGGCAAGTATAAATATTTTTAGTGTACATGGTAAGTCAGTCCCACTGAAATGAAGTTTAAAATGAGGCTACTTCTTAGAAAATGTTTTATACATACACACGCATATGCATGTTTTAAAAAGTAATAAAGTAGAAGGCTTTTGGAAAGAGGGGAAGGAACGTCATCTAGTTTATTAAGTAAAGTAACATGGCAGACGCTCTAGGAACCTAGTTTTTGAACAGGTAACACTTATATGAGATTACATGGCATAGTCACAAAGATGCCACACCTGAAGTCTGAGGAGTTGGCTCCAATGCCCAGTTCTAGCACCATTATCTACGCAGATATCAACAAGTTACTTATCCTTTCTAAACCTCGGTTTCATCACCTGAAAAATGGAGCGAAGGACACCTGTTCTATCTCATAGGATTATTGTGAGGCTGACACAATATCATGTATGAGAAAGAAGGAATTCTGTAAATTCTAGAGAACTGTGTGACTATAAGAATTATTTTAATTATTAGTATTATATAAAAGGGAGGTTAGCTTTACTTTACAAATATTAATATTCAACGTCTTTTTAAAATGATATGAAATGTCAACAAACTCAAAAAGCCTCAAATGTCAAAACCAAAGGTTGACATATATATGATCCCATTTTCTGACATTCTGGTAAAGGCAAAATTATAGGGATGAAGGCTACATCAGCGGTTCTGAGGGGGTTGAGCTGAGGGGAGGGACTGACCGCAAAGGGGCAGCACAGGGGGTCCTGGGGGACCTCAGCTGCTCTGCATCTTAACTGTGGTGGTGGTGGCAGCTGCATAACTGTATACAATGCCCAGACGAACAGAACTATAACCAAAAAAATCAATTTTACTGTATGTGAGTTAAAAAATAATTTTTAATGTATAAAAAACAATATGCAATCTAAAAGAATGTTTAAGGAAAACTTGTGAGAGGATGTAACAATTTTAATCTGAAAGTTTGTGTGAGAAGGGACCACAGTTTGAGGTCAAATAATGCCAAGGTTGTCATTACCATAATAGTGAAAGTAAAGGTTAAAATTTAAATTTGATAATTAAATCAGAGAAAATTCATAATAATAATAAATATATTTTAGGAAAGCTTATCAATCCCTATTGCATTTTTAAAGAACTCCAGAGGAGTTTTAGATTCAATAGTAATCAACCTCACAGACCTAAACATCTACTAAAAACCCAAGTAATCAGAAAGACCTGAATGATGACATTTTCTTTCTTTCTTTATTCTACAGAATAAAGATGGAAATTACGAGAAAATGAGATCATCAATTCCATAAAACAAAAATTAAACAGGACCATGCCTGAAAACAACTTCTAGGGTTTATTCTATGCACAGTACATATTTAACTATTTTCCCCTACTCTCTCATTGCTATGTTACAATGCTATCATCAAAATATACCTAGGACAAACTCCTTGGATAACCAAGAATTAATTTTTTAATATGCTATACTTACTAAGGCAGGAGCATGGACTCATACATTTTATAGAGATTATTAACATAACTGAAAGATGATTTGCTGTAAAACATTTAATTAACTAGAAATTTCCGTTTTTAAAAATTTCTTATCCCACATTTAATCAAGATATTTATTTGTAGATCCTTGTTTTAGTTGAACTATCTACTTCCACAGTATCTATCAAGTTCTAATGCTTAATATCTAATTTTAATTATTTTAAATATACAACTACATATTTACTATAAGTTTACTTCATCCTCTAACAGTTTCTAAAATACTTTAAAGAGACTCCATTAAATTTGTCAATGTTCTCAATTTCCTATATGCAAAAATATATAACCATTTACTGGACTGGATATCGTGTAATAATACTGATTTGAGTTTGGTTTGTCCCTTGGGAAGATGCATGCAGATGAATATATAGACTTAAACTTTTATATTTTTAACAAGACCTCCTGTTACACATAAAATCAGTAGTCAGCTACTTTGCTTCACGATGGTGTAGTTTTCAGCAAGATTCTGTGCGGAATTGGGTGGAGGCAAGATATCTGCTCCCAAGAAATACCCTTAATGAGAATTCCCAGTAGGGAAAAAATAACCTTTATATAACACTAAAGTGGGGAAATACACCTATAAGTATGCGCACTTGCCGTAAGATTATGCACATACATGTGCATACAGTATTTACATACCAGGATATGCTTTCGAAATGAATCGTTCATTCTGCAAGTATGAAGCTTGGGAGACAAGCCTACCAAAAACTGCCTCTTAAAAGCATTCTGAAGTTAACTTAATAATGGACTATAGAGTAGATTATTACTTGAAAGGAGAAAACTGTCTTTATTTCACAAATTTTAGAATTCTGTAATTTTTAGAGGGAAGAAGATGAGAAAGCCTCTGAACATCACTTGTTATAAACTTTAGTTCACTGATGAAGAAATGATGAAGTTACCTGTGTCTGCAGAGTAGACTCGAAAACTCTTATCCCAGAAGCCACAGAGGAGAACGTAGCGGTTGTCCGAAGTGATGACAAAGCACTGGGAATGCACTTGAATACTTTGGTCTAAAAGGTCAGTGATTTGCCTCCTGTGCATTCCTGTATTGCTGGCTATGAGAACAGAGGAAGAAAAAAAAGCCTCCTAAACCCACACGCGCAAAGAAATCCCATAGTTTGTCATACTGGGGGTTGGGGCTGAGGGAGGAGAGACAATACATTCCAGGATAAGAATATCTGATCTTTAATATTCAATATAGTAATATTTGAAAAACCAAGTAGGAAAACACAATCTGATTGCTGGAAGAATACGGGTAGCCAAATTCAACAGCTCAGTATGAAATTCTGCCTAGAGGAAAGAAACAATAATACACTACAATTTTAAAATACGTAGTATACAATTCTCAGAACATGCTATCTAGCTCTTGGGCAGGACCAAACTAGATTAGAATCTCCAGATCGCATCACAGTTAGGTTTGTGTTTCTGACAATCTCATTACATCTACTGTCATGAGAATGGATTTATGTTGTGACAATCTATTACCTTTAACTTTTTGTCGCAAGGAAGAGATACTAGAATATAAATGGCATATATTTGAAATATTGTAGCATCTTGTACTACTTTGGCTTTAACAGGTCTTTAATTTGACTACATGTGAACTCCCATTTCCCCTGTTAACAGCTGCACTTGCATGTAAGGAAAGGGTAAAATGACTATTTATTAAAGATACTTGTAATTGAAGAAGTCAAAGCATAGCACACTGCTACTTTCTTACTCCTTCTGTAAGCAATAAAACAAGCCAGTCTGGCAGTGTGTTTTCAAAGCGCCATAGAGCACCTGAGATGGGCTTTGTCACAAGGCACAAGGTCAGACACAGAGCAACATCATGCACATGTGAAGAGTAATAATCCTCCAGAAATACACTATCAAGTGTGTCATTATCAGCAAAGGAATTCTCACTGAGATGCCTTTTTTGGCATTATGAAACCAACCAGATAGAAAGCTTTGTTGCTAGTGATCTAAGAGTTATTTAATCACCAACTTTCCAATACAAATTATGGTTCTTACACTGCTAAAGAAACTTGATCATACCAGACATGAGAACAAACAAAATAAATTTCTGCCTCTGATTATTATGTTCTTTGTACCATAGCTTGCAGTTTTTTGGGGGAAAAAATACCATAGATGCACTATTGATAAAAATTTAAAAAAGAAATATATCTATGTTATATTCATTGTATGTAGTAACTAAGTTAATATGGCCAATTCAATAGAAGGCTCAGAAAGTAATATGGAAGAAAAAAGTGTTCAAAATGCTCTCCAGTCCTGTGCTGGAATACAGAGGAATAAAATATCCCTTGCCCTCATGGCATACGCAACACAGCAAACATATTCATATACATGTGAAATACTGCAAAATTCTGCTAGTGTCTGACTATACAACTTAACCATGTAGGATTATTAGATAACTATTTGATAATAGGCTTCATATACTTTGGGGAGATTAATGGGCTAGAAAGTGATAGCGGTAGTAAAAAGGGCCAATTCTAGCCGAGAATCATTCCCCACCTCCTTCCACACAAAGGGAAGTTGCTGGCAGATGAAAAAAGCTTTTATGTATCATAGTGTATCATGGAGAGACATTAGCATCTCACTGCAGTGAAGCTGTGTGATACAATTTAGTTTTTTAATTCCAAGAAACCTAGCAATTAAAGACAAGATATGTAGTATTTTCTATACTGGTTACTTCAGTTCTTCATTCCATATGAAAATTATAACAATGTTTATTTTTGCCAATGTTTATATGACTTTCGCTCCTATGATACAAGCTTTCACTGGTCTTTTTGGCATGATTTCCTGGGAGGACCTAATTTGACAGATCTGGGCATGTGCATAATTTTGAATTGAATGACCACAAAGTACCCATGGGTAAAGGCTGATGCCCCTTCAGCATTCAGATGATCTATTTTCCAAATAAGTGCTTACTTATAATTTAACATTGCAATCCATCCATCCATCCATCCATCCATTCATCCATCCAATCGATATAATCTCCCAACTGCCTTTCCTTTCTCTCTCTTTATTTTCTCTAGTAAACTTCCTGAGATTCCATACTGAAAGTATTTTTATTTGATGAAAATTAGGTATATTTGTCTAGATAAGCAGTCTTTAAACTGGGACGTGCATATCCCTTGGGGGTATAAGATTTCCCAAGGGACACACAGGCACAGATGGTTTTAAGGGAATCAATTTCTAGTTCCTCAACTTTCATATGTTCTCTTGCCTGAAACAGATTTGCCTGAGAACTCTCCTGTGAGTTTTCCTTTCTTACCTCCCTTTTTGCATGCTCTTGTTCCACTAGATAGAATTTTACTATGGTGCTTTACCCCAGGGTAAAAAACTCTCTTGAGAGACAAAAAAAGGGACAATTCAAAATACTGATGTCATGCTGGAAGGTGAACGCCTAGGTATCAAATCATTCTGCAGGGCAGGTGGTTTCCAATTCATTGTTTTCTATAAAATGGAAGGAGGATCTAATCATGCTGTCAATTGATAGATCATTAAAAATAAGTTTCAGTGATAGATTGTTAAAATGGTTATTTAATGATAGACTGTAAAAGTAATCCTTAATAATACATCACTCTGTGAATTTTGTCACATAACTCAGAAAGAATTCAAAGATTTGAATGACCTTGTTAAAATAAGACTCTTTGCTTTCCCATCTATTTTCTTATGTGAGTAACATTCCTCAAAGCTTCCATCTACAAAAAACCCCCAAAAGATTAGAACTGTTGACAAATTTTGTCTCATTCAGCAACAAATAATGTTTATCCATGAATACATGAACAGAAAAGCCCTATTCATTTCATTAAAGCTGTATTTCCTATTTCCAATAAATATGTGTTTTATGTTCAATAATATTTATTAAAATTTAAAATTGTAATAAGTGTGTATTAATAATATTTGTAATAACTCAATGCAGATTAACTTTTTGAGCTGAGCCTTATGGTCACAGGAAATTTCAATGTTTAAATTTACATACATATTTTTATTGCTGAAAACAGTATAATAGGGTAATCAATTTTCTAAAGTTAAAATAAAATTGCGCAAGGAAAGTACAATGAAAATATAAATTCAAGATGAGAAAGGAATACGTAAAATTTTCAAATGTTAAAAGCTTTTTCATGCACTTTTTAAAACAGAAAATGCTGACTCTCAAGTGACTTTGATATTTAGATTCTACTGGATGTATTTAAAATTTTATACACTATGTCAAAAACTATAACCATTGTAACTATTTAAACTTGTGATGATGTCACATTTAAACTTTCAGATGTCAACTTAAAAATGTGTAATAAGGTACGTGGTTTTAAACAATTATTTTAGGGGATACAGGAGCAAACAGTCTGAGGACCAAGGATCTAGATCAGGGAAGAAAACTATGGCCTGCAGGCTGAATCTGGCTTGTGACTGGTTTTGTATATAAAATTTTATTGGAGCACAGCAATGCTCAGTTGTTTATATATTGTCTGTGGCTGCTTTTGTGCTATGACAGCAGACTTAAGTAGTTGTGTCTGAGACCTCATGGCCCACAAAGCCTAAAATATTGACTATCTGGCCCTTTATCAAAGAAGTTCACCATGCCTTGTCTAAAGGGTCACAATTTCTTAATTAATTTAGACTTTATGCTATATGATATTCATTGTCAAGGTTTAAGACAAACAATGATTCTATACTTCAGAAATCAGGCTTTAAGTAGCATAGCAAATGGGTTTTATTATTTTCCTGACTCTTAAAACTTTACCCAAGTGAGCATTTAAGTTTTTAAAAAATATATGGCAAATCATATCTACTCAAAGCAAAATAAGATTTAGGAACCAGGGTAGTAATTATCCTTCGTATAGATAGTTACTTCTTAGATTTCTGCTTATATTTGGGGAAATGATGAAAGACTTAGTTTTGAGCTTAAGGTTACTTTAGTTCATCTTGATAATTAATCTGCAAATGGTGGTCATTTAGCTCTCCACTGAAACAATGGTGTTAAAGACAAAAGAAGGTGACATACACATAGGGAACACCTTGAATTTTAAAATAATCAATGAGCTTATTCATATGCTTTATCTAAAAACTTAAAAATACTATCAAATTTACTTGTGCCAGGGCAATTTGACAAAATTGCAGGTCAAACATCCATGCTAGTAGCATACCCCTGCAGCTAGGTAATTAAGTTTTTTATTCTAAAAGTTATTGACTAAAATCTTCAATATCAAGGCTTAACACTCTTAGTGGGGCCACATTTGAAATCCCCACTATGGGCTGAAAAATGCTAAGCTGGAGATTTCAACTAACCTACTCAAAAAGCGCAACAGCAATTAAATATTCTAAGTCATCTGCTGCAGACAGTCATTTCATCCCAATGGCTCTTTCTGGTCTCCTCCTTTTTTCTTTTTTTTTCACCCTGAACAAATTTAACCTCCAATGGCAATTTATTGGGCTGTAGGACCCTAGGAAAATGAATACAAATACCTTAACACTGCCATTGGCTGGGCCATATATTTCAACTTTGAAACTGCTCTGCAATTGCACATTAATCCCCTCAGATTGAATGGAGGGTCCAGGAAGAAAGGACTGATCTCCTTTAATGATGAAACCCTGGCACTACAGTTTTATTTTTCTCAACACAGTGCTGCTAAGAACCCCACTGTTATTATGAAAATTTCCCTAGCAAAGAAGCTCCGTCACATTACTGGTACACCAATTCATCATAACGTGCCTCACTCCTGCTCATCAACAAGTCTGAGTGATGAAAAGATCCAATATTATCCTGACAGAACTTCATGCGCATTCTCAATCACACATTATTACAGCATCCATATTAATTTTCAGTGACACGCGTCCTAGGCCTGTTCAAATTAGGCAAACCAACGAGGGGGAGTTGATGAAATACCAGCATAGCCACAGCTCATTGCATTCCAATTTGCATGCAAATGGTTTATCAGGAAAATTCCATTCCCAGCAACCAGCAAGTGAAAAACAACTGTAATCTACACTTCAGGGCCACCATACAGAGCTTAATGAATCGCAAAGAGAGAAGGAAGTGACAGACCTATGAGGGGATCGATTTCCACTGGCAGCTGGCATGGCTGGTCTTGTGCAGCACCTTGATGAGCTGGAATTCACAAACGATAAAAAAAAAGCATTATTTTTCATATGCTAAACTACATTAAAATGCGTAAGTCGAATCTCATGTAGAAGTGTTTCTAACCTCCAGATCTCTCATACGGTTTTATAAAATTGAAACAAAAAAAATTCCAGGTGCTTCTATGGCTAGCTTATTAAACATTTATTTTAGATTAGTGCTGTTCTGAACATGTGCCACCAGCAGCGGCTCCAGTCCTAGGCCATAAGCTATAGCAGATGCTTGACTGGCAACCTCTGATGCTGCAACAAAACAAAATTAAGTGGTAAGGCGCACCGAAAACAAAATGTGACAACCATCTGCTGACTGTAGCAAATACTATTTTTTTGTTACTTCTTAAAAAGGCAGTTTTGAATGCTGCAGCACAAAGGAGCCACAAAAATGTCAATTTATGATGGAGAAAGGGAAAGCTCTAAGTCAAGGGACATTTAATGTTTCATCCATCACGTAAAATCAATCAATTGAAAGTTTGAATAAAAATAAAGCTATCTGCAGATAAATGTTTTAGTTAAATGCATTTGGCTGAAACGTTTTCCTAAAGATCTGATTGCAGTTTTAAAAAAAACTTTTATTGATATTTAATATTTCCATAGTTTCAATTGAAAAATACTCTGAGAAGCAAGTGAGTAACAAAAATCAATCCATACTAAGAACAGTTTGTTTAATTCTCAAAATAGTTCTAAAGATTCAGATGTACTTATTTTGTGATTGAAAAGAGATTCTGTAGGCTGTTTCCCTGTGAAAGGTAGAAGGACCTGAGGTGGAGACGAAGTGCTGTGAGAAGCAGGAGTGACCACTGGCCAGCTGTGCAACCTTAAGCAAATCAGAAGCCCCAGAATGAAGGGTTTAGAATAGATGATCTTTTTCAGCTTTGTAAATCTGAGAGTTAAATTCTCGGTCCTTTTCCAAATGATTTTCCTCCAATAACTCAGCCATTCAATCTGGTCCACATCTGCCTTTTATAGACTCATAAGCATTTAAACTACTGCTTGGTTGGTATCAGAGCTCTGCTTAATATCATCAGATACTAAGATTAAGATGATATTACTATCATCAGATTTTAAGAATTCTTTCTGACTGTCCTTGAGGCGCTGAAAATAAAAATGGGATACATTCCAATGTGTTCATTAGATTAATTCTACATTTCTGATGTTAGCACTTCCCCTGTTAGTAAATGCCAACTTTTCAAGGATTTTTCAATGATCTTTTGGAAGATCATTAATACTGATAAAATAACCTGAGTAAGTACAATATTAGCACTAAAAATTAGAGTTGAGTATATATAAGACATTAAAGTAGATGAAAAAAGGAAGGCATATTACTCCCTCTTTTACTGAAGGTATTGTCTTTGCTGATTACTAGCTCTGCCAGTAAAGAAATCACAGGGCACATATAGGGAATCATCAGGGAAAATGCACCACAGCCTCTGATTTACCCAACAGGGCCATTTACTTCCAGTAATACCAGTGCCAATCAACACTAATACCTTGAGAAGTTTTCTCTACAACTTTGAGAATCTGGGATCATAGAAACATTAAAACCAAACTGTCAGTGAAAGAGATTTAGGAGGTTAACTATCTTTGGTCATGCCTCAAATCCCAGTTCTGCCACTAACTGCCTGTGTGACCTTGGGCAAGTTATGTCGTCTTGGTGTTTCAGATTCCTGCTCTGTGAAATAGGTTAGATGGGTTAGGTTGAACCACATGAAATCACCAATACCTGGCTTTCTGACCTACAGAAATGGCAATTTCAACCTAAATACAGAACCTACATCCTAAGGTTGTTGAGGGGATTCAGTGAGTTAATACGTGTGAAGTGATTAAAACAGTATTCAGAACCTACAAAATGCTCTATAAACATTAGGTACCATTATTTTATTGTTTCAGAGGCTCTGCAAGGTCCTCTGAGTGAGATGGAAGGATAAAGATGATTTTTCCCCTAAATCAGGACTCAGACACTGCATTGACAGGAGCTAGCTGTCTAATGAACAAGCTATGGAAATCATAGAATCTCAGAAAAGAACCAGAATCTAAACTAAAAAAAACTGCAACATGAATTTGATATTCATTGAAAAAAAGCTGTTAGGAAGTTTTGACATTTGTTTTAAATCAAGGCATACTGACAGGTGAAGGCAGCACAACATAGGATGAAAGACCAGATTTATGTAAATAAACATACCTGAAATGAGGCACAGATTTAATAAAATGGATGCTTAATATTTTTAGGTGTAGGTGTACTGAGAATTGGAGATCACAGTGTAGAAAGAGAATCACCTGTGTATTTCCATATATTATCATTCTTTGTAATTTATCTGGTGAAGAGTTGTCGTACTATAAAGCCAGAGGATGGGGACAAAAACCACCAGTGACACGAGGTACAGACCCTAAGAAAGCCCACTAGGGAGAATTCTAGGCAAAGAACTGGCAAAACATATGCAGTCTCCCAAGCTCTTATCTTACAGAAAAGTGAGCTTGGGCTCAGAGCAGGTGGACGTACCATATGTGGTACTCCAGCAGAGGGACGCTGCCCCTAAATCACTTTACAGATCTATAGAAAAGTGGGCAGTAGGGAAGAGAACAGCTGACAATCAAGTACTGATACTACGGGGAGCCCAGGGAAATGGGCTTGCTCCAAAGGGGAGTGTCAGGAGCTCAGTCATCAGTGCTGAGGGAGGGAGCCTAACGACTAAGCATCAGCTGGAGACCTAGCAGCCCTCTGGTTGAGCCAGTTCAGTTCCTGCCGAGCTAGCTCATTGCTAGGCTAAGACTCAAGATAGGGGTGGAGAGTGCTCAGGGCTTTCTGGCAGTTGAAAAGTTTTGTCTCTCCTCACATGCACTGTCACTCTGTTTAAACTGAAGAGGTTCTCAGAGCCACCACAGCCAGCCACCCAGGATAAGCATGGTTTGTGGGGGCCCTTAGGCCACACACACTGGTGCTTTTGCCAAGCTCTAAGGGTAACTGCACAGAGCAGAGGTAGATCCTCTGGTGTGCATGACAGAACACACCGTCAGCATGTTCTTCTTCTAATGAGTGGTATTTAGAGAAAGAAAGAAACAAAAAAGAAATCACAGTTGTTAATCAAATTATAATCTTTGGTCCCAAAATATAAGTATGTTATTTGCATACACATTTACCTCTGTAAGGTATGTTCGTTTGAAGAAAAGGGACTAAAAGGGCCTAATAATAGAGATACTATACCTGCCTCGATTTTTACCTTCTCTACTGTTATGAAATCTATTCTCTAATCAAATATCACCATTCATTTCATTTCTAATGGCCAGGAAAATGGCTATATTTAAGAAATTCTGATACGAACCACAGATTCGTCATGATGCGTATCTTATTACATTATTAAACATAGTTATTAGTGCACCTACTTTTTGTTTGAACATCAATTCAATCCTGTTCCATTCTAAAATCTCTTGCATTTAATTTGGCATGAAGCCCTTGTTCAAGAATTTATATTTGTGCAACCATTTCAGGTATTATAATGGGTAATGCTTTATGCACATTTTACAGATTTAATAACAAGTTAACAGACTATTAAAATCTATCTTTTAAAATTTCCTACCTAAAACAATGGCTTGGGAAAAAAAGCCTATAATCTCCAGGACTTTAAAAGATTTTCCTTCTGTAAAAAAAGAATTTCTAACTAGTGGCCAAAAGGAACAGTGCTAAATCCAGATCCCAACATTCCTGTTCTAATGAGAGACAATAAATCACAGAGGGGTGATCATAAAATTTGAGTCAGAAAAATTGGGTTCAAACCTGGCTCTGCCACTGACTTGCCATATGTGATACTGAACAAGGCAAGCTCCCTGGGGCTCAGTATCTTCACTGATAAAATGTGGGCCTAGACTGGACGAACTCTCATGTCTCTTCAAATTTTGACTGTTTGTGATTCTGATGGTTATTTCAGTATCTTGCCATTAGTTACCCTAATTATTCAGCACTTAATGAAAGAACAGAATGTACTTATGGGGTTGTAATATTTTAGCTGGGTAATTTAAGTGCTCTTTTTTCTATCATCCACAACAAATACTTCCATGCCATGAACAAAAAGGCACATAGTAGACAATCAGAAGTGTTTATTGAGCAAATGAATAAGTGGAAAAAAGAGGAACACCTGATAAATAAATACATACTATTTATGGACACAATATAGAATATCATTATGTGAGAAATAATATTTATCTCCAAGGAAAAAAGACAAACCACCAGATGCCAAAGAAGAGTTTATGTTTTAACTTTTGTATTATACGCCTCAGAGGGAACTTCTTTAAACCTTTCAAAGTATGTTTAATTTTGATTCAGACTAATGCTCGAAAACTAAAAAGCTTAAATGTTGAGATATAATATATTTAGGTAGATATTAAAATATCTTTATACAGTGTTCAGCAGTTACACTAGGCCTTATAAGGGTACTTCTTTACTTACCCGGAAGGTTGTGCCACTTGTTCACGGCAAACAGCCTGTTAGCAGTGACTGTGATCACAGCGGGAGTGGCCAACCCAGGCTGGGTGTTGGCCGCCACGTGAGTGACAGGGGAGTTGGAGGGGAACTTGAGAACCATGATAACATCCTGCTGAGCTTGGTCTGTGAACATCAATGGACTCTGCAGGAGGAGATACTGTTGAGTGGGCAAGACAAGATCCAAATATAGGAAGGAAAAGACAAGGAGAGACAAGAAAGAAAGGGTGCAGGAAAAGAACAGGGAAGACCATGTTAACACAAGTTGCAAGTGAGAGCACAGCGAAGCAGAAAGGCTTATAGAAACAGCAATTAGTATTTGTTTGGTTTTCATGTATGTCATTAGTTGAATTTCTAGGTGACTGAAGTAAACTACATTAACAGAAACACTTTAAAAATCCATAAACTTTATTAACTCCCTTCCCCACCCAATTCCCATGAAGAACTAAAAGAATGATTTGATTTCAATTCTAAATAGGCAAAGTATTGGGGATTGTGTTAAACCATTCCAATTGCTATTATGTGTCAAGTATTGATACAAAAGAGAAAAAAAAAAGGAATGAGAATAGGCAATAGGCACAAAAGCAAGCCACGGTAATTTCCAAAGATCATCAAAAGTTGTGTTGAGTTAGCATGAAGATTTTGACAACTAAATAATGAGATAATTAATTAACAAATATATTTAAAAATAATAGTTGTACAGCATGCATGTATTATTATAGTAGAGAAATAATTTATGAACGTTATACACAAACTTAATTATAAAGGTGTTTCAAAGCAATGCATAATTAAATGTACTTGTAAAAACAATATATTTATATAGTGTACCAAGTCATAAACACTACCCTATTATAATGCAAATGCCACTGCTTTCTGCTGCAGCTAAGGATAAAGAGAAATAGCTAGATGCCCCCCTCCCTCTTGGTAAAGAAACTAAAGCTCAAGACTTTTGATTTCTCCTTTGAAAAGCAAAAAGTAACTGAAAATGTTAAACAAAACATTGTCTGTTCTAATAACTAGCAAGAAAATAAATCTGGAAGACTACTAAGATTTAGAACATTCTTACAAACCATATGTCATAATCTGAGACATACATAACACCACTCTGATTTATTGGCTTTATTTATACTTTGTGGTAGTATGCTATCATGCAGTAATTGCACTGTGCATTTTCAGCAAATCTCCTCTACCATGTCTATTTTCTAATAGCTGATTAGTATCATTCAGAATTGAAACACTTTGATGAAGTGCTTCTGGCTGCTTTCCTCTTGCCATATTTCAAAACACCAGGTATATGTAACTGTGTAGGCACATATATTTAACACGTATTTATTCAGAGCTGCTAATAAAAAATTAAATACATTTGCATTTTTATTATCAGTGCTTTTTAAAAAAAGTTATTAAGAGTACTTAGAAAAACATATTGCACTAAGAATTCCTATTTGCACTCTTTGCATAAAGGTGTAAATAAAGGCAACTAATAAGCTACCCAGACACCCTTCTAAGCAAGTGGCTAAAAGCCAATCAATATTATGAGTTAATCCTCCCTGGATGCTCATTCAATTAAAGGTGTCAGTAATGCCTCATCTGATGTGGCCTCAATTAAATCCAACTATCTGATGGTGTGAAAACACAGGGGGATACAGCAACAGCAGCAAAACCAGACAAACAGGCAGCCTTCGTGTGCCTGCTAATTACTACACCTGGTGTATATTATGGTGCATGCACTTAACGCAGCACGAGGTGGCTTTAATTTCTGCTACATTCGTGTGTGTGTGTGTGTGTGTGTGTGTGTGCTGCAGTGATGGTTGATGGGGGGAACTCATCTGAATGGTAGTAAAAAACAATTAATAACATTTGGGTCTTTGATTTTTCAAACCTCTGATATCAATAAGTAACCTTTCCTATACAGAGAACCTCTTACACAGTTTTAAGGAATTCTGTGAAATTGGGTAAAAATGAGAAACAATCAGCCAACCACAAAATATCCTATAAGCTAGCTTTGATGGAGTTCTGGGAAAAGGAAAGGAATGTCATTTCAGAACACCAAGCCTTACTTTTCAACTGCGTAGGTTTTTTAAAAAAATAATATTTACTAAAGTCAATTTATAAACTCTGAGGAAGTCAGACTAAAACATACATCATGAAGTCTCACTGAAAGGAAGTTGATACATATTTCTGAGCTTAACAGCTCATGTTGTAAATACAATTAGGCTCAAATTGAATAATTCCAATGTTTATGCCCTTAAAAAAACACAGGAAAATCTCTAACGTATAGGAAGAATGTCTTGTTTACACAGTGCCTCTAGTGGCCATCTCTTAGCCACATGGCAAGGACAAGCCCTTTTCCATAGAAAGCCGCAGACACCATATCCAGAACCGTCCCCTGCATCCTTCCAACAAGCTGTCTCTCCGGCTGTTCCTGTGCATTTCATCCTGACTAGAGCTCCCAGTGCAGGCAAGTAGCAGGAAACTCTCGGGGGCACCATCACATCCTTGGCTAGTGAGTATGGAATAAGGAACACTAGAAATAAGAAAAAGCCCAGGCCAGCATACTGGGCTAGTCTAGAGCCACAGTAACAGCTACGGATGAGCGGGACAACTGGTCCAATAGGGGCAAGAGAAAAAACCCTCATCCAATCCTGGGTGCCTCTGTGAGCCCAGTATGAGGTAGAAGTAGGAAATTGCTAGCCAGATTTCATTCAGTTTTCCCAGATTAAGTATGCACTCGTTGACAACTCTGGTTTCTTTCTAACACACCTTTCTTTCCCACCCACATATGTATAAGAGGAAAAGCACAATTTGCACAGGTCTGAAAAGGAGTTCAGGTATTCGATTCAGAGGATGAGGATAATGGGAGAGATGGCCTCCCATCCTCAAATAAGCATGTGCCTTCCCAGCCTTGCCACCCTCGGGACAGTAAAGCTGATCTGCCTCAGTGAACCAGTCATCCTTTTGCCATGGAGAGAGAGAGGCTTGGCAGTAGGAACTCCCTCTTGGTCCCAGTGACCAAGGCTGTGCCGTGACCCAGGTAGAAAGTCAACGGAGCAGTGGAGGTGCTTCCATTAGCCAGCACCGCGGCAGTCTGCATCTCATTGACAAGCTATTACTAAAACTAATTCCAAACCCCACACGTAAATCATTCTTACTATTTTTATGGCATTATCTTCCATTGTTCTTGCCAAATGTTCGTTTTTTGTGTAGCCTTTTCACTAAAGCTACCCTTTATGTTCTTTTAAATATGATTTCACCTGCTTAAAAACACTGAGGGGAAAAGGTGATGCAAACAATTTTTTAAATGCTTGTAGTTTATAATAATGGTCAATTCATATAGAGAAAGAAGGGGGAAAAAAGACTTGGAAGAAGAAAGAAGATGACAAAGAGGGCAAAAGGGGAAAAGACACAAAGAAGAAGGAAATATGGAAAGAGAAAGGAAGAAAGAGAAAGAGGGTCAGAGGCAGAGAGGACCACATCTGTATCCCTGGCCCTCTTGGCATCTAACAAAATTCTACCATTCTAAGCCACAACATGGAATCAGAATCCATTTTAAATTATTCAGGGACTTCCCTGGTGGCACAGTGGTTAAGAATCTGCCTGTCAATGCAGGCGACATGGGTTCGAGCCCTGGTCCGGGAAGATCCCACATGCCGCGGAGCAAGTAAGCCTGCGAGCCACAACTACTGAGCCCATGAGCCACAACTACTGAAGCCCGCGTGCCTAGAGCTGATGCTCCGCAACAAAAGAAGCCACCGCAATGAGAAGCCCACGCGCCGCAATGAAGAGTAGCCCCCGCTCGCCACAACTAGAGAAAGCCTGTGCCCAGCAACAAAGACCCGACGCAGCCAAAAATAAATAAATAAATAAATAAATAAATAAGTAAATAAATATAAAAAAAATTATTCATTACATTTATGGAAATAGACGTTATATCCCCTATTCTGAATTTAAAACGGTAATGAGCAACCTGTTTTATTGAGGGACAATTCAAGAAAAAATATAATACCTATCGCCTGTAGTTTTAAAATATGATTTTTGTCATGCCATTCAGTATTTGTTCCTATGCTGAATTTTCTTTATCGTTAAAGTATTTCCCCCTGAAATTTCAGGAACCATAAAAGAGGAACAGCCACATATTTTACAGCTCTAGTCTATTTCCCTACTCCTGATTCTGGGCTGGCCTCTGACTGACTTGCTTTTGACCAATAGAATGCGGCATAAACAGTGTTACGCACGTTCAAAAGCAAGCTTCAAGAAGTCATGCCGAAGTGTTCTCCTGGAACACGGCTCCCACCATGGGAGTGGCCTGGGCGAACTTCCTTGATGATGAAAGACCACGTGGAAAGAGTGGTCTGGCGTCTCAGCACCTGCCCCAGCAGTCCGTGAGGGAGCCAAGGTGAAAGACAAGAAATGCCCATCTGTCCCTCAGAATCACAGGAAATATAAATCACTGTTTTATGCACTAAGCTTTGGATGTATAGTATATCATCATCGTCATCATCATTTTTTCCTCCAAGGTCCCTGACTCTCAGTAACATTTCCTACATATTAGGATTACTTCCCAAACTGAAATTCCCAAACTGAAAAACATATTGGGATGTAAAGAATAAACACAATAGGAAAACTAATCTAGACACTCATAGGGTCAAACCAGAAAAGTTATCCATCCCATGTCTGGAGATTCTGTCCTAGAGTGAGAGTATGAGACAATTATGGACCTTTTAATTCTGCAACACAGAGCACAACCTGATGAAATACTAGAGCACTGGAGCAACGTCTGCTTCCCGAAGACTGTAGGAGAACAGGCCATATTTGCTGGCTGTTAGCAAGTTCACAAACAGTGCATAAGAAGAACAGGCCCAGATGTGGTGGAGAATCTCAAGCACAATGAAAAACAGTTATGAATGTCAAGCAGGGTCTCAAATAGAGGCAAGAAATGAGGAGAGTGCAGGCAGCACTTACCGCTTGCATGGCAGAACCTCTGGGAGGATGGGGCTCTATGAGGAGCTGAGAAGGCGTCTGCCCAAAACTTCGGATTTGTGCTTCGACAGCCTGGAAAAGGCACGGGCAAGTTTGAGGGTTAAGAGGTGCTAATTACAGGCAAAAGAACCACAACTCTCACCTGAAAATGTCATTCCATACTTCTGGCTTGTTTCATGTTGGAAATCAACCTTGTATTTTCACAGTGGGGCTAAGCACCTGGTAGGGCATTGAGGGTGAGGTCATTCTTCACTCCCGTGGAAGCTGTTCCTACAAAACCCTGCAAAACTTTCTCATCTTGCTCAGTGATAGGAAACAGAAACCAGCTATTACAATCAGAAATTGTCCTTTTTGGCTTCATCTCTGTTTTCCTGCATTTTTTCCCCTGCTTGCATCATCCCTGATGACTAAAGCTAATCTTTTACAGGTATAGAGAAAACCTACTGCTGCTTTGATTCTAGGCCCCATCTCACCCTGGGAAGTAGAAAAAAGAAACCCAGCACCTGTGAAAATTGCTTGATGCTATTACTTTTGAAGAGCATTATTGTTGACAGTCTCTTTGAACCTAAGTGGCTAAACAACAAAGTAAAAGCCATATGTTGTATCCAAGCATGAGAGGGTTAACCCGGGGACTGACCAAACACAAGAAACATGTGTGTGCGCCGTTCTTGAAAGATGTGTGCCTGTGCCCTTTGTCGCGCGCTTCCGACCACGGCTCTTCCTGTACACCCAGCAGAGATGCTCACTTCCCAACCTCATCAAGGAAAACTGTTAAATACCAGATGCGGTCACTGTCTGTAATGATTTTATTTGTTTACTTGTTTATGCCTGTCTCCTCCCACTAAAATACAAGATCCATGAGAGCGAGGACCTTACCTCTCTTCTTCACTCTTAGATCCCTAAATTGGGTGAATGAATAAATGCTATAGTATGTGTGAGGGGACAGAAGGAAGCAAAGATACATAATGATGACCTCAACACCCCACACAGTCAGTATTCTTAACTTCTGGGCTAAAAGGATGAAGAAAACCTCTTTGTAAGGGAATATATGTTCATCATGCTATTTTTTAATCCTTAAGAAAATGAGTATTCAATTATTATATGCTCTACAGGACTGTAGGCAATTAATAAATCATAAACAGGGAAATACAATCATTATCCAGTATTAGTTTCCTTTTTTTTATTTGATAAGGATACCATTAGTAGTCCTTTACAATGACCTTTGAAGAAACAATGATAGCAATTCATTCATTTATGCATTCAATCATAATCGTCAACTATGTATACAGCAGTATTAGGTGTCAATGTTTCTGCCCTTGAAGAAAGTATCCCTAATATAGAAAGCAGGGCATGTACTTGGATGGTTGAATAACAGTTTGATGCAGTCAGTCCAATAAATTCAAGGAATGCACTATGACTTGCTTAGGCAGAAAAGACTGGAAAGCACCTCTGTGAAAGCTGAGTGTTACGGTGGAAGCAGCACAGGCTTTGAAGTCACACGGACCATGTGCAAATCCTGACTGCACACCACTTAAAAGCTATGTGACCTAGGGCAAGTCATTCAACCTAAGTTTCAATTTTCTTCCTGTAAAATGTGGATAATAGTACCAACCTCATAGTGTTATATTAATGAATAAATGATATATATGTAAAAAACACAGCAAAGTGCTTATTAGTAGAGATTAGACCCTGAAAATGCAGCCAAAAATACTCATTGAGGGGCTTCCCTGGTGGCGCAGTGGTTAAGAATCCACCTGCCAATGCTGGGGACAGGGGTTTGAGCCCTGGCCCGGGAAGATCCCACATGCCGCGGAGCAACTAAGCCCGTGCGTCACAACTACTGAAGCCCACCTGCCACAACTACTGAAGGCTGCACACCTGGAGCCTGTGCTCCACAATGAAGAGCAGCCCCCGCTCCACGCAACTAGAGAAAGCCCGTGCGCAGCAATGAAGACCCAAAGGAGCAAGATAGATAGATAGATAAATAAATAAATAAATAAATAAATAAATAAATAAATAAATTTATATTAAAAAAATACTCATTGAGGGCTGCTAACAACACCAATAACAAATATTTATTTAGTACTTATTATTGCCAGGAACTTTTCTAAGTGATTTTACTATCTTATATCACTTAATCTTTAAATTGTATGATGTGAGTACTTTACTATATCCATTTTATAGATAAGGAAAATAATGCACAAAGAACTTAAGTATCTTGTCCAAGGTCACACGGTAATCAAATGGCAGACTCAAAATGTGCACCCCAGCAGCTTGATTCTAGAGCTCATATGCTCAACCATTAAGCTACTCTTTCTCTTTATATGTTGCCAGGGACTATGCCAGGGCCTAGCGATAAGACTGAGCACACAAAAAACATGAGCTTACAATCTAATGACTGAATTAATAAAGTACCTCTAATATCAACATCATCATCTTCATTACAGTGAACAAAGTATGTGCACACACAATTAGAGCAGCACACTAGGCAAGGGTTGGTTTTATATAGTAGGAGATAAGGCTGGTCTCAGACTTCAGAAACCAGAAAAGGAGCCAATAGGAAGTAAGGAGTAGAGACTAGGATCATTTCAGAACAGCACCTAAAACATCTTTTGATGGGGTAAAATCAATTTATGATCAACATCAAGGACAGTCTTGAGGAAAAAAATATCACAAAAGGGCAACTTGAAGCTTAAGGTAGTCACAAAGAAGGACGTGGGAGCACTGCTCTTTTATGATATATGGATTTATGACTTGCTTTATGAATGTGAACCTTAAGTCTCTTTTAGAAACAGTTAGCAAGGCCAGTGCCCTTTCCTTTGACTGCTGCTGCCTTCGGTAGTCCCCGCCCAATAACCCACATGCATTTCCCCTCATTAAAAAGAAGGGGATCTATATTTCTGTTTTTGTGCCAGTACCATACTGTCTTGATTACTGTAGTTTTGTAGTATAGTCTGAAGTCAGGGAGCCTGATTCCTCCAGCTCCATTTTTCGTTCTCAAGATTGCTTTGGCTATTCAGGGTCTTTTGTGTTTCCATACAAATTGTGAAATTTTTTGTTCTAGTTCTGTGAAAAATGCCACTGGTAGTTTGATAGGGATTGCATTGAATCTGTAGATTGCTTTGGGTAGTATAGTCATTTTCACAATGTTGATTTTTCCAATCCAAGAACATGGTATATATCTCTCCATCTATTTGTATCATCTTTAATTTCTTTCATCAGTGTCTTATAGTTTTCTGCATACAGGTCTTTTGTCTCCTTAGGTAGGTTTATTCTTAGATATTTTATTCTTTTTGTTGCAATGGTAAATGGGAGTGTTTTCTTAACTTCACTTTCAGATTTTTCATCATTAGTGTATAGGAATGCCAGAGATTTCTGTGCATTAATTTTGTATCCTGCTACTTTACCAGATTCATTGATTAGCTCTAGTAGTTTTCTGGTAGCATCTTTAGGATTCTCTATGTATAGTATCATGTCATCTGCAAAGAGTGACAGCTTTACTTCTTCTTTTCCGATTTGGATTCCTTTTATTTCTTTATCTTCTCTGATTGCTGTGGCTAAAACGTCCAAAACTATGTTGAATAATAGTGGTGAGAGTGGGCAACCTTGTCTTGTTCCTGATCTTAATGGAAATGGTTTCAGTTTTTCACCGTTGAGGACAATGTTGGCTGTGGGTTTGTCATATATGGCCTTTATTATGTTGAGGAAAGTTCCCTCTATGCCAACTTTCTGCAGAGCTTTTATCATAAATGGGTGTTGAATTTTGTCGAAAGCTTTCTCTGCATCTGTTGAGATGATCATATGGTTTTTATTCTTCAGTTTGTTAATATGGTGTATCACATTGATTGATTTGCGTATATTGAAGAATCCTTGCATTCCTGGAATAAACCCCACTTGATCATGGTGTATGATCCTTTTAATGTGCTGTTGGATTCTGTTTGCTAGTATTTTGTTGAGGATTTTTGCATCTATGTTCATCAGTGATATTGGCCTGTAGTAGAAAGCCCAGAGATAAACCCATGCACATATGGTCACCTTATCTTTGATAAAGGAGGCAAGAATACACAGTGGAGAGAAGACAGCCTCTTCAATAAGTGTTCAATAATTCTTTTCAATAAGTGGTGCTGGGAAAACTGGACAGGTACATGTAAAAGTATGAAATTAGAACACTCCCTAACACCATACACGAAAATAAACTCAAAATGGATTAAAGACCTAAATGTAAGGCCAGACACTATCAAACTCTCAGAGGAAAACATAGGCAGAACACTCTATGACATAAATCACAGCAAGATCCTTTTTGACACACCTCCTAGAGAAATGGAAATAAAAAGAAAAATAAACAAATGGGACCTAATGAAACTTAAAAGCTTTTGCACAGCAAAGGAAACCATAAACAAGAAGAAAAGACAACCCTCAGAATGGGAGAAAATATTTGCAAATGAAGCAACTGACAAAGGATTAATCTCTAAAATTTACAAGCAGTTCATGCAGCTCAATAACAAAAAAACAAACAACCCAATCCAAAAATGGGCAGAAGACCTAAACAGACATTTCTCCAAAGAAGATATACAGATTGCCAACAAACACATGAAAGAATGCTCAACATCATTAATCATTAGAGAAATGCTAATCAAAACTACAATGAGATATCATCTCACACGGGTCAGAATGGCCATCATCAAAAAATCTAGAAACAATAAATGCTGGAGAGAGTGTGGAGAAAAGGGAACCCTCTTGCACTGTTGGTGGGAATGTAAATTGATACAGCCACTATGGAGAACAGTATGGAGGTTCCTTAAAAAACTAAAAATAGAACTACCATACGACCCAGCAATCCCACTACTGGGCATATACCCTGAGAAAACCATAATTCAAAAAGAGTCATGTACCAAAATGTTCACTGCAGCTCTATTTACAATAGCCAGGACATGGAACCAACCTAAGTGTCCATCAACAGATGAATGGATAAAGAAGATGTGGCACATATATACAATGGAATATTACTCAGCCATAAAAAGAAACGAAATTGAGTTATTTGTAGTGAGGTGGATGGACTTAGTCTGTCATACAGAGTGAAGTCAGAAAGAGAAAAACAAATACCGTATGCTAACACATATATATGGAATCTAAGAAAAAAAAAAAAAAGTCATGAAGAACCTAGGGGCAAGATGGGAATAAAGACACAGACCTACTAGAGAATGGACTTGAGGATATGGGGAAGGGGAAGGGTAAGGTGTGACAAAGTGAGAGAGTGGCATGGACATATATACACTACCAAACGTAAAATAGATAGCTAGTGGGAAGCAGCTGCATAGCACAGGGAGATTAGCTCGGTGGTTTGTGACCACCTAGAGGGGTGGGATAGGGAGGGTGGGAGGGAGGGAGACGCAAGAGGGAAGGGATATGGGAACATATGTATATGTATAACTGATTCACTTTGTTATAAAGCAGAAACTAACATACCATTGTAAAGCAAGTATACTCCAATAAAGATGTTAAAAAAAATAATAATAAAAAGAAGGGGAGCAGGGAACAGATTGCTTCCACACTGGGCCTATGGAGTCAGATGGTTCAGAGTGCTAATCTTGACTTCACCATTTATCTGCTGCATGACTTTGAACAAGTAGCTTAATCTGTTTCCCCATTGATAAAATAAAGATAATAATAATAATGCCTAGCTCATAGAATTGTTTGGAAAATTAAATAATACATATAAAGTGCTTAGCATAATACCAAGCACATAAAAGGCACTAAATAAAATGTTGTATTATTGTTGGGTTTGGGGTTCAGCACGATCCCCGTTTAACACAGCTAAAATAGAGAAGGAAGAAATGCTGCAGGAGTTTACAATGAGCATGATGATGATGAATACATTATTGAAAAAAACTGAAATCTGGCTCAGGATTTCAAAGTATACTGCAGGGCTAAGTGCCCAGAGACAGGGGGATCTCCTTGGAGGTTCAGAGAGCAGTCTAAAACATAAGGAACTGTATACCTCAGTCCTTATGGAAGCTGTGCTATTTGCAAGAAAGGGATAAATATGCAAACTATGATCTAAGGCAAAATCAACAGGTCTTAGTGACTGATGACTTTGAGCAATGAAGAAAAGAGAAAAGACAACACGAATTCTTTTCTTTTGAACTTGCATATTTTAGAGTAGTAAGGCAATAAATAGAAATACAAGTTTCTGTGAGGGAGAACTAGTGATAGCCATCGAGCCAGGTTGAGATGTCCAGTGCTCAAAAGAAAGCCCGGGACTCGCTCTGGGATGAAACATCAGCGGTATTGATTTGGGTGTCATTCATGCAAGAGAAATTCAAGTCAATGGTTTTTGATCTTGCCCTCTCACTGTGTTTATGTGTGTATCCTGCAGAATTGAGCTCAAACTCTCCTTTATATAATATTGCCCTGATCAAATGTCTTCAATTAACTGCCAGTACTTAAAAGACAAAGGCCTACTCCTTGATATGAGGCATTGAGAAGAATGCTATATAATTTCTATGGTATCCTTGACAAAAAATAAATAACTTCATTCGAATCACATGAAAATATCAGAAAGACAAATTAAGGGACATTCAACAAAATATCTGACCACTTTTCACAAATATCAAGACCATTAAAGAGAAGCAAAGACTGAGTCACTGTTACATATAGAAGGAAACCAAGAAAGTATCAACTAAATACAACGTGGAATTCTGCATAAGATCATTAGACAGAAAAAGAATCGTTAAAGAATGTGATGACATTTCACAAGGTCTGTAGTTTAGTTAATTATATTGACCCAACGTTATTTTTATGGTCTTGATCATTTTACTAAGATTATGTAAGGTGCTGATCTTGGGGGAGCCTGGGAAGAAATGTACACAGGAAATTTTTCTACTATGTTTGCAACTTGTCTGTGTCTAAAATTATTCAAAATAAAAAATTTAAAAAGAAAAAAAAAAGATAAAGACCTACCGCTAGGCAATGTAAGTCTTCCTACCTCTCTAACTTTTATTCCCTCATCCTATGCCCTGTACTGTCAAGCTGATTTTCTTCCACAAATGTAACCAGCCATTTCTGCCTTACGTTTTCTCTCATGCTGCTGACTCTCCTAGATTAGTCCTCCTCATCTTCAGTTTTCTAAGTCGTACCCCTCTCTAGAAAACCCTGCTTGAGTTCTACCTTGTTGGTGTAACATTTCCCAAATCTTATAGCCTATTCATGCTGCTGATTACATACGTGATTCAGGCTTCCTTGTAATGTTATTTAGCTTTTATGAGATTACTGGTCTGTCTCAGCAACTATACTATAGGGTCAGAATATCATATTTTAGTAGTGTGCAGCAGGAAGAACAGTACCTTGTACATAGTATTCACAGAACAAAAAAGTTACTGAGTACCTTTTATACAGCAAGGCCGCCCAGACCCTTATGCCTCATCTAGGGTTATACTGGGACAAAAAACAAGCACAGTTCTTGATGAGGCAAAATGGGGGTGAGGAGGAGAATGGGGGAGTGATAAGTGAAGGCTGATAGCTGCTGTTACAAAGCAGTCAAAAGAGTCTTTCTTAGAAAAGTTCTGAAGGATGTCACTAAAGGCAGTAATTCTCACTTTCAGCCCCCTACACACCTGAGGGATATGACAACACTCCAGTGTCTCCCTGTAGCAGTGATTAAGGGCTAAGTGAGAAATCCTGGGGGAATATGTGTGATTTGAAAAAGCCCCTCAAGTAATTTTGTTTATTACTCTCTTCACTTTTCCCTTCAGCCCTTTGTATACAGCAATAGAAAATTCAGAGGCATAACGGAGGTTTGAAATCACAGGAAACATACAGGTATAACATTCAGGAAGGTGAATGGGTAAGAGCGTAGCTTAATGAACTCTACCAAATGCCTAAACTGTTTTTAATGAACTCTCCTTCACCAAGAGAGTTTTGGTCCCAGGTGATATATTTTTAGAATTTGTTTATTATGTTAAATTTTTATTATGGAATAGGATAATGGATCCCTATGTACCCATTAGTCAATCTCAATAATTATTAACACATTTGGCCGTAGGTTATTTTAAGGTGGTGGTTCAGCCTGGGCAATGTGCTAGAAAGATTTATTGGAAAATAGGAGACTGTGCCTACCTTTAAGCAGTTTATTTTTTCACGTCTACTGCAAAACTACACTGAGAACAAAAATATCAAAAAATGACCCCAAATTATAAACATTAGCCAGCAGCCTTCATCTTTGTTCAGAAGGGTTAAACACACCTGGACTTGAAAGGAGATGTTCAATCCTAAAGCTGCAAATGTGATTATGTGACTTCTCTAGTTAAAATCCTCCATCCAAATTCCTTATCACGGCGTGGCCCCGTAACATGGGGTTAAGTATGCAGACACTGCAATCAGACCGCCTCAGTTAAAATATTAGCTTTATCACATATTAGCTGAGTGACTCCGGCAAGTTATGCTTTAGTTTCCTCGTCTACAAATGGTAATAATGACAGTGGGTCTTTATTGGGTTGCTGTGAAGATTAAATGAGATAATATAAAACACTTGGGACAGTTCTTGACAGGTCAGTGTTTGATGTTATTATTACAGCATATACATAAAAGACAACATGGTGTCTGGCTGAGGTTAAGAAAGCATTTAATAAATGTTACTAACCACTTATAACTAAGGTTAATAATAGTAATCTAGCTCCTGCCTATGTTTCCAGTCTCATGCCCTGACACTGTCCCTCTCACACTCTATAACGTGTGATGTAATGTGTCAAACTGCTTCCGTATTTGTTTTCCGATTTTTTCTATTCCCTTTCTCTGTGTGGTTGCTTCCTCTTCATTCTTTAAGACTCAGCTCAGCATCTCTGTACTCTGAGAAATCTCTTTCTAGATCTCAGCCAGACTGTTGCTGCCCCGCCCTGTTGCTTTGGAGCAATGCGCACAGACCCCTACTACCTACTTAACTAAAATTCTAATTACTGGTCTAATTTCTATCTTATCAATTAGACTATAAGTCTTCCTGAGACCAGAGACTTCTAAGTATTTCTGTGCTTCTGGGGGCCTGACACACAGTAGGTGCTCAATCAATATTTACTTAATGAATGAATGGTTATCCAAGTCAGCGTAATTCAGCAGGTATGCAGCTAAGAGATACACTCCTAACACTATTATAGAGCAGCCCAGCACTGAAAAAACATTCTATTAAACATTTCTACTACTTTGCTGTACAGCAAGAAACTAACACAACATTGTAAAGCAACTATATTCCAATAAAAATTTTAAAAATTTTCTACTGAAAAGCTTACTTCATTCTTATTCATCAATTCCCAATTATTTCTGTAAATAGCCTGTTACTACTTTCTATAATAAACCTGAATTCAGCAGGCAGCATTCCAGATGTTGAAATACATAGTAATAAAAAAAGACTATGCAAATACTTCAAGACATTCCAGTAAAACCACATATTTATGTTTTATAAACAGCATCTCAAATATTACCTAGAGAATTTATTAATGGATTTCTAAATGGAAATATTATGAAAAGATTTTCAGCAAGTTGTGCATTCTATTGTTTTCTGTGCCAGCCATTGCATACTTGCATGATTTTATGGCTATATAGAGAGAAAGGGACATTACATATAGAGAGAATATAGATACACACACTACATAAAACAAAAGAATGAAAGAAAAGAGAAAAGCAAAGGAAAGTAGGCTGGCTTGGTGACAATGTAGGGCTTCAACTTAACAGTGACTATTTTAGTCTCTCTGAAGTGGTCTTTTTAATCTAACAGAGGAAACAAGTTAACTCAGTACAACACTTAGTAACCAACAATAAAGCTGTAAAACTTTATTTTAAGATGAGTTTGGGGGAGGAATAACTTAAACATATGGATGCAATTAAGGTAAACACGTATGTACTCTGCTTTTTTTTAAGCACACAACTCTGAAATTGCATTTTATCCCCTATATATTTACATCTAAAAGCACTATAAAATTGGGATAGGGAAACTGAAAAAATCATTTATTAAGAAATAACATGCCATTTATTAGTATATTAAAAATTTCTGACATTACCAAAATTAAGTACTAGAAGGTTATCTTAAGATTCTAGAGTAACTCCTTACCGAAAGATATTTACAAATCCAAATAAGACTTCAAATTTTGGATTTCAGAATTAATTCACTTTTCAATGTTTAAAAAGAGTCACAATAAGGCCATTTAGTGATTTCTCCTGTGTTACGTATCATATTATCACTTGTGCCTATTTCTCCCCCTTGCCCTTCACACATTTGAATTAAGCTGGACAAAAACTTGCTGGATATTTGACCAGTTTCCACTGTTTACTGACCAACTTTCTAGTTAACCAGCCTCAGTGCCCTCTGAAGCCACTGTTAAAATCCAGATTTGGTATTAGCAAATTAAAAAAGCATATTAATTATTATATATGTTAGTATTTAATTCCTAAAGGACAAAAATCCTGATAATATTAACTACTAAGGCCAAAAGAAAACCTATAACAACTAGATGCACTTGATTAAAAATGGATGAAGAATCTAAAAGAGAAAATTATCTTTAAAATATAAATGGTCTTGTTTGCATAATACCTCTAGCTGCTTTTAAAAAAAAAAAAAAGGCAAAGCATCATTTAGAAACGTTGTGAAACCGGGCTCCCTCTTAACATAAGAAATTAAATACAGTTACTTTTTAGTAGTCAGAACAATAAATGAACAAAATTTTAAAAAATAGCATAATGAACCTAAAAGAAATCTTTTAAGATTGGAATATAAATATTCATAGTGCCCTGGAAATAAAAAATATATAGGAATCAAGCTTTGTAAAGCATAATGTAAAAGATAAGTAGCCTATCAAGAAACAAGTGTCATGGATATACTACCAGCATATGGAATTTTAAAAAGTCAATCAGATTTTACATTCAAAATAAACACCAGATGATATTTAACCAACGAATTATGCAAAGTAATCCACACAAAAGATGTATATAGTGAAGAAATAAGTTAATTGAACAGAAGTAATTCTACGTAAATTTGGACTTGAAAGACTTAAACTTTTTTTTTAATTTTGAGAAATTAGACATAGAGAAAAACAAAAATTTAGTTAAAAGTCAAATTTTTATGTTTTCTGATAAAGATTGAGCTATTGATTCCACTTCTACAAATTTTCATAAAAGTGGAGTCAGATGAATGTGAAAAGATTAAGATACAAAGATTGTTATTATAGCACTTTATAATAGCAAAAATTAGGGGAAAAAACTAATTAAATTATGCTAATGGAATACTATGCAGTCATTAAAATGAGTGAGTTGAACTGAATATATGTGACATGGAAACTAGTCTATAGTATATTGATTAAAAAAAATTCCAAATCATCAAAGAATATAGTTTATTATCTCATTTAAATAAAAAAATTAAAAATAAAATAAAATTAAACTATATAAACACACACTAACATGTGTTATGTGAGTACATGTATACACATACATAAATACACACATGTAAAATCTGGAAAGGTACATAAACTTATCAGCTATTATCTCTGGTGGGGGGTAGATGAAAAGACTGGCAGAATAAAAATTAATACCTTCTTCACTTTTATACTATTTGATATCTTAGACAAAGCATGTATTACTTTTAAAATAGAGTAATAAAAAATTTCCATTTTGAAACAAATCTAAAACTAAAAAACATAAAAATCTAAAGAAAAATCTGACAATATGCAATATAGCTTTATGAAATTTAATTTTTCCATTAAAATAGTAACCAGAAGTATTTCTTAACCACCTAGGGACAATTCCAATTGATAAACTGGTCAAACACTATGAAATCAATAGACCTTGCTACAAAGTTAATTTTGTTATTTTGAGCTTATTTCCTGAATTATTTCTATCTGATTTCAAGGAGCCATTAGTTTTAGCAATATTTTACCGTCATTTATCGCTAACTAAATATTTAGAAAGGTATATACACTTTGCAAGTAAACAATGTTTTACTTACATTAGGTATTTGGAAGCATATACATATCATGATGGCATACAGTACATAAAGAGCAAAGAGAAAGAGCAGCTAGCTAAATAAAGTAAACCTCTAAAAAAAAAAAAAAACGAATACAGTGATAAGAAACCAGGGGAGAGGGGAAATTAGGAAAAGGACTATTTTTACTTATATTTTTACTCAATAATATTATGGAAGTTACCAGGGTGAAATATAACGTAATTATAAATTGTGAAAATATGCATAGATTTCCTATTAGTGCTTTTAACCGAGCCCATATATTCCAGGCACGTTACCCTGAGGCCCAGCCCAGCCCAGCCCAGCTCAGCCTCACTGCAATCTCCGCTTCTTGTAGCTGTCCATCCACTGCAGCATAATCCCAGCTGCCAATCTGAAAGAAACCAGCTAGTCAGAGCAGACACAACCAACAGAAACAAACGTCACTCAATAATGTTCAGCGGCACTGTGTTCATGGATAATTTCAAACAGTATCTCTGTCTAGAACACTGATGTGCTCATTCAAAACACCTCCATCTCTAGCTACTGGAAACGAGTAGATAAAGTAGCCTGCCTAGAAAAATAAGTGGAATGTTGCTTCAGAAAGGCTGCCAATACTAAGAGGAAAACATAGTGAAAACATAGTAAAAAGTTCTTAAAGAAAAAAAAAATTCAGGATAGTTGCATTCAGGAGGTTAAATTATTTCTCAAAACCAGACAAATATGTTTAAACTATGTTACGGAAAGAAACAGTCATTTGGTAAGAATCATTTCATCTATTTTATCAATAATATTTGTATCTACCATGTACAAACACTGGAATGAGGTGCAGTTAGGAATCCTTGACCTCAAGGCACTTAAGCCTGAAAGACAATACACACACACACACACACACACACACACACAAACACACACACACCCCAATTACACAGGACTGGCAGGGACAGAGAGAGGGAAGGCAATACACTTACTGTTATGACATAGTTAAATAATATTTAACATTTAAAAAATTTGCACTTAAGCATTTCCTAATACTGTATTAATAGAATCTCAGTTCCTTCTTTGCACCAATAATGGAAACTAAAAATAGTGATTCTAAGTAAACTTCCTCGTCTTTGTTAGAAATAAAACAACATTGCTATTCTGAAATTAGAAATTTGACTATGCTATTCTAATCGTTAGCAATCTGTTATACTTGCAAATAATCTTACATAGATTTTTCAAATCTAAGTAATTTTTTAATCTTAATCTTTCTAGAAACTTGAATTTAGTTTAAAATTTTGAGAACAAGATTTAGTCACTTGATTTGAGAGTACTTTTCATACTTTCAATTTAAAATGAAGATGGTGCCTGAAGGGATCAGGGGTTTATGACAGAAGTCATCAGCACATGGAATTGCTCAGGATTCCTTGGGTAGCTGATAGAGAAAAAAAATCATAAAAATATTAATACTTTGCTTTATGTCCTTGCATGTATAATTCAGCTACACCTATTTAACTAATAAGTCTGCAATAGGCATAATCACTAGCAAAATACAAAGATTAGCTTTCCTGACAACTTTAATGTTTAATTGACTACGGGAAACTTTGTGCTTTTAATATACAAGAAAGTCTGGCATAATTTCAAGGTATTTTTAAATGTAGGTTTTCAATTAAAACTTGACCAATCCTTACTGTTTGTCTTTTCATTGTGCAGTTCCTGCCCTGCACTGTGTCAAATATGCCATCTGTGTAACACACTTCTGGCTAGAGATGCTTCAGGATTATTTCTGTAACACCCTGAATTGTGGCTGCGTGAAGCCTTAACTTACTGTATTCAATACTTATACTTTATTCTCTTGCTACAACCATCGTGACCATGTGGTCCTAATGTCCTACTCTTAAATCTCACTGCAGTCACTACAAAAATTCCTGCCCCACCTGCTTAAAACGGGCTTACAGACCATTCCCCGAACTATTTAACAAATGTTAACAATGCTATAAATACCAATTGTGTTTATGCTTTCTGAAAGATTCACTGCAGCCAGTGTTCTGCAGTAGTGTTAGAGCTGAAATAAGCTGTTGACTCCCACCATGAAAGTGATTGAATTCTAAGCCAAAAATGCTTTTCCTTGGATAAGACATCTGATTTGCTACCGCTGTCATGAAACTGGGGTCATGTGAACTTAAACACTGCTGCTGCTTCTTTTGGAAAACAGACCTTCTCAGAGTGATTATGTGTTACTAAAACAGCATTTGGAAGGATAAATTTGGAAGAGGGAAAATCAACCACTGACACGAAACACAACTTAGGGAGAAATTTTCAGGTTTTACTTTCATATTATGAGACCCATTGTATATAATTGTTAAAATTGAGCAATATCATGGCTCTCCTTTTCCTCTTCCCTACCCATCTATGTAAATAGAGCTGAGTTCCATTTTCAGAAGGAAATAAATAACTTTAATTTCCGAACTCACATAAACATAAAATCACATTGTATTTGCTTGAAAAGTAAAGGAGAAAATGATGCTTCCAGAGGAAATGTAGTGAGTACTTACAATAAGGTGCAAGATGGAAAAGCACGGATGATATTTTTCATATTAATGCTATCCTATGCAACATCTACCTGCAGTGTATCTTTTGCTCTTTGAACCTCCACCTCTACTTCCCAGCTCCAGCGCACCCCAGGATCTGCCCCTGCCCTCCCTTCATAATGGCTGCTCAGACCCTGTGCTGTGTCTGTACTTTTCCTTTTGTCAAAACCTCCTATCAAGTTCTACGCACAGAGAGCTGAATGACTGGAAAAAATCGTTTAAAAAAAAAATCTGTAACCAAATAAATGATCTCTAATGGTAAAGTTTCAAGCACTGAGTGAAAGGCAATGAAGTCTATGGCAGAGGCTTTTTTTCTGTGTATATCAAAGCACATTATATAGAAATTGCTATAGCTGACTTTAGCATGAGACTCTGGCATTAGCTAACAGAGTCTAAACTTAGGGACCGACGCCTTCTACTCTTTTATTTTATACTTTCAGAGTATTTGAATTTTCAGAGTTAACGCACATTTTTTGGATAAATAAGTTGTTAAATCTCTTTATATACAATTTAATTATATACAAACACACACACACAATTTAGTAGTGAACCCAGAGATTGAGAATTCATGAATCTTAGGTCAAAAGCCTTCCTGCTTTTAGAAAATGATGATAAGGACTACAATCAACAGTGATGTATCTAACATATTCTCCCTAAGAGTATAAGTAATCTTTTTCGGTCCTCCTCAAATATGCTGGGAACAATGAGGAAATAAATTCAAACTGCTAAAAAGTATGAAAAAGAATCCTAGTTCAGTGAGTTAAATAACAATCTAAGAGATGAGAGGTACTCTAATTTCTGAGAGAGATAAAAGTTAAGAAATTGTAAATTCCTTCTTCTTTATCAAAGTTACACGAAGATCATTATACAAAGTCACTATCCTAGCAATGTTAAACATGGCCAGTGCCACAAAGTAATTACAAGAGACCTCCAAACAGCCAAAAGCAAAGTCAGTATCCTTATCCTCATGTTAACGTGCATCACTTGTTTGGATTTTCAAGCAGAGACTTTTCCCCCTCAAAAGAGAAAAAGAGTTGTGGGTTGGCTTTTTCCTCTTGATTTTAAAGAGAAACAATTTTCAGAATACAGAAAGTAGCAAATAAAAGAATTCCATGATCTCACTAACCAAAGATAATGACTATCTTTGGTGAGATGACCATATAAACATCTTGGGGTCTATAATTACAGAAATTTCCTAATGCATATATACACATTATAAAATTTGTATTTTCTATGTTTCATAACATGATCTGTTTTGCCATGTAATATGGTGAAGTATTTTTCCATAGCAATACATATAGACCTAGATAGCAATATTTTTTAATGATGTATATAGCATTCCACTGTATGGATTTACCAATATTTATTTAACCAGTTTCTCTATTGTTAGACATTTATGTGGTTTTGGTTTTCATGGGGTTTTTTTGCTATTATGAATAACTATACACTTGAACATCTTTTTTTACATATGTATTCAATTATTCCTTTTGGTTAAAGTTCTAAGTAAATAGTGGGTGAGTATTTTAAAAACTGATAGATTGCTATAAAAATTCAATCTATTTTATCCTCACCAAATATATGACAATGTGTGTTTCTAACTGACATGAGGAATTTTCATTATTTTTCATTTTAGATGATCTAATAGGTAAAAAATGCTGTTGGATTTTAAATTGAATTTCACTGATTTCTAGTGAGGTTTCATACATTTGTGGCTTGTATTTCATCTTTTGTGAATTATCTGTTCCTGAACTTTGTCATTTGTTGTTTTTTTGGATGTACAATAACTTCAATTTTTATGTAGACAAATATATCAATTTCCTTAATGACTTTTGGTTTTGATATTGACTTATAAAATGGGCCTTCTCCATTCCAAAAATTATTAAAATACTCACCTACAGTATTTTCTAAGTCCTGTAGTTGCACTTTTTATATTTACAATATAATCTTTATTCCAAACAAAAACATGTAATTCATTTGTAATTTCTTTTACCTTAAGATGTGAAATAGGGATCTAAATTTTTGCTATAACAGTTAGCTAGCTGTCTTAACACCACATGTTGAATAAGACAGCCTTTTCCCAGTGATTTAAAATACCACCTTTATCATATATTTTCATATATCATATGTCTATTTCTGGAAGCTCTATTCCGTTCCATTGAAGCTTAGAACTAGAGCATAGAGTTTTGATTACTATCATTTATACTTTTGTAGCTGAGGAAGTAATCAAAACCTATTTATTTACTTTAAATTTAGTTCTATCATATCTGGTTATTTGGTTTCTCAGGCTATCACATCTAAAAAATAGCTAATTGTTGACTAAGAGGACAGGTACCCAAAAGGCAGACATACTGACCTGGTAACAAGAAGTAAGAACTGACAGTTTTAGAGTAGAAATAGGAAAAATATAAAAAGAGAGCATAACAACTGAGAAAGAATAGCAGTACAGGATTCTTTAGTTTAAGTTCAAATATACCACAGAACAATAACTAATGTTAATAACAAAAATCACATTCATTAATTACACTCCTCACTTGTCATTACTCACATCATATGGTAAAACTGCCTCTACTCCTAAAAACTGTAGAGCGCCCATTGTTTTTCAAGTACACATAGAACATTTAAGAAAACTGACTATGCCCAAGGTGACTCAAGTCTCAATCTGTATCATATGTATCAGTCTTCAGCTTTAAATTAGGTTCGAATTAGTAACAAAAAGATACTAGATTGGATGTATGAAGGCAAGCCCTTGCTGAAGAGATGACCTTCAAGCCGAGGCACGAATGACAAGGAGCCAGCATGTGAAAATCTGGGATAGTCAGAGAAAATGGCTATCATAAAAAGGTGCTAATCCAGTGACAACCTTCACAGGCTCAGGAACAGAAAGAAGGTCAGTGAAACAGCGCACACGAATGAGGATGAGAACAGCATGGCATGAGATCAGAGAGGAAGGCAGGGGCCAGATCATGTGGACCAAGCAGAATTTTATTCTTTGTTTAATGTGAAATAGGAAAGCTTAAGTAGAGGAGGGATGTGATCTGATTTACAGTTTTAAAATGTCACGTTGGCAGCTCTCTGGAAAGTGGATTGTAGGTAGTTAAGGGTAGAAAAGGGTGACCAGGACTACTAATGCTAGTCAGGGGAGAGATGATGACGGTGGCTTAGACTAATGACAGACATAAATGGTTTCCAAATGTGCTTTGGAGACACCATCAACCTAACTGCTCTTCATCACCAACTTCTTATGCCCCGCCCCCCCCGCCACTCCCCACACGTTATTCTCCAGCCATGGGGCTGTACAGTGCTCCTTCCCATACACTGTGTTCTCTGCTTTCCACTGCTTCACCTACTTAACTCCTCATTCTTTCAGGATTATACTCAGGTGGGTTATTCTTGCCTAAATCTGGGTTGGCTGTTTCTCTCTTGTGCTCAGATATGTAGTGTACACATCTCACTCAGAGCACATCACTGTACTTACAATTTTTAAACACTTATTTCTGACCTAATAAAACTCCATCAGTGAACTGTTTTACACTAAGGAATAGCTAACTGAGCTCTGAACTTTTGGATATAGCAAATATCATTTACATGATAATTGATAGGAGAACTCTGGATAGAAGAAAGGATATAGAATTGTTCTAGAAACCATGCCTATAAATACAATTATATTCTAAATATATTAAAGAAAGTCTTTAAGGAAAATACTTATTTTACATTTTTTAGGAAAAGAAACATTATTTTATAAAGTTAATATTCAACTCATCATTAATTTATTTTGTGAATTTGGATTTTGGAACAAGGTTTTTTCCTTAATAAAAATATTTATTCTTACTCAGATCTGACTCTGAATTCAATTAACCTAAGTTTTCTCTCTTTTTAATTTCTTCTTTCCATGGTTTTTAGTTTTTCTTTCTTTTTTTTTTTGAAATGCCGGTAGAAGGAAGAAAGGTGAATGAGTCAAACCAAATTCAGCAGAATTAATCATCAGAAAATAACCAATTTTTATTTATTTGTACCTTGTCTATAAAAACATATATGTAATACTAGGAAAGAAGAGTAGATTAAAAGTGGTAAAGGTAGAGAAAAAGGGAAAAAGGTACCCCAAGGAAATAGAGAAATAATGAAGAGTCAAGAGGCCTGTTAGAATAAAGAGCTCAAGGTAAGAATATATCCTCTAGTCAGAGGTCGCAGATATTTGTGTGGGGGGGGGGAGGAACAGCAAATTTGCCTGAAAAATAATTCTTTCTGGTGTGTGACATATGCGAATACAGACATGGTTGTATACCGATAACCCAGCTGTTTTCTAAAAATTAAAAACAACATAAAAGTTTAATGTGCTGCAGGCTGTTTCTCTGATTACTCTTCCTCCTCTCATGGTTATCATTTCTATTGTTTAGCACTTTTTTTATAGAGAGATTATTTTTATGATCACTTACTGCACCATATGTATTAATCATTCACTCTAGAATAAAACTTTCTCAAGAGGAATGGAGCTTTTCCCAAGTAGTAAGTGAATACATGACTTGTATGTGGAGAGCCTGCCTCTGTGTATGACTGTGTGGACATCTAAGTGTCCCAGATTGAACCAAGTATATCATAGTGACCAGAAATAAGTCTAGTCTAGTCTGCTTTTAATACTAGAGAGGCACAAATCCATCCTGGTACAATTATTGTGATTTCACAGGGATAATGTTTCAATATAAGCCAAGTGTATGCACAGATTTCCTAGTTTTAGGGATGTTAAAGCCTCTTAGAAGAACAAGATTCTGAAGGAAAAATGGTACGGCCTGGAGATGGGGTGGAGAGTAAATTAGAAGATGGTGATAGCGGAAGCTTTACAACTAGCAAGACTTGACAAGGCTTGGGAGGCTGTCCTGGCCTGGGGTTACGGGCACATGGTTGGCCAGAGTAGAGCAATGGGAGCTGCCTCCCGGAGTTTCTTTATATGAATTTACGTTGTTCTCAAAGTGTGGAAGGAAACATTTTATGAAGACAGAGGCAGTCTGTGAGCGACCTCTCTGAAAGACTGTTCTACTCCCAAGTCACTGTGTTCTCTGTAACCCAGCCTTTTTTCTTTATAGCACTTATCACTAACTGAAATTAGTTTTTATTGTTTATTTTCTGTGCACCTCATTGGAATGTGAGCTCCATGAGGGAAGGAGTTTGGACTGACTTTCTCGCTCATCTCTGTATTTTTAGCACCTTGAACAAAACGAATATTTGTTGAATAAGTGAATGAATAATTAATGAAAGAATAAACCTTCCCAATTTATAAGGCCCTGTCTTATTTACCCAAACCAGCCTAGATCCACCATTTCAACAATATCCCTTTAACAATTTCATTAACCACCCTTCCACTCTCAATTCTTTTTTTTAAAGAAAAATCTTCTTTTATATCCCTTTACAGTTGCTCCTAGTTGTCTTTTTTAAAAAATATTTATTTATTTATTTATTTGGCTGTGCCAGGTCTTGGTTGCGGCACGTGGGCTCTTGTGTTGCGGCACACGGCCTTCTCTCTAGTTGTGACGTGTGGGCTCCAGAGCATGTGGGCTCAGTAGTTGCAGCACGCGGGTTTAGTTGCCCCACGGCATGTGGGATCTTAGTTCCCTGACGAGGGATCTAACCTGCATCCCCTGCATTGAAAGGTGGATTCTTAACCACTGGACCACCAGGGAAGCCCCGCAATCCTTTTTTTATATATTCCACCATACTGTCATGGCCAAACCCCATCTCTCTCTCCACATGTATAATTACACACACACACACACACACACACACACACACACACACACACACACACCCCTTCTGTATTCATTTTTCTACATCTATTCTCCCACTATTGAGAACAGAGAAAGACATGTAAAGGAAATAATAATTTACATATTATTGAGCATCAATTAAGCACCTATCACTATGTCAGGTATTTCCACAAATATTACCTCACTTTTGGCACAAACCCTCATAATCTTGTTGCCTTTCCACCTCATTCAGGCACATTTACTTACACCAGTCCCCAGGCTAACCTTCCACTCTCTAACGGCAGACAAGGCAGTATTGTTTCCCGCTGTCCAGTGCTTTATCTACCCGTGTTCTGGATTTTGTTCCTTTCCTTTTCCTCATAGAGCTTGGCAGTCTATTTCATGCTTTCTTTCTTCTATGTTTCATGTGCTTCTCTCTTTTTGGATATTTCCAATTAACACAGAAGCATGGTCAATTACCTATCCATTAAAAAAAAAATCTCCCTCAGAGTGACTGGTAATGGGTCACTTTGGGTTTCTTTCTGTGGTGACAAATGGGTTTCTTTCCGTGGTGACAAAATGTTGTAAAATTAGATTGTGGTGATGCTTGTAGAACTCCATGAATAAACCAAAACTACTGTATTGTATACTTCAAGTGGGTGAATTGTATCATATGTGAACTATATTTTAATAAAGCAGTGACAGGTTCTCCCTTCCATCATCTCCTTTCCTCACTGTGTTTACTTGTTCGCCTCCCATTCACAGCACAGTCCTCTACCATCTAAGCTTCCTCCTCTAATGACTCTTAGAATAATCCAATGAGGACTTTTCAGTTCTTATTTGTTCAACCTTCTTTCAGACAGATTCTAAAACACACATGTGGTTATGTCACCAACCTCCAACCTTCAATCCACTGTCTTATAATGCAGTTAAAATTAATTTTCATGGCATTAAAATTACTTTTTCTGGCTCCTGTCTATCTCTTTTCCCTTATCACTTTTGGCTCATTCCACAAACATAATCTCCAGCCATGATCTCTTTCACACATTGTGCAGGAGGCTCATACAGTTTCTTCTGTGTCGCTATCCTTTGCTCACAACTCTATCCAATGTTCTTATTCACCCTTCAATCTACAGCTCCGGCCTCTCATTTCCCAAAAAACATGGCTGGATTCTGGCAGTCTAGGTTTAGTGCCTATTCTCCACGCTTGTGCATGCATGCAGTGTACTTATCTCTACACTGAATTTATCACAGTATTATAACTGTTTACTTATCCATATTTCCCCACTAGACAATGAACTCTAGCTGATGAGGGCAGGGACTTGCCTTTCAACTCTTTAACCTTATTACATAATTTAGGTTTAGTAAAAGGTTGTTGAAAAAAATTAATGACCTAGTCTTGTTTTCTGTTTTCTCCTTGCCTCACTTTACAATGAATTCTGTATGAATCTTCTAAGAAACAATCTCTAATAACTTCTCTAGTGTTAACACTTTATGATTCTTTCTATGATGCAATCGGTAATTCATATTCTTTTCCATAGCTGTGTTTTCTAACCCACAGGTTTAACAGGGAACAACATAAGGGAAGGAACTAACACTTGCTGAGTACTTATGATGGGATAGGTACCATGGCAGGCCTTTTCATGTATTACACAACAGTTAATTCTCCATGAGGTGGGCGTTATCATACCAATTCCATATACAGAGTCTCAGGAAGAGCTAAGTCACACCACTATTTGGCACTGGAGCCAGGAATCAAATCCACGTTTGTTTGTTTGTGTATTCTACTGTATCACACTGCATTGTGTCACAAAATTCAGCACTATAATAAGGAATGGCTACGATAAAAGATCATATTTGTTTCAATAACACTCAGAAAGCAAACATGTATACTTATATGAATAATGCTAAGTAATGAATGACAGTCTTTCAAGAACATTGAGTACCCACCATACATCATAGGCCATGTTTTTTGAGTGAATGCTGAATCTAATATATAATACATGTTTATATAACATATAATATAAAAATAAATTAGGGGGTGGGACTTCCCTGGTGGCACAGTGGTTAAGAATCTGCCTGCCAATGCAGGGGACACAGGTTTGATCCCTGGCCCGGGAAGATCCCACATGCCGCGGGACAACTAAGCCCATGTGCCACAACTGAGCCTGTGCTCTAGAGCCAGCAAGCCACAACTACTGAGCCCACGCACCGCAACTACTGAAGCCCACATGCCTAGAGCCTGTGCTCTGCAACAAGAGAAGCCACTGCAATGAGAAGCCCGTGCAACCGCGATGAAGAGTAGCCCCCGCTCACCACAACTAGAGAAAGCCTGCGTGCAGCAAGGAAGACCCAGTGCAGTCAAAAAAAAAAAAAAAAAAAAAAAAAAAAAATTAGGGTGCAATGAGTTGGAAAGCTCTCCAGTTAAAGTTTAATTTGCTAATAATTAACCACTTGGAGATGTGGGGAAGAAAAGAAACTTACAGCAAAAGTTTTAAATAGTCTTTAACAAATGCTGATCATGAAAAATAAATACTGAAAACTTACTTGGCATGGCAGTTCCTCAAAAAGTTAAAATAGAATTACCATATAATCCATCAATTCTACTTCTGAGTATATACCCCAAAGACTTGAAAGCAGGGCCTTAAACAGGCATTAATATACCCATGTTCATAGCAGTATTGTTCACAATAGCTAAAAAGTGGAAACAACCCAAAATATCCATTGACAGATGAATGGATAAACAAAATGTGGTATATACATATGATGAAATACTAATCAGCCTTAAAAAGGAAGGAAATTCTGACCCATGCTACGACATGGATGAACCTTAATAAAATAAGCCAGATACAAAAGGACAAATATTGTATAATTCCACTTATCTGAGGTACCTAGAATAGTCAGATTCCTAGAGACAGTAGAATGGTGGTTGTCAAGGCCTGAGGGCAGGGAGGAATGAGGAGTTACTGTATAATGCATACAGAGTTTCAGTTTGGAAAAGACGAAAATTCTGGAGATGGACGGTAGTGATGGTTGCATAACAATGTGGATGTACTTAATGCCACTGAATTATACCTCAAAAGAGGTTAACATCGTAAATTGTATATTTATTTACCACAATAAAACCCAATATTTGAAGTCATAACATGTTACTTTAAGTGAAAGAAAAAATATAATTTGGTTTACACATGTATGTCAACTACATATCTAATGCCTAAATGGACTATGCCCAATTCCAAATATTCTACCAAGTTAATTTAACAAACATTTATTGTCCCATTGTCTGACCACCTGCCCAGAATCTGGATTTCGAAAATTTGGTAACCAAAGATACACAACAGTCTTCTAGTTTCCCCTGTCCAATGCGGTATCCACTAGCCATATGTGGCTGTTTAAATTAACTAAAATTAAACATTCAGTTCCTCAGTCACACCAGCCACATTTCAAATGCACAATGGCCACCTGTGACTAGTGGCTGCTGTATTGGGCAGTGCAGATACAATGAACATTTCCATTACTACAGAAAGTTCTATTGGACAGTGCTCTTTTAGATTGTACTGTAAACAGTATATGGTAAACTCCTTTGGTAAATCGTTGATGTGTGTGAGAAGCAGCGTGGGTCAATCCAGAGTAAAAACAAGGAGCCAATTATACTGACTGATCTATAGAGGAAACATCCAGCTGATGGAATGTTTCACTTTTTAACTAGCAGCATCACACAGATACAGAGAGCCATCCTTTATCAACCACATGTTGCACAAACTTTAATGATGGGAGAAGTATCACTATATCGACTTGGACACACCAATAGACAAGTCTTAAAAAAAAATAGGATCCCACATTGGGAGAAATGGTATTAAGTACATTTTCATAGCAACTCTACAGAATGTTATGGAATTTCAAAATTAAAACTACACAGATTTTATAGCAACATAAAATAACATATGCTGGTATGTTAAGTAAAACAGCACATGACAAAATCAAATCTATATATAAATCCATGCATATAAAAGCTAAGTAGAGATAGGGATAATTACTACAAGGGAACCCAAAAAAACAGAACCAGATGGTATATTTGAAAAGTAATTATGGACATTAATAGAACCACTGTTCAAATATTGTTAAAACAGTAAAAAAGAAAGTAAATGGGCCTATTCAATTCTATTCTAACAATGAAATTATGTTAACACCATTTGCATGTTTGCTCCAACCTCAATTTCATACACGGAACTTATGCATATTTTGTGTCATGCAATCAGTTGTTGCTCTAATAAAATAAAATGCCCCCTGAAAGGAACATTTTCAAAGAACTGAAAAACTGGAAGAGTCTTTTAGAGTTCACCTGATCCAGTTCTAAAATAAACTGAAACACAGCAATTCAAAACCTGTGCAATTTAAGATAAATGTGCATCGAGTGCACAGTGCTTTTGTTTGTGTATTAACCTTCTTTATCTAGCACATAAACCAGGTGATAATATATGTTAGCAAATATATTTAAATATGTACTTTCATATAGTGTCAACGTGATCAGGTCATAAGTAGAATTATAAAGAAATACATCAAGTGACGGTGAAAAACGACAAATCTTACTTACTGCAAACGATGTTCCCTTTACAGTGATATACAACTTTCCCTATGAATCAAAACTCCCTGGTTTCTTTAATAAAGTTCTCTTCTAAAATAGTACAGATGTGTAAGGTGTTATCTGTTCAATTCCATGAACATACATACATCTTTGTATATGATATATGTTAGCTGGAGGATGTATAATTAAATTAAAATACTTAAAAAAAAAACAAGGCTATATGCAGAGTTTTTGGTGAATATTGTATTTGTCAAAACCATGTTTTGAGTGTTTTACTTAAGAAAATCAATGACAAAGATAAAACAAGTCTCAGTAACATCCAACACCAAGTTTGATGATGTAGGAAAGTTATAGACTTCATTCTTATTATTAACTTCTATATGGTTATACACGTACTTATGTATCATATATAAATATGTGTTTTATCACATTTAAATAGATTTATGCTTATAATTCTATTTCTTTAATGAATTATTATTTTCCTAGTTCTTTAAATTAGTGAGTAGCCTTCAAAGTTATAAAAATTAGAAATATGATTATTGATCCCTTAATGGGTTCAAATTGAAAAAGCTCTCATCTTATATTGAGTCAAACATTTTGTTGGAGGGAAGTTCTGGGTTCAAGTCCCAGCTAGGTCACTAACTTAAAGGTTATCCTGCTTAAGGGTACTTTACCCATCTGGTTTCAGTTTCATTATCAGTAAAATGAAAGCATGGGGAAGATGAGATCTAATAGCTTCTGGTCTAGAGATACCTGTTAGACCCAGTCAGATAACTTACCTCTCTCAATACAGGATCAGTTATTGAATTCAGATTGACAGCTCCTTCATAGGTCAGGTAATAGAACACATTGAGGGCTCGAACAGCCTCCGGCCCTTGCTGTTTATAGCCAAAAATGAGATCAATCCATTGGTGAAGCTGGCAGGAAACAAATTCACTCTCCAGAGCCTGAAAAAAAAGGTGTAGATCTTATTATTATGCTGAATTCTGGTTTTAAAATATATAGAGGAATTTAGAACAAGCAGTAAAGTTTACCTCTAAATTGACTGTGAACATACTTATTCTGATGTCCTATTTTCCACCAGAATTTGTCCTCCATTTTTACAGAGACTTTGCAGCACGTGTCACACTGAACTACAATCGACTGCTTAGATTTCAGTATTAGTCTACTTGTACTGTGAGCACTGGAGGACCAGGGCTGGGTCTATCTCGGTCACGTTCGTAACTCAGGGCCTGACAGATACTCAACTTACGTTTCAAAGAAAGGAGGTCATACAATGTAAAGGTTACTTTGGGACAGCAAATGTGAAAATATTAAACATTGACTATTCACTTGAAATATTTATAATTTTTCTAGAATTAAAACATTTTGTCTACTGTAACAACTGTAACCAAATTATTTAGTTATTTCAACTGAGTTTTTATGACAACAAATTAGATCTTGGGAGGGATACTTATAATTACTAAATTATTCTAGGTACTAGTATCAAATCAGACCAAATATTTGATGCTATTAACATAAGTGTCCAATAAATAATGAATGAACATAATCAAGTTTTCAATAGAAATGCTAGGTTCAAGATCCACTTCCAATTCATCATGACATTCCCAGTTCCAAGCACTGTACCTAAAACACAATAGGTACCAATAAATGTTTGCTGAACTTAATAACGTTAAAAATCCTAAAGAGTTTTAATGAGCAGAGACTTCTTATTTTTAGAAAAGTATTCATACTTATTTAATGTTGTTAAAAATTATTCCAACATAAAAGCTTAGCATTATGGACTAGTCTATCAATAAATAATGTTACTCAAATCACAAATTCAAACTGTGAAGCTTAATTTGAAGCATACCAAGTTGTATCAGGTAATGTATCTCACTGAAATTCTTATTTTTAGAGTCATAAGTGTATGACTGTGATGTATTTTTGGTGTGGCTTGCTGCTACGTTTTCAATATTATAAAAAGAAATCTGTTGGTTTTAAAACAAAATTGACTAACTTCTATAGCAAGCAACCAATGAGATATAAATCATCTCGTGACAAAAGACGTTCCTATTAGTTCACAGGTGTACGCTTGTGTAGGTATGTGCTTTATTAAAACAACTGCCTATGAAGAAGAAAATTGTTTATGGGTAAATTCAAATCATATATTTCCTTTAACTAATAATATTTAACATGACTTCATAATATATCACATATCATAAAGTATAAAAAATAATTCTATAAATAAAACTCTAGGCAATTCTCATATTCCAAAGTATACCTGAATTGAAATATGCCTTAAAAATATTTATTTAGTTTCAATTGTAAAAGTCACTGTTTAAAACATCTCTTATAAAAACTCATTATATTTATAAATTTAGTAAACAGCTAAGAGAGCACAAAACTGCTTCATATTTTATTTGAAATAAGAAGAGAAGGGCTTGTAATAACTTTCAGGAAAGTCCTCTTTTAAGCACATGGATTTAAAATTAATCTGAAAATCCAGGAACTATTAATGCAAGTTGCACACAAAAAATGATATGTTTGTTTCATTAACTTAGGTCTCGGGTAGTGATGGGGGTGAGGGGGTGGGGCTGGAGGACATGTTTAAAGAGACACATAAAAACAGCAATTGTCTTAATTTGTGAGCAGTGCACTCTACACAAAAGCCCTAAATATGTTCAAATTAGAGCAAGCTGCTTGATTGTCACTGTAGTCTCATGTCACATTAATGCATGACAAACATTAAACCATACACTTAAATGGCAATTTATATCATTTAAATGTTTACTGCCAGACTAGCTCATCACTCATTTAAATGTGACTTTCTGACAGCTAATTTCAGTTAATTTTCTCCAATTCACTTAATTAGAACTTTCAATCAGGGAAGGACCTATACATATCTTTGAGCTTACGTTCTTTTTAGTTGTTCAAAATCTGAGTTAATAAACAGCTGAAAAGCTCTACTATAATAGATTAGCATGTAATATCTCTGGGTCTACAAAAATGTGTGACTATATGAAGCAAACTCACAGTATATACTCTTAAGAAAGGACCTACACTTATTTATGTAAATAATACTCTCACCAGTAGTTTAAATAAAAAACGTTTAGTTCATATACACACACACTATTGAAATGATAAAAAGAAACCCTGCATCTAAGCTAATTAAAAATTAATGATTTCAAAATTGTTTAATAAGATAAAACAGTCAGGAGTCTCCTGAGTGTCCGTGGTATTGTGATTTGAGACTATAAAATTCCAGAAGGCTCAGCAAATGACAAAGTACAAATGAATTTTCTCAATATTAAAGCTCTAAAAACTAGGGCAATTTTATTTTATGTGTCATCAAACAAAGAATTGTGAGTCTTCCTAATGTTGATTACTTCTTTATGCACATTCAAAATGGTGAAGTTGGTTAGATTTAGATGCTTAAACCTTTACATCTTGACACCACATAAAAATGTTAAGCAAAAATGCTGAAATGACAGACACGATGCTCACATTATGCCACAAGCACGCATGCAGAAGTCACCATAGTGCCATGGTTCATCCCTCCCCTTACCCTGTTACACTTGGTCAGTCCTTAAGGGGTTGACCAGTAATTCACCGAATTATTGGCAAAATCTCTTCCAGAGGTTGATAAACATGTTACTTTAAGGAATAAACTTTAAATACATTCTAAAAAACTAAACTAAAAATCTCAGCAGTCTTCAATCATTTCTTGCAATATATCAGAGCTTTAAAAAGGGACCCACAAGAACAACTGCCATGGATATACAGGAATTGCCAAAAGTTTAAAAATCATTTAATGCAAAGTCAGTTCAGGACTTTAACATCGTTTTGATACCAGTGAATGGCAATTGCCTAACCAAAAGTATATATATGATAATAAACAAATGCACTTACTAAAGACTTGACGGAAGAGGTAAGAACAAGCTGCAGGAAATTATTGACAGTAAAAAAATACAAATAATTCAAAATGGAAAACCCTGGGAATACATTTTATAACTTCTGTTTTTGAGATTCAAAAACATAAATTAAAAATTCTTTAATTCCCCTTTCATACGTTAAGATTTTAAAAAATACTCTTTATATAAATACTTATTTATATGCACATTTTTAGTCACAAAAAAATAAAAACATGCCAGTGGAATGCTAAGCATCTGAGATTTTTCAAAGCCTTTAGGACAGACAGTCCTCATTAGGACTGGAGTTAAATACGGTTTGCAGCTAGGGGATAGAAACATTCTTCCCATGCTGCTATCAAACCTAACCAATCAATTGTTAGTACTCCCCTAGCAGGCTAGATACATCATTTACATCCAATGTGTGCTCTGAGTAAAATTTGTAAAAAAGAAAATCCACTAAAATGTCCAACACAATACAATAATATTCAACTCATCTGAGTTATTATAAAATAAATCAGTGACTAACATTCAATTGTTAAGGTTCAAATAAGACTACGAAAAGACAATCATATGAAGCCTCACACGAATTGTCAATCCAATCCAGGGGGACCCATATTAGTCTTGACAAACTGTCTTGGGGCTGATATCTGTTTTTTTAATGAGATCTATTAAGCAGAGACTAAAACACTTGAGATATGCTAAAAAGTACAGTATACAGATGTCAAATACAAACACTTATTAGTAACTTTCATTTGTTTGGCCCACATGCAGAACATCAACAAATTAAAGGTTTAATATTATAAAGAAAATAGTAAATTATTCATAAATAACTCATTTGTGTAGCCCTGTGTCAGAAATAATTATAACATATATGAATATGTGTCTAACAATAAATCTCATTGAAAGATCGCAATCTACGTCTTCCTGAAACTAACCCATTAAGGAAATGAATTATTTATTAATAAAAAATGTTATATAAAATTATTGTTGCCTCTTATAGTGGAGTCAAATAATATGATAACATGTAGAAATCGTTTGCTTTTTCCAAGAAATTCTAAGCTATTTGAGAATAAAAATTGTAAAATAAAAAGCATTAATCATGTGTTCAGTAATCTACGCATGCTTTAGAAATACTCTAGCAATTTCCTTGTATCTTCAAAAAATCATATTTCCTCTAATGTAAAAATTATATAAAATCAAGAAAACTAATTTCAATTAACAAAAGAAATTATTAGATAATTGTTTACCTCAAGACCAGGAAACCTTAATTGTGTATTATTTGTGTTTCTCATACTTGTAATTCCCAGATTGATGCTAATATTTAGTTACACTTTTGCTAAATCTTCTCATACCATGCCATTTTTAAAAAGCAACTAAATAAAAGCTATTGAAATCTATAGGATAAATAATTTTTACAAAAAATCAAATAAATAAATCAAATATTATTGACAAACTTTTAAGTACAGAAATAAATATATATCCAGAAAGAAATAGGCTTCTGCACCCCATACTACTACTTCCATTCCCAGGCTTTGAGAAGGTCCAGTTCAATTCCAAGATACAAAATGCCATAGCTATAAGCTTCAAATAAGAAAAATCACTGACTAATCCTCTTGACTTGATATGCATTTAATTATAAGATGTATTTAATCATATTTTAATGGAAGAAACTATAAAAATTAGTTTTGTAACTTTTTGTACATATAATTAAGAGTCTTAATTCATTTGAGTGTAGATAGTAATAAGTTTCAAAGGAGTTAATGTTTAGATTGGCAAAAATGTTATATATAATATTATAAACTTGGAATTTTAAGTATTTTTCATTTTAAAAACATGTAATAAGGCCTTCTTATAACACACACACACACACACACACACACACACAGATTTAAAATGAACTGGTCTGTTATGTTTGCATATGCTGGATTTCAAACACTAGTGGTAATGTTTCCTTAACATTGATATATGACCTTTGTAATTTACATTGAAGAAAGCTGTTTTTTTCAGCCTAATTAGAACTGTTTCAAATTTTCCTGCTAAATATATGATATAAAGTCCTTTCAACTTTTTTATTCTAGAGTTTCTTTCCATGTCAACTTTGTTCCAATCAAAATATGCTTTGAATTAAATGATTTTGATTGAATATGTGGATCACATTTCACTTCTAAGATTTAAAGTCCAAAAAGGAAAAGTTTAGCCTGTTCAAACAAAGCAAAAGCAGCCACTTTGCGGAAAGCTATTCACATTTAAGAAGACTGACAAATTGTTTGTGTGCACCATTAGGTCTAGTTTCTGCAATAGTTGCCAGATTTCCTGTCCCCCTAATAAGATACATTAACTCCTTAAATGCTGGCTCTGAATTTGTGATGAATCCAAGTAACCTCAGCAAATTTTTAATTTACCTATAATTTCCTTTTTTGAAATAGATTGAAAAAACAGAAAAGAAAAATTGCTGTTATATCAAATTCTTCGAGAAACAAAGGTCAGAGAAAAATCGTTTTTTTCATATTGGACAGATACAAATTCAAAATGTAAATATGCTTTCCAAATGGGATTTTTCCAGACATGACAAATCCACATTAATCCCCGTTTTTTAAAAAAAATGCATTAATTAACCTATTTAAGGATTACTTGTTCAGGTGAAACACAACAGTGAAAATACTGAAGTAGTTCATGAACTATAATCTACTAACATGAGCTTAACATTCTCCCATACTGATTACAAATGCATCATGAAAATGCTTCTGAATTCAGATATTTACCTTAATATAAACATAGAACAAAAATGTTAAACAAATTTTATATTATTTACAAAGAAAAGTTTAACTTTGGGGGCTCAAAAAAAAGTTTAACTATGTGTGAAGCTGTGACATTAAGAACAATAATTCATGAATGTCAAGGGGGAAAAGAAGGAGGATCAAGGATTTAGGAAAAAACTGTGGGATGCTAAGAATAAAAATTTTATCTGACAGTTTAAAAAAATGAAATTTAGTCAACAACACACTGAAGTACGGGCTGAAAGGCAGATAGAGAAATCACTAAAGGAGTTCTGTACTTCTAAACTGCCCTTGAACTGTTGGGCAGGAGAGAGATTTTGGAGCCAGCAGCACACTGTTCATTTCTACATTTATACTATTACTAAAGAAAAGTGTGGGTTAGTATCATATCTTGATAATAACCATCAAGCACTCGTGCATCTTTTGGCAGGAGACTCATTCTGTCTACGATTGTTATTGTGTCGTTTTAAATGGAGTAGTCAACCAGCTGTTATATATTTTACACACTGAAGGCCATGTTTCCTTTGAAATTCATAGTTTTAATCTCAACTGAAGTCTGTATTGCTGTGTGCCAAGATCAAAAGGATTAGGCAAACTTGCACAATTACCCTCCTTTTCAGAGAGATGATTTTTTTCTAATGTTTAAAATAGTCCTACATGCTGACATTTTATCCAACTATTTTCTTTAGAGCTACAGAACATTAAAACATTTAATTAACATTTCAACCTTAGGTCACTCTTAATCTAAAATCTAGGAATTCACAATATACAGATATGTTAAACTAGTTATAGTGTAACACACATAGGGAGATGGAGCTTTTAAAAAAAATCTAATAAGGAACGATAGAGAACAACTATAATTAAAGGATAGATATGATGCATATGCATCAAGATAAAATAAATCTAACATAAGAGAAGTAAGACAATGCAAAAATGGGTAAGAAGTACATAAAAATTATGCCATGAAATTCTATAGACTTGTTAGAGGTGTGCAATGTATTTGACATTAAGCTTTCTAGCAGGCAACATAAAGAAAGAAACACGAACACTTACAAGAGTCAAAAGTGACTATAATGTAAAAACAAACCAGATGGCCTAGAAAAACACATTATTTCTATTCCTAAGATAAGAAATTCCTCCCTTGGCAATATGATGGAATCCAGGTATGTGACTCTCGGAGGGACTGACTTAATCCTGGGATAGATTTAGAGTATGGACAAATGAAGAGACTACATATTCTTCAGGCAATCCTGCATAAACATTTTCTCTTAGGTGAGGCTTGGAATGGTAAATTCTAGATTACGTTCCATGACAAGTACCTGGAATGCAGCCATTTTATTTTGTCAGTAAATGTAGAGCCACATGCTTCAACAACAGCTAAACTGAGTCACAGGACTAATAATCTCTTAAAAATGTGAAAGGAAAGACAGAAACAAGTCTCTATGGAAGGCAAGCTCACCTTCACTTGGAAGGGGGAGTGGTCTTCCCTAAGACAGATTCAAGATTTTCCTCAGAAAGAAATTCTGGATAAACTTTCCCACATAGATAAATGGTAAGAGAAGCCTCCAAATGCCAATCATGATGTCCAAATACACACAGATGTTAAAATGTTTTAAACCACGGTACTAAATACTCAACCCTTTAAAAAGAATTAGTAAAGTATCCGTAGAAAATTAATTTTGAGCGTTGTATACTGCTGTTATGCTCTCTGAGATAAAGTAGTTATAAAAAATATATGCTTAAGTAAATAAAATACTAATCTAAAATTCTTAGTTATCTGCCTAGGTATAGAAAAAAAGAACAGGTTTCCTCTTCAACAACCGTAGAAAAATGTATTAATTTGCTGTATGAACTTCTGGAAGTTTTAATTTTATAGTCAGTTATTAAAAGAAGGAAAACAAAACCAAAAAAATTTAATCCCTTCCCATTTGCTTATCCACATAGATCTGATAAATACTAGCAGTCTCTTGCCTTTGAAGATGCCCAGACCAGCATCCCTACTTATTGCCAGATGTAGTTTAATCCCACAGGGACTCCAGATAAAAACAAGGAGCTGTCTTCATGGCACCAATGATTCCCTGGACTGACTGCCACAAATTTACGTTGGCAAATCAACATCCTTGGCAAAATAGAACGCTTATTATATCACCACTTCCAAGAATAACCAATGAGGAAAAACTTGAACTAAAGAATATGAATGCAAATGTTGAATATGCATTCATATTGTTGAACAATATGACAACAAATGTCAGTTTTAAAGCACTGACAAGTTCAGCCAGAGAATTACATCTGCACTTACTTTGTGTGCCCAATTGTATATATGTATATTACGTAGGGCTAAAAGTCTTTTTTCATTCTGCAACTTTTGATTAATATCAGCAGCTCTGTCATCCATTCAATCAACAAACCTTTATTGAGTGCTTACTATAAGTTCTGTTCTATGCTAGATTCTAGGGCTAAGGAGATCAGATATTCCTTTGGAGAGAGGGTAGGGAGGCAAAGTCATCTCTAAGATGATTACAATAGCTTATGTGAGAGGCACTGAGAACCCCAATCAAGAAAGAAGCAGTGGGAATGAAGAAGAGGGGACAGATTTCAGAAAGATTTAAGATATGTTATTACTTATACCACCAACTGATTACCAATGTGAGAGGGGAAGGATGACACCCAGATTTCAAGTTTGGACCTTGATTATACTGGATAAGGAAGAGTTTACATGGTAAAAGATTAATTCAGTTTTGAACTTAGCATTAATATTTTGAACTTTAGGGACTTGCCTGGTGGCGCAGTGGATAAGAATCCGCCTGCCAATGCAGGGGACACAGGTTCGATCCCTGGTCCGGGAAGACCCCACATGCCACGAAGCAACTAAGCCCGTGCGCCACAACTACTGAGCCTGTGCTCTAGAGCCCGCGTGCCACAGCTACCGAGCCTGTGTGTCTAGAGTCCGTGCTCCACAACAAGAGAAGCCACCGCAAGGAGCAGAAGCCAGTGCACCGCAACAAAGAGTAGCCCCCGCTCACCGCAACTAGAGAAAGCCCGCACGCAGCAACTAAGACCAAACGCAGGCAAAAATAAATAAAATTAAATCTTTAAAAAAATATATTTTGAACTTTCTTTTATAGATTTGAATTAACCCTAAGCCCTTCTTGGATCTAAGTCTGATAACTATAACAGAAGTTTGTATACTGTTTCAATATTAAAATATGTTCATGTTCAATACTGAGATTTCTAAGCCAAAAAATTCTGGGTAAAAAATAATCACCAGACTTTATACCAGTGATGCCCAGTAGGAATATAATGCAAGTCAAATATGGAGTTTAAAATGTTCTAGTAGCCACATTTTTAAAAATAGGAAAAATTAATTTTAATGTAGTATAATCAAAAATATCATTTAAACATATAATCAATATTAAGTTATTTTGTATTAAATCTTAGAAATCTGGTATATATTTTACACTTACAACATACAGCACATCTCAACTCAGACTAGCCACATTTCAAGTGATCAATAGTCACACATGACTAGTGGTTAAAACATTGGGCAGTAAAGCTTTATTCAGTTCCAAATACTGAATCTGCATTCAGATTTTTACAGTGTTTTTATAAAAGATAGAATTCAGGGATTAGCAATATTTAACACTTTAAAATATACAGCTTCTCCTGCTGAAAATAAAGATAAACCTTACAAAGCACGAAACACCTGCAGCGGACTATAAAGTGACCTTTGATGCAATTTTGAAGTGGTCATTACAATTCTCAGTGCCATGAAGAACGGCTATATCTTAGGACATGAGAGCAGAAATATAACATCTTCACTTGTTAAACAGACACAATATTCTGCAATGTATATTCTTCAGCCATTTACAAATATCTGAAGAAATGTGGCAGCATTCAAAACATGGCACTGGGGCTTCCCTGGTGGCGCAGTGGTTGAGAATCTGCCTGCTAATGCAGGGGACACGGGTTCGAGCCCTGCTCTGGGAAGATCCCACATGCCGCGGAGCAGCTGGGCCCGTGAGCCACAATTGCTGAGCCTGCGCGTCTGGAGCCTGTGCTCCGCAACGAGAGAGGCCCGCGCATCGCGATGAAGAGTGGCCCCCGCTTGCCACAACTGGAGAAGGCCCTCGCGCGGAAACGAAGACCCAACACAGCCAAAATCAATCAATCAATCAATCAATCAAACATACGCATCTGATTCAAGATCCTCATTAAAAAAACAAACAAACAAACAAACAAACAAAAAAAAAAAACATGGCACTATGACTCCTCTAACAACAAAGGTAAAGGGCTAATTTTACCAATTATGATATCATCTGTAAACTCTCAATCCTTAAAAGTCCTTGGTTAGAATTCTTACATATTATCTACTCAGCTGTATCAGCTATGTACTTTAAGAACTAACATATAGCCACAGACTACGATTTAGTATAGGAAACACAACGTTTGATGAGAGTCAGATACGTGAAACCTGTAGACAACACGGATGCATTCATAAACCTCATAAAAATCACCTCATCTTGGCAGCACATGAAACTAGCCTGTTTGCCCACTCTTAGAAATCCCATAACATCTATAATAACAGTCTATGATTCTCTAAATTGTAGGTCTGATTCTTTCGAAATTATCAATGTAATAATGACTAGTAAATAGGGTCAGTCTTGTTTAATTATTTTTATGTAGTTATGAATACACAGGCAATATGAGATCAACAATCTAAACCTTTTGAGAGATTCAAGTAAATTCGTTATTTATGCTTCCTTACCTCACTTTCACTTCTTAACTAATCTCTCATCTTTCTATTATAGTTACACCACCGAAAATGTTTTTGCTAAGATGACCACCTCCATCTGTCTGAAACCTAAGGATGCTTATCACTTCTCGTCTCTGCATTACGGCATTTATGGTTCTAACTCTATCTTCTCTAAGCTTCCTTGCTAACGTCCCTCCAGATTTTCTTTCTGCATTTCTGATTCACCTTCTCACTTTTTAATGGAAGGTCTTTTTCCTCTGTCGACATCTTCAGTGTTCGTTCTCCTCGCAACTCAGTCCCAGGCCCTTGTTTCTAATATAACTCAGACCAGATGAGCCAGACTTCAGCTACCTCAACCGACTATTATGACCATCTCCAGAGTTTCAAGTCCAAAATGTCAAATTAGACTACTTCTCTTGCTCTGCCTCAGGTAACTCAAACCTAATATATCAAAAAAATAATGAAGAATTTTTCCTCTTAAACTTGCTCTCTTGCTTGCTTTTCTGATTATGGAAGGAGACCTTCATCCACTCAGCCAATTCAGAAACGGGGCAGTCATCTTGGCTGCTCGTTTTTCCTCTCCCTCCAAAATATTATCTACTAAGAAAATAAGCCTCCAAAGTATCTTTCAAATTCATTCTTTCTTTTCCTTCCACTATGACTATGTTTGGTTCCATGCTTCATTATTTTTTGGCTCAATTATTCTAACACTATCCAAACTGTTCTCTTTCTCTCTAAAATCCCCTCCCTCCATTCAATTCCTATCTAAAACCTGACCAATTCATGACTCTCCTTAAAACTTTTCAATGGTTCTCCTTTCTCTAAAGCAGTGGATATCCAACTTGAACAGCCACTAAGATCACCTGGAGGACTTGTTAAAACACAGATTGCTGGGCTCCCACCCAGAGAGTTTCTGTTTCTGTAGGTCTGGAGCTGAGCCCAAGATTTGCCTTTTTAACAAGTCCTCAGGTAAGACTGAAGCTCCTGGTCTGGCAACCACGTTTTGGGCACCACTACCCCAAAGAAAAAGCCCATCTGACTTACAAGACACTAAGGAATGTTCATATAATATGCCTCCAGTCTTCTCCCTCCACAGGTGTCACTCACAGCTCTCTTTACACACATACTGCACACCACCTCCTGAGTTAAGTTGAGCGTGCGTACTGTACTGTAATAACATCAAGATCTTTGTTCACACTGCTTTGTATCTCTGTAATGCCCTTTCCGTCATCTTGCTCCCTCCCTGGCAAACTACTACTCATTCTTAAAGACTAAGATCAAGTGTAGCTTCCTCGGTTAAGCCTTGCCCAACCTTCCCAAGGAAGCAACATAAGGCATTTCCTTTCCGTTTCGGAGTTAAAAAAAACCAATTATAACTATGCATGGTGACAACTGTTAACTAGACTTGTGATCATTTCACAAATATGCAAATATTGAATCATTTTGTTGTACAACTGAAAGTAATATAATGTTATATGTCAATTATATCTCAATAAAAATTAATATTAAAAAAAGTATGTACACACAAACGAATAAAATATTGAATGCTTTAATGGTAGCCTGAGATTTTCCTTAATGGTACATGCCACAAGTATTATATTTTTTGTTATATATTATCACAAGTTACATATTTATTTGTTTAGTTTCTTATTTATTATCCATCTCCCTCACTAAACAAAATGGTGCAAAAGGGTAGACACTATGCTGTCTTTCTCATTGCTGTATTCCCAAAGACTAATAAGTAGTAGGCATTCACAAAATATTTGTTGAATGAATAAATAAACACATCACTTAATCTATTTCCCTAATTAGTTACTGCCATGTCTGTTTGATCTTCGTAATGACAGCCCCAAAGGGCAGGTGTCATATTCTTCCAATTTTGTGATCACAGACCCAATTACCCAGCAGGCCCCTAAATAAACGTCTGTTGAATGAATGAATGGCATTTAAGAAATTCTTGTGATTTAGCACAATTCAGCATCTATGCTGAGGGACTAAGATCTTAAAGCGTTGTATAAGAAGCATGAAATTGACCATAGAAACTTTATCCAGTTGATACTGTGCTAATTTGGCAGAGTTTTAGAAAATGTGCAGAATTTCTGTGATTACAAGCCATTACAAATGATTTGTCTACAGTTTGCTAACCATACAATCAAATTTAAGGTAGGCTGATTACATGGAAAGAAGAAAAAGTGAAGTGGATATTACAGTATCATCTTTCATATTTTATTTTCTCTTGAACAATATCAGGAACATGGATGCAAATAAAGTCATTCATAACCTTGACAAAGCCTCTAGAAAGACAACATATTATGCAAGGAAAATGCATCTGAAGGTCAACCTGGAAGAAATTCACTGACCAACTAAACAACACTATAATAACAATAACATCAGCACTTAACATTTAGTGACTGCGTATAATGTGCCCGGTTTTACGCTAAATGTCTTACATGGATTATTTTCTTTAATCTTCACAGTAATCTTATGAGATAAGCACTACATTTAAAAAAATTCTTTTACAAATGAGGCTAAGAATGCTAAGTAAATAGACTAATATCACACAGCTAGTAAATGTCAGAACCCAAATCTGACTCCTGAAGCCATGTCAGTACACATCTTTTTGAAAAATTCTGAAATAGAATGGTATATGCCGAAGCTGCATTAGGAAACTTCTAAAAATGTGAAACCATTTCATACCAAGAATTATTTTTAATGGGTTTCACATATACCATTTGGTGACACAAGTATTAAGTATTGCTGAGTACACACTAAATCTGATGTACCATGTCAACCCGAAGGCTTTATTTACAGATTTTATTGTTCTTTCAACTGGTTTTCACCTTTACACCCGCCTTTCAAAACTAACACTTTCACCTTGTATTATAGTTTATTCTTCTACCTTGCTCACTAGTAGCTGAATTCCTAGAAGGCAGAGATTATATATCTCATTCTTGGAACTGAGCACACAGTAAACACTCAATAAATATTTATAGAGGTAAATAAGAAATTATATTCTAGGCCTCTTTTTCACTAATTTAACTGTATATTCATTAGGAGATTTTAAAAATCGAATTTTAAAAATCAGCCTTTAGAGCAAGACAGAGAATACCAACATATTTGTTAATTGCTAAGTCCAAAGACCCTCAAATAAAGAAGCAATCCATTAAACTACTTTGCTCTGAGAATTAACAATAAGAGTTCATTCTGCTAAACATTAGCAACTTAAAAAATGTGATTTCATATATTTTAATGTGTATCATATTTTGTTTTGACACATAAACTATTTGATTTCCTTAAATCAAACTACCGTGCAAAAAGAAAGGAGAAAATTTCTCTTATTTCCTATTTAAATAAACACTTTCAATTAACTACCAAATTCGATACCTGTTTTTGTTAATTTTTAGAAAATGTTTTAAATACTTTCATGCAATAACACTGTCTCAAACTATCTACTCAGGGCACTGACTACACATTTTTCTTTTATTTTTCAAGAAGTATAGCATAAATATTATTTGTCTATGTGATTTTAGTATCTCTTAAATGTGCCACTTGGCAAACACTTTTAAATTAAACTACTATAATAATAAAAATGTCAAACATCAAACTGTTTTGAGACTTTTTTTAAGCTTTTCACGGGACCTTTTCTATAAGCTGGTAAGACACACTAGAGTACTATAAAACCAGAGTTGGAACCACTACCTTTATTAGGTTAGGAGAATTGGATCGAGACATAGATGCATTCATTCTGAAAGACCACCATTTTCCTCCCTTGTTGTTCAAAATTATAACTCTTCTTTATAGAATATCTACAGTTTCAGTTAAATTCAACTCAAAGGATGCAGTTATAAGGTCAGAATCTATCAAATATATTATTAGCAATGTAAGCATTTAAATTTTTCTTAAATATGTAGGTGAAAAGACAAACAGCAAGGCAAGAGTTAATTGAAACATTCCTCTTTAGAGCAACTGCATTGACGAGTGGGGGCTGGTGGATGGCGGGAGGAGGGAGCAAGGCAGAGAGATCCAGAGTTAATCAGGGAGCAAATCCAAAGCCAGGCATGGATAGGCCTCACTAATGAGTCTCAAGTACCCTGCAGTGGTTTTCAAACTTAACTGGCTTCAAACGATGCCACCCCATGACAGAATGCAGCTAGCCATAAGAGGAGGGTGATTAGAATAAATGACTGGAGTAATTAACTCTGATGTGAAACCACCTGATTGGAAAAGAGAAGCCAAGAGCTATTTAGCTGATGGTCCTCCAGTAGAAAAAGGAAGCTTTCCCTTTCTCTTGTGTGGGTGTTCAGTTAGAACTCAACTCTTTCAAGTAGGCATTTGGTAGCACTAATGAAAAGCAGCTTTCATTCAAGGGCCTTCCCATTCATTTTGAAAGGGGAAGAAAATAAAAGCTTCAAAGTAGAACTAATTTACTTTACTCCCCAACCTCTCAGTGAATTTGGCATTAGTGAAGTCTGCATTAGTATTAATGCTAACAGTCTACCTCCAAATAATGTCATCAAATACCAAAAATTGTTATTTATGAAATAACTAGATAAGAATAATTTTAAAAAATTAAAAATTTTTCTTTCTCTAAAAATATTTTCCATCACATGTACATCTTAAATATACACATTTTTTATTTGTCAGTCATACTCAATAAAGCTGGAAAAAATGTTTTACACAGAAAACTTTAAATTTATAATAATCGTTGATCAGTGTCAATACTTCCTTTATAAAATCCATTGGGATCATTATTCCTATAAAAGAGACCCCTGAGTAGGGGAGAAGGATATAAAGTACAAATGGTGTACATTTGCTTTTGAAGAGAAAACAAAAAAAGAATAATGTTAAGTCAAGGAAAGAAAGAATACATATTTTTGCAAAAAGACAGCTTTCTTACAGTGCAAATTGAGCCAAAGAATCCACCACACTCTCTAGTCTGCTTTATTTTACAAAGAGGGGAATTACAAAGACTGGGGGAATTACTACCTGCTGTTTTACAAGTAATCATCAATTCATTGGGCCAATGTTGTTCTGTACCTGCTGAGTTAATGTTCCTAGACACACCCCTCCCCCTTAAACAGGTTCACAAGCTGCCCAGGAGCAACTATGGTGTAGTAGCACATGTAACTTAGCAAATGTTTATGCCTAAACTCGGATTTATTTGACAGCTTTACACCTTTGGGTATGATATAATTAAATGTTTTGACAGCTAAACAAAAACTGTATAAATTTAAAAGCTATTAGGAGCTCAGCATCTAGAATCAAAATTTGCTTATACCCTAAACCATTTTTAGCCATGCATTCCAATAAAAAGCACAAAGAGAGGGGCAAATGTCTATCCAAATGTTTTAGCTAATTCTTTCACATTTCTCTTATGAAGAATATTCCACTTACAAATACTGCCAATGATTTTAATATCAACAAAGGGAACATAAGCAGATTTAAGATAAAGCCTAAACTTTATCTTTGGCTATTTTCTATAATTTTAGAAGCAGCAATACTAAAAAGGCGCAGACTAAGATATATGTAGTGTATTATTTAAAAGGCCACTATGTGCTATTTAAAAGGATTTAAAGCAACACAAGGAAAGTGAGTGGTCCGTCAAACTCAGCCACCAGTGACTCAGGAGTTAACTTTCATTCTCCAAAGGTGCCAGGTTCCAGATTTTCACAGTACCCTGTGCTGCTGCTTGTTCCTCTGAGATCCCAATTCTCGCTTCTTGTGGAAGAGAGGAATCACAATGCCTACCTTCAGAAAAACTCACTGTTCATTATCTGAGCTCCAGAAAACATTCCCATCAGTAGTACTATTCAAACACATAGATTAAAAACCTCAGATACTTCTCTAAAAAACAAAACAAAACAAAACAAAGAAAAACCTGTAAAGCAAAATTGTCAATTAAACTATCTTTTATTTTAAAATGCAAGGCCAATTTATATCTACTATATTGCATCATAGTATCATTCTGGAAAGCACCCTCAGAGTACTGGCTTATAGTCTAACAAAAAAGCTCAAGTTTAAACAATATCTATAGTCAGAACCACTACTGAAGCATTTGGACTCTATCAAATATATAAAAACATTTAAAATCTACTTTTCATTATGTAATGACCTGAGGGGATATTCTATCCTCACTAAAGGTTAACAATGATCTGCTGTTTATTTTGAAAAAAATCAGTGAAATGTTTAGAAACCAGTTCACTTCTCCTGTGATGTTTATATTTCACTTTATCATCCCTGTTGGAAAGACAGTTCTGAAGGAAGAAAATACTATGAACCAAACCCTGTTTAACTTACACATGCTGATGTCAAGTAATTTAAAAAAACATATTCTAAAAAGAGCTTCTTATGTACACATTTAAAAACATAACTGCATTATCTAATTCTCTTCCTCTCACTCTTGTGAACAGGATGGATGTCTTTTTGTGTACCCTATTTGGATCTACTGGAACACAGCCTGAAAGCGGATTTAACTTTTCTGAGTTTTTAAATATCTGACAGTGTATGGAGTGTGGGGATAAGGAGGTGGGGACTCAGAAGCCGACAGCTGCAATCTGGCTTTTTTTTTTTTTTTAAATGAATGAACTTTGAGTCATCTTATAAATGCTAGTTATAAGGCTCAGTATTCCTAGCAGATGGGCAGCTGTTTGAAGACTTACTGAATTTAGACCCAAAGGGAAGTATTACCTGGTATAAAATAAGAAATTGATGTTATTTAAATACTACATATTGAAGATGTCCTCTTCTTAGGAAATATTATCTCAGTGTCTTTATTTTATTATTTCATTGTTTCTCTTTTCCATGGACAACGTGTTTTGAAAAGAGTTATCAAATAGTCAAATGTTATCAAATACATTTGACAAGATGTGTATATGTCTGCCAGACCTTCTGATTAGAATGAGATAACCAGTGGCACTGATCTAATTCAGCCAAAGCACAGGAACTAGAATTTAACCCGTGTTGCCTTTTTACAGGTAAAAGATCTACGTTCAAAGCATTGAGAAATTGCCATGGCAGCTCTAGGGGTACAATGACCTTTGGTTGAGATCCATTAAACATTAATAAACATATCATGCCTAGTAAAATATACTAATTTCATAAACCTAAGACTCCATTTGACTGTAAGATGAACCTTTATTTCATGGATTGCTAAGAAATAAAAAGAGCTGCAAAATAATGATAACAGAATGCTATATGATACAGGATTCTAAAATTATACTGACTGAAAGAGCTATCGGCTAGTGGGAAGCAGCTGCATAGCACAGGGAGATCAGCTCGGTGCTTTGTGTCCACCTAGAGGGGTGGGATAGGGAGGGTGGGAGGGAGGGAGATGCAAGAGGGAGGAGATATGGGGATATATGTATATGTATAGCTGATTCACTTTGTTATAAAGCAGAAACTAACACACCATTGTAAAGCAATTATACTCCAATAAAGATGTTAAAAAAAAAGAGCTATCAGACTTTTTAGACTTAGATTTTATTAAGTATTGTACATATGTAAAAAAGAAAATATAAATGAAATTAACTGGTTATTTATAAAACGTTTCAGAGTCCAACTCTTCTGAATTGCTTCCTAATTTGACGTTGTTGAAATCTGTGTTTTTCTTCACAATATTTTTCTCACTGCCTTTAAAAGCATTAGTGATGCAGTATCTTTTAAAAAGAATTCTCCACTATTACCTTTGGAATTTTCTTCCAAGCCTCAGACATGCATTTTACAAATTTTGATGCTGACATTTTCTTGATCTCCCTGCTTTTTTTTTTTTCAGAGCTGTCAGTGCACTTCTCATGACTACTCTACCTCGATGCTCTTCTAACTGTGTTTACATGTCTATTAACCATGATACCTCTATCTGAACACCTCTACTATGATAACTCTATCTTAAAACTTACCAAAATACATTTTAAGATGTTTGCTGGAGCAACACTGTTTAGTGGAAGACAGCTTGGCAGTTTCTTATGAGCTAAATATCCTCTTACCGTATGACCCAGCAATTGCACTCCTTGGTATGTACCCAAATGAGTTGAAAATTTATGTCCACATGAAGACCTGTACATGAATGTTTACAGCAATTTTACTCGTAATTGCTAAAACTTGGAAGCAACCAAGATGTCCTTCAATAACTGAACAGATAAATAAACTGTGGTATATCCATACAATGGAATATTATTCCTCAATAAAAAGAAATGAGCTATCAAGCCATGAAAAGGCATGGAGGAACCTTAAATGTATATTGCTAAGTGAAGGAAGCCACTCTGAAAAGGCTACATACTGTATAATTCCAAATGTATGATATTCTGGGAAAGGAAAAACTATGGAGACAATAATAAGATAAATGACTGCCTGAATGTGGAGTGGGGGGAAGGGGGAAGAATGAACAGGTGGTGTTCAGGAGATTTTTAGGGCATTGAAACTTCTGTATGCCACTGTAATAGTAAACACATGTCATAATACATTTGTTAAAGCCCACAGAATGTATAACACAAAAAGTTAACCCCAATGTAAGCTACGGACTTTAGTTAATAAAAATGTATCAGTATTGGCTCATTAATTGTAATAAATGTACCACACTACTACAAGATGTTAAGAGCAGGAAGAACTGGGGGCAAGAGGAGTGAGGGGTGTTCACTGAACTTTATGATCTGCCCAATTTTTAAATAAACTTGAAACTGCTCTAAAATAAAGTGTATTATATTTTTAAAAATGATGTTTATATGTCTGCCTTTTCCTCCACTGAGCTATAAGTTACTTAAAGACATGCATCACAGCTCATTTATCTTTGGATCTCATGCCTAAGACAGTTATTAGGACATGTTAGGGGGTTCCACTGCTACTTTTTGAACCGCTAGGAGTGTGGCTGCTCTAATCAAAGGATTCTCAGTGCCTTCATTCCTAGCACATGTGCTATGGCCTACAGAATGGCATGCATTAATAAATATTAAATCCATACTTTTCGTATTATTTATATGAACACATCCCAGTAGGAATATAATCAGTCTCTTTTTCAGAGTGAGTCGAAAAGTATGAGCGGACAAGCCACTAATTTATCTAATACTTACTACATATTATTGTGCAAATATTGTGCTAGGCACTGTGGGACAAAGATAAATGAGACATTTTGTACCTGCCCTGGAGGACCTCCCAGTCCAATGAAGACACAGGTATGAAAACAAGTATGTACAAAAGGGTGTAGAGGGCAGAGAACTAAGAACATAAAACCAGCTTAAGTAGTAGTATAACCTTTCATATAAATATAGAAATAATTTTAAAGAAACATCTTGTTTTATATATTTGTGGGGTAAAAATATAGTTTTCATTTATCAATACTCAAGATTCCATAAAGTTTAAAACTTAAAATACTGTCTATATTCTCAACATTTTAACATTTCATCAAATTATTCTTGAGCAAACTGTGAACTGCCTTTATGAAGCATATACCATTTCCTTCAGTTTTTTCAGCTTTTGCTTCTTAGTTCTATTCCTGTCATCATTCTTGATGGCTTCAGAATTTTTACTAAGGGCTCTTCCCTCGAAGTCTTCCTTTTCTGCTCACGTTAGTCACCTCTAAGCATATAAACTTTGACTTAACAATCCAAGCAATTCAAATCCAAATGTCCTTGAATAACCATAACCTACTTTTCTGCTAGTTAATTTTTCTTTCAAACATGCCCTTTATCCTCACTTCTTATAATTTCTTTCAATTATTAAATTACAAAGACACATGACAATAAAAACAGCCAATAAGTAATGGCTTACTATTTATTGGATTACTGTGATAATTTACATAAATTATACCAATTAATTCTCAAACTTATGTCTCCAAAGTAGATGTACCAAACCACTACACCATATTTTTTCTCTATATGATGAAATATTATGGAAACAGGCTAACAGATCTGGATTCCAAGCCTAGCTGAAATGGTTATAAAATCTTGGGCAATAGTTAAGTTCTTAAAGCTTCAAGTTACTCATCTCTAAAATGCAAAAATACTACATTCCTCATAAAATTATTGCAAGAATTAAATTATACACTTGGTACAGAGTAAGTTCTTATTAGATGTCAATTCCCTTTCCAGTTCTCCTTCTGTGGTGGTTAGCCTCCAAGATGGCCCCCACCTGGTATTCAAGCTCTTGCTGGTTCCCTCTTATGCTAAATACAGCTGACCTGTGTAACCAACTGGACACTGTAGAAATGACATAGTGGGACTTTCAAGACTAAGTCATAAAAGATACTGTGCCTTCTACCCTTCTCCATTTTGGATGGCTTGGCCTGGGGAAAGTCAGCTGCCATATGGTGAGGAAACTCAAGAAGCTCTATGGAGAGGGCCATGTGGTGAGGTATTGAGGTCTCCTGCCAACTCACCAACAATGTGAGTGAGTGACCTTAGAAGCCCCAGTCATACCTTTGATGACAGTAGCTCCAGAAAACATCTTGACTACAATCTCATGAGAGCTAGAGAGCCAGAACCACCTAGCTAAGCCATTCTTAAATTCCTGACCCAAAAAAGCTATGTGAGATAGAAATGCCTACTGCTGTTTTAGCTGTTAAATTTTGGAGTAATTTATAGTACAGCAATACAAAACAAACACATCTTCCAGCCCACACTTTCCTTAGACCTGCTTGACCTGTTTTAACCCACACCAGACCCCATGGTGGTTATTTCACCTAGGTTTTTTACAAGCAATCTAGACTCTCACCAATTTGGCCATTCTTATTCTTATTTTGTTAATCCTTAATCTTGGTAAATCCCATGATCTATTTTTCTAGCTTCTATACATGGGCTGCCATGCTTCATTATAGAAAATCAAAACATATACCAATGATTTTACTATAAATCCAAGCTCTCTATCTTCAGCTGGGGCTCAAATTCTACTCTGGTAATTTTTGTGTTTCTTAATGTCATACTCCCTTCAGTGGCTGCCCTAAATTACATACCTGCCTCACTTTCTTTCTCAGTAGATTCTCTGGCCTTTGATGTCAAAAAGAGGACATCATAAATTATTTCTTGACTTTCTTCTCCATTGTAAAATGTTTATATTTCAACCCTACCTCTCCTCTTTATCCTGCACTTTGGGGTAAGAAGTGTCCTCATGCCTGGTTTTCAGTTTCTCCCCTTCTAAATTATTCTTTCTCTGAGACTATTCAGATTCTCCTACCTAGAATCTTTTCCTTAATTCCCTTACCATCACAGAATCATCTCTTCTTTCATTGGATATCGTACTTCTCAAAAGAGGCCATATTCATTCTCTCATTCCACAATCTCTCCCCCCCATTACTCCTCAATTCCTTAAAATCTAGATTTCACCATACTCTATTGAAATTTTCTATTGAAAGTTGACAATATCCTCCCTTTTAAGTCTAAAATTTTTCTCCCTCTGTGAGAGTGAACTATTGTGGCAAAGACTGTTTGTCATTCAATATCCACTCTTACTTTCTTTAATAATAAAAATATTAGCCAGAGACACATTTACCACTTTTCCTTCTAACTCGATGAGGCCATGTGACCAAGTTATGGTTAATGAGATATGAACAGAAGTAAGTATGTTCCACTTCCAGGTTGCTCATCTCAAAAAGAATGGCCATGTTTCCATTCCCCTTCCTACCCGCTAGGAAATGAAGCAAACTAGACCCATCTCGGGCCTAGAGATGGAAGTCACGTGCTACAACTGGCAGATTCGCTCTCCAGCTTTAGGTTCCTCTTCTCTGTGTATGAGAGAAAAATGAGGAGACCCTAAATAATATTACCAGTGACAAATTAAAAGTATATAAGTCTTGGGTACGTGAAAGAGAAATAATAAGACTCCAAGATACAGTGGCTTAAACATGACAGAGAATAACTTAGCCTGTACCATAACTAATACACCCAATGTACTAGTCAGGATCCTAGCGGGAATCAGAAGGCACAATTAGACTGGACACTGATGAGGGTTCTATTCACATACAGGGTCAACGAAACCAACAAGCCATTCTGAGGAACCTGCAGACTCTTAACAGTGAGATGGCATTACAGCCCATAGGCCTGAAAGAGTAAGGGGAGGAATTAATATTACTAGGGCTTGTCAAGTGCTTAAGTTATGAAAGGGAAACTGCCTGGATGTATCAATAGCTGTAGCTGTTGAAGGTCTAAGTCCTGAAGCAGGCACGGAGTGAGGGCAAGAAACAAAGTGACCTCCTTTGCCTGCTATCCTGTCTCCCACCTGCCTTTTGCAATCCATAGCGACCAGCCTTCCAAGGCGTAAAAGAGAGCAGAGAAGGGAGTGGAGGTAACGACTGACTTGGAAGGGGTGGGGAGGGGGAAGGAAGGATAACAAGCATAGCTATTAACAAACAAAAAAATATATCACATTAGCATTTGGTGAGACCACTGTGAAGCATATTTTAAACCATCCAATTGCTCTTGAAATACCCTCTCTTATATACTTTTAACATTACATATACATTCTTACGTTTTTAACTGTTATTGATTTTTTTATGGGTTCGTTCCTCTTTGTCTTCCTGTTCTCAGAAGAAAATTGTTTCCCAGGGCTCTGTCCCTGGATTTCTTGCCTCTATGCCTTACATTCTAAGGTAAAGTCATGAACTCCCTCTACCTTCAACTATCATTCAATATAGATGACCGCCAAATCTCTGTCTCCAACATTGATCTCTCTCCTAAGTGCTGGATCAAAGGTTGCATATTTAAGTATCTATGGAATCCAGGTAGGTAAGAGGAACTTAATATGGCAAACTGGATATAAAACAGCAGAAAAGGATAGAGGCTGCAGAAAACTAGAGAGTTATGCCTAAGGTGTGGGCATCACCTAGCTCCACTTGATTTTGCCATGCACTAATATAGTTCCAGTAAAATCAGATAATCTAACTTCTAAAGAAAAGGCCAGAAATCTAAATTTGGGAGAGGGAGGGATCTCTATTTTATTTTTTTAATGATGGCAACCAACTCCATTTACTTAAAATCTTAAAATATCAAGTTTATTTCAGAAATAAATTTTAAAATCCTCTCACTATAAAGCATTCAGAAGTGCTGAATAAAATAAAACAAATATGCTTTCTTAAAGCTTTGTTTTGAAATAATTTAAGTCTAATAATTTTAGACTTAAAGAAAAACTGCAAAAATAGTACAGTTTACATATACTCTTCACACAATTTTCCAAATGTTAACCTATATAATCACACAAATATCAAAACCAGAAAATCTGTACTGGTATATGCAGAGACTGTCACTTTCACCATTTCCCCCCAAAGCCCTTACTTCTGTTCCAGGATCAAATCTAGTATCCCACATTGCACTTAGTTGTTGCATGTACCAATTACAAAGGGAAAAATAACAACAAATAAGTTTTTAAACGAAAACTGTGCTATAAAGAAAGCAGCAGAAGAAATCCCCAGGAGTCACAAACAAACAATAACTAATAAAATGAGAAAACAGTACTATAGAGTTGTAAACAGATAAAGATAACACCTGGGTGGTTTTTGTTTGTTTGTTTGTTTTCAGTCTCAGTCACTGAGAAGTTTGGTTTTAATGCCCATGAAGAAAAAGTACAGGAGACCTTGGCGCCTCTCATAGGCTGGTGAGGGAGGAGGGAGTTGGAAGTGAGATTTCTCCCTATCCAATGCTGGAACCCGTGAAGAGCCATGACCTCAGGGAAAAGAAGGCGGGGGGGGGGGGGGGAACAGCTATTTACAAACAGCAGGATAAAGAGAAAAGCTTATCTGTCTTGATCTGGGCTTAGGTAGGAAAGCCTCCCTTAAGAGTTCATATCTAAAGGTCTGCCCGTTATATGGACACAGGATTTAAAAGTATAACCAAGAGGTCTGAAATTTATGAACAAACTGGTCCCTGACTGAGACACTTAGAAGAGTAAACGCAAAGCACTCTGGAGAGGCATACTATCAATCAAGGATTCTAACAGGTAAAGCCTCGCCTAAAGATGAACACACAATCCCAATTACCAAATATACGAGGGAACAGACTATCATAAGCAAGAGTCATCCAATAGCACAAACGGAACTACAGATATTGGTAATATTGAACAAGGCTCCTTGTTCAATAAATGTTTTAAGTTACTAGGGACATACAAAGAATGAGAATATAAGAAAAGGAGACACAGTTGTTGTTTTTTAAAGTTGGTTTGAAAAAGAACCAAACAAATTCTAGAATGAAAAATACAGCCACTAAGTTTATAGTGGACTGCTTAAACAGCAGATTTGAAATAGGTGAAGGGACAATTAGTGATATAAAAAATATGAGGAAATTACAAGAATGGAGCACAGAGTAATAATAAAACGGAAAATACAAGAGATGCTTTGTAGGCCTGGAGGATGGAATGAGAAAGAATCTTACATCTGAAAGGAATTCTACCAAGAATAAACTGAGAGAATGGGAAGGAGAAAATATCAAAGTGATAATTCCTGAGAACTTTCCAGAATGTATTTAAGACACAAATCCTTAGGTTCAAGATGCAAAATAAGTCCCAATCAGAATAAATAAAAACAAATACACACTTAAACACATTATAATAAGACTGCAAAATATTAGACAGTTGGAAAAATGTTAAAAGCATCCTAAAAAGGAACAGCTGATAGATTTCTCAGCAGCAACAACAAAAGTGAAAAGCTAATGCAATAATAATATCTTCTAAATGCTAGGAGAGAAAGTTATGGTCAACCTATTAGCTAAAGAGTAAGATGAAAAAAAAATCAGCTTAGATTGAAACAAACAAACAAAAAAACCCACTGTGTCAAACAAAAAACATTTCTGTAGCTCTACACTGCCCATGGGCTACCAGTTGGCAACTTTTGCTGTACATCCAGAACTTAAATTGTCTGGCTTCCTCCACCTGGGTGTTGCATCAACATCTGAAACTCAACCTGTCCAAGAATGAATGCAATTGTATATTTCCACAACCGTCTCCTCTTCATGACTTCCCTATTTCTGTTAAATTCAGCACCATCATCCAGTTATTCTAAGTCAAAACTTTAGAATACCACTGAACTTCTGTTCGTACAAAATCCTACAAATTCTACCTATATATTTGTCTTCTGTGCTATACATTCCCACTGTTACTATTCTACTTCAGGCTCACATCATCTAAACATTTGAAAAAGCCCCATAAATTGATTTCTCTAGTGTCAACTGCCCCTACTCCATTCAATCCTATATGATGCTATTAACACTACAGTAAACTTCCTAAATTGGAACTTCACTCATACCACTCTTCTCCATAAAATTCTTAAATGCTCCTCTTTGCGCACAGGATACAGCCAATTCCTAATCATGGCAGTCAAGTCCCTCTGAAGATCTGACCTCAAACTTCCTTTTTGGTCTAAAGTATCAACTACTCTTTTCTTTACATTAGTCAAACTGGATCACTGTTAACCAAAATAACTTGTTAACTCTCTTCTGTATTTCCGTATATATTATTTCCTCTAATGGAATTCAATTAATATAAAACTTAAACATATCTACAGAGGTCTCTTCTGTGTTAGACGCCTGTGTTCAGAAGCAGGGAGGTGGGGATGGAGTAGAAACAAATTATTCACTTATTCACACCCAGTTTTTTGTCTGAGTCTCATGAGGGAATGCCCTCAACTTCCTCTCCTTTCATGCTTTCCCTTATTTAACACACTCACACACATTTCCACCTGTCAACCAAAGTGGTCGCATAGAAGCCAGATAATCATCCCTAACGGAAATATAGAGGAGCTTATGGCATTTCATGGATAGCAGAGCAAAATAACATACTCCAGGTTCTCTTAGATTGAGGATCCTATTAATATTATAATGTGACCCTGAGCTATCAAAGAGCCTGCCAACGAAAGATAACATCATTATGTCGTTTTTGCCAAAGAAGTAAATATATGATTTCTGATTTGCTTTCAGTTGATCATAAAATTAAACAAAATATTCCACTTCCCTTGCATATTTATAAATTATGTCCTTATTCTAGCTAAATATATTTGTATATGAAACCAGAAATGCTATTCTTACATGATGGTTCTAAATTACTCAGGAAAGTCTACTTTGAAAAGATAATTTTGAGATGGGTTTTGAAATGCAAAGCATGTATGATTCATTGAAATCAGTGGTAAATTCTCTGTTTGATAGCACAGTATAAAAGATACATTAAAATGAAAGAATCATTTTGTTCACTTCCTAAGAGAACAATGATCTGATCTGGATGAACAGTTACACAATTAAAAACGCAGGGATTTAGAGCAGGAAAGGAAATTAAGGGTTGTCCAATCTTTGGCTAGATATTCAAGATCAGTTAGAAATTTAACCACTGTAATCTTGTGATTTTTGTGGATTCTTGGTTGTTCACTTTTTGTAAGACTAGGTTTTATTTTGGTTTATGTTACTGCTAACTATGCTTTAGATTGGGGTTGGCAAACTTTTTCTATAAAAGACCAGATAGTAAATACGATCACTATCACAATTACTCAACTTTGCTATTGTAGCCCAAAGGCACACATTGACAATATAAACAAATAAACATTCTGGCTGTTTTCCAAAAAAAAGTTTATTTACTAAAACAGGCAGCAAGCTGGGTTTGGCCCATGGGCCAGAGTTTGCTGATCTCTGTTTTAGACTCATAAAAACAACTTTTAAATAAATAAGTTCAATTTTGATCTTTCTCCAATTAAAGATTATTAGGTGTAAAACCCAAACCAATAAAAACCCAAAGCCCAGCAGATGGCCCGAATGATTCTGGAAACATGGCTTCTATCTAGTCTCTGGTAGTATTTTCCTTCTCCCTAATTTACTGACATCTGAGACTGTCTCAGAAGACTTTCGATCTGAAAGAGAACAGATTCTTCCTCAGTGGAACCAAAAACCCAGTCTACCATAATCCCTGAGTCAGGATCTATTTAAGACTCAAAAGGCTCCTACCAGGCCAACTGTAAAAAATGGGTAAGTTATTTTTTACTTATTTTTACTAAGCCTCAATTTCCTTAAAATAGGGATAATATCTACAGTGGGAGAATAATATCTGAAAGAATGCCTAAAACAATGAATGTCTGGCACATAGTAGGTGTTCAACAAATGACAGTCCTCTTCTGGTTACCGCTTCTCCTTACCCACAAAACCCCTTGACCCCAAGTTCATTCATTTATTCTTCCAATATACATTCATTTAGGACTTACCATATATGTCAGGGATTGTGCTAAAAACTGGGAACACAGCAGTGAATAACACTGACAAAATCCTCATTCTTGTGGGAAGACTGACATTAACACACAAATTATTCAACAAGATAATGTCAGATACCAACTAGTGCTACAAAGTGATGGATATAGAGTAATTGAGAATTCTGAATAGAATGAGCAGGGAAGGTTCCTCTGGAAAGGTGGCATGTGACTTGAGACTTAAGGATAAAAATCAGTTAGCCAGAGAAGTACTAAGGAAAGAGCATTCTAGATAAGCTGAACAAATACAAAATTCTAGAGGTTAGAAAGTTTCTGGTACATTCAATATCAGAAACAAGGTAGGACTCATCTCCTGAGACAGTTTATCTCCAATGTTAACCACTCTTCAATTCTATTCACACCAGACAACAAAACCCCTTTCTGTTCTGCTACTGTCGCAGCCACTTTACATTCCTACCAACAGTGTAGAAGGGTTCCAATTTCTCCACATCCTCACCAACACTTGCTATCTTTTTTTTTTTTTTATAATAGTAATCCCAACAGGTGTGAGATGATACCTCATTGTAGTTTGATTTGCATTTCCCTGATGAGTAGTGATTTTGAGCATCTTTCCATACACCTATTGGCTATTTGTTAGTGGGAAGTACTCCTTGGAGAAACGTGTATTCTAGCCTTTAGCCCATTTTAAAATCAGGTTACTAGATTTTTTTGCTATTGAGTTGTAGGAGTTCCTTACATATTTTAGATTAACTCCTTATCTGACATATAGTTGGAAAGTATCTTCTCTCATTCCATAGGTTACCTTTTCATTTTGTTGACTATTTCTTTTGCTGTGCAGAAGCTTTGTAGTATGATATAGTCTCCCTTGTCTATTTATTTTTGTTGCCTGTGCTTTTGGTGTCATATCCATGAAACCACTGCCAAGAGCAGTGTCATGAAGCTTTCCTCTATGTTACTATCTAGGAGTTTTACAGCTTCAGGTCTTACATTTAAGTCTTTAGTCCATCTTTTATTTGAGTATAGTTCTTAATCCATTTTGAATTGATTTTTGTATATGATTTAAGATGAGAGTTCAATTTCATTCTTTTGCATGTGGATATTGTTTTTCCAACACCACTTATTTAAGAGACTATTCTTCCCCTATTGAATAATCTTGGTAACTTTGTTGAAGATCAGCTGACCATATATACATGGATTTATTTCTGAGCTCTCTACTCTGTTGCACTGGTCTAAATGTCTGTTTTTATTCCAGTACCACACTGTTTTAATTACTGTAGTTTTATAATATATTTTAAAATCATGAAGTGTGATGCTTCCAGCTTTGTCCTTTCTCAAGATTGTTTGGCTAGTCAAGGTCTTTTGTTGTTCATATGAATTTAGAATTGTTTTTCTATTTCTGTATGATGTTGGGATTTTTGACAGAGATTGCAATGAATCTGTAGATCATTTTGGGTAGTGTGGACATTTTAATAACATTAAGTCTTCCAACCTACGTACATGCCATTTTTGTGTGTCTAATTTCTTTTATCAGTGTTTTGCAGTTTTCAGTGTGTTTTTCATCTCCTTAATTAAATTTATTCCTAAGTATTTTATTCTTTTTAGCACTATTATATATGGGATTGTTTTCCTAATTTCCTATTCCTTTCAAATAGTTCATTGTCAGTGTATAGAAAAGCAATGTATTTTGGTATGTTAATTTTGTTTTCTGCAACTTTACTGAATTCATTTATTAGTTCTAACAGTTTTTTTTGTGTGGAGTCTTCAGGGTGTCTATAAATAAGATAATATCATCTGCAAAAAGAACAATTTTACTTCTTATTAGTTGTGTAACCATGCCTATCAACCTTCTTGAATTTCTAGAAAATTTGGAATATCTTCACTATCAGCCTCCCAAGCACATTATGAGGCTCCAATGACTAATAAGTGAAAGCTATTTATAAAATGTTAAATATTACACAAATTTAGGTTATTTTTATTATGTATTCTTTGGTGATGATTTGTAAATTTCATACCTTAAATACTACTACGATAAATATTTTAGTAGGAATAAAATCTGCTTAGGAACTGCAGCTTTTTATTGGTAAAAGTTGCTGTTAAATGTCATTAGACTTTTAAGCAGAAACATTGTTACCTTTACTAAAAGTGCTTTAAACACTTTAGTGTGAAGTATTTTAATAGAGTCCACCAATATGCAAACAATAGAGCAACTATATTAGTTCATACAAATGTTCTACACATGGATTCCCGGGTCCATAATTAACCATTTAGGGTAATACTCATAAACTATACAGTATGCAGTAAACATGTCTACCAAGTAAATTAAGAATCCCTATACTATGTAGCAGCTGATGCAAACTGGGACCTGATTTAAAATCTTTAGAAACAGAGGATTGTTTTAATTCTAGAAGTGGGAGAGGAGAAAGTCATATTCCTTAAAGAAAAAAAACAGTACTTCAAGTCTCTGTAAGACCTCCAATTTTCCATATGACACATGCCCATTTAGGAGATCATATGTCAGGTTTTATAATATAATACATTGTAAATAATGGAAGTAATTAATCATGATTGTAAACCAACGACTCTCTTAACAGGAGCTGGGAGTCTCTGGTATATGTTTAAAATTTTTGCTCTATATGAATTTATAAGTGCCTGATCCCTGTTGGTCCCAATTGAGTATACCAGGTAGACTCTGTATTGGTACTTGACAATCACCCAAATTCAAAAATCTTAAGTCCGTATTTCCTAAATTTCCCATATCTTGCCATCATTCTGAATAGCAGTCAAAAATCATGTCAATCATTAGAAGTAACAAAACATGTTATTATTAGCACAATTCCACACTTCTCATGTATAAATGATTGACAATAGGCAACCTGCCCAGTTTGGTTTTTGAACTCCAATGAACACTGATCCTCCCATCAAGATAGGGAATATTATGAATTTTTTTTCTCATTAACTGTCCTCTGCTTGACTGGACAGCAATCCGTAAAAGGTACACAATAAAAACTGCTGCATTTATAAATTGGTCATAGCCCTTCACAGCCTCTATTTCTTCTGTGCCTGAGCAAAATCATCACATTTCCAGACAAAAATAAAACACACTTTTATTAATGGCTTTTATTATTTTTTAAAGTGCTATAATTTCAAAAATCTTAATTGTCTAAAGAATGTAAACTCCCCAGATCAATTTTCTAAAAAGGAAGTCCAGATACTAAAAATAACTTCAAGATGTGGAACGCTGGGAAATATCAAGAGCAGACCAGGCAACTTGCATGCGACTATCAGAGACGGGGAAACTGGTTTTGAGCAAAGCCATTAGGCTGCCTTATAGACATGGAAGAAAGAGTCACAGGAGCTCTAGTGAAGAGAACTAACAGTCACAATCTAAAGGTAATTTTAACACACAGGTAGGGTAGGAAAAACCTGCCATATACATTACATGTGTAATGTAGGAAAAACACTGCCATCTGATGAAAGCAAGAGCACAAATGTCTTCAAATAGAATGACAATAATGTTAAAATATATAACTAGTATCTTAGTGATCACTTGAATAAAATAATATGCTAGATTCAGAATAAAAAATACACTAAAATAATTTCTCAGCTATTCTTATTAATTATATACTACTAACAATTTTATATATTAATTTACCAATTAACAAAATATAAAGACAGCCTCTTCAATAAGTGGTGCTGGAAAAACTGGACAGCTACATGTAAAAGTATGAAATTAGAATACTCCCTAACACCATACACAAAAATAAACTCAAAATGGATTAAAGACCTAAATGTAAGGCCAGACACTATCAAACTCTTAGAGGAAAACATAGGCAGAACACTCTATGACATAAATCACAGCAAGATCCTTTTTGACCCAACTCCTAGAGAAATGGAAATAAAAACACAAATAAACAAATGGGACCTAATGAAACTTAAAAGCTTTTGCACAGCAAAGGAAACCATAAACAATACGAAAAGACAACCCTCAGAATGGGAGAAGATATTTGCAAATGAAGCAACTGACAAAGGATTAATCTCCAAGATTTACAAGCAGCTCATGCAGCTCAATAACAAAAAAACAAACAACCCAATCCAAAAATGGGCAGAAGACCTAAATAGACATTTCTCCAAAGAAGATATACAGATTGCCAACAGACACATGAAAGAATGCTCAACATCATTAATCATTAGAGAAATGCAAATCAAAACTACAATGAGATATCATCTCACATGGGTCAGAATGGCCATCATCAAAAAATCTACAAACAATAAATGCTGGAGAGGGTGTGGAGAAAAGGGAACACTCTTGCACTGTTGGTGGGAATGTAAATTGATACAGTCACTATGGAGAACAGTATGGAGGTTCCTTAAAAAACTACAAATAGAACTACCATATGACCCAGCAATCCCACTACTGGGCATATACCCTGAGAAAAACATAATTCAAAAAGAGTCATGTACCAAAATGTTCATTGCAGCTCTATTTACAATAGCCAGGACATGGAAGCAACCTAAGTGTCCATCATCGGATGAATGGATAAAGAAGATGTGGCACGTACATACAATGGAATATTACTCAGCCATAAAAAGAAACGAAATGGAGGTATTTGTAGTGAGGTGGATGGAGTTAGAGTCTGTCATAGAGAGTGCAGTAAGTCAGAAAGAGAACAACAAATACAGTATGCTAACACATATATATGGAATCTAAGGAAGAAAAAAAAAAAGGTCATGAAGAACCTAGTGGCAAGACGGGAATAAAGACACAGACCTACTAGAGAATGGACTTGAGGATATGGGGAGGGGGAGGGGTAAGATGTGACAGGGTGAGAGAGTGGCATGGACATACATACACTACCAAATGTAAAATAGATAGCTAGTGGGAAGCAGCTGCATAGCACAGGGAGATCAGCTCGGTGCTTTGTGTCCACCTAGAGGGGTGGGATAGGGAGGGTGGGAGGGAGGGAGATGCAAGAGGGAAGAGATATGGGAACATATGTATATGTATAACTGATTCACTTTGTTATAAAGCAGAAACTAACACACCATTGTAAAGCAATTATACTCCAATAAAGATGTTAAAAAAAAAAAAAGAAAAGAAAGAGCAACATTGGCATAGAAAAAAATATATATATAATAATAGCAAATCACTACATAAAAAAGTAAATATTGGATCAAAAATCATTGTAAATGTCTATATACAAAAATTCCACAATTAGAAATATCATCAGAAGCTAAAAATTTAAATACCAAGTTTGTATTAGAAAAGCAATGGTTGTTGGTTGATTAAAATGGATAGAACATGGCAATAATGAGTGTCACGTTATTGGTCCAATCCTAAGGTTTCACACTTAGAAAACAACATTTCATAGTCAAAGACATGTCTCTGATCTCAGTAAAGAGAGTCACATACCCATGCTTTAGTTGAAAAGGGAATTATGTTGCAAATGGTTCAAACAAAAGACAAAACAAAAATCCTCCAAAACTATCACCATTACTAGAAACATAACTCATAGCATATGCTCTGATGATAAATGAGAAGTGCCACTTTCTTTGTGAATAACATCTTCAGCTGCACTGTTATTAACTCCAGGAAGATATGCTGGACTTCTTGGCTTTGTCTTCTAACACTGTTCACATATCACTGGTTATTATGTTGCCAAGGTAGCATTCATGAAGGCAAATAAAAGATAAACCATGAAATCCATACACAGGAAAAAAAATAACAACAATAGATAATTCAGGATCACAACAATGTCACTCCTCACTGGCAAAGGGTCAAGCCAGTGTTAGAACTGCAAGGATCTCCCAACTCTATTCATAATAAGGTTTCCAAAGTACCTGTGAACTAACCCTCAGCAAAGTTAGTTTTTCTTTCCTCTTAATCATTACTTTCCTTTTGAAATAAATACAAAACTAAAATAATCCAAATATGGCAAGAGATATGAAACCCATCTACCTCAGGATCACCTAGGAAGTTTGTTAGAAAATTGTCCTCGGGCCTAATCCCCAGACACCCAGAATCAATGTTAACAAGTATGGTGTGGGATCCTGGTATCTGCATTTCTAACAAACTCTTAAACACTAAAAGTGTGAGAACTTCTAACTAAAAAGAAAATGTGTATTTTATAAAAATGCACACATCAGCAATATAAAAAAAGACAGCTTTTCATTATTTTCTATTTGTTCATTTATCTTAATTAAGTACATTTTGGTTTTTAACACCACTCTAGGAAAATAGCTTGAAAAGCTAAATCTAAGTGTCTTAATCTAATAGACTCTTGTAAAGATACCAATATAATTTATGCCTAGCTCTGAAACTCTTAAATTTTCCAGAGACACTTCAAATCCCTTCACACAATTTATGAATTAAAATGACAACTGGTGTGCTTTTTTTTTTAATTGAAATATAATTCATACACCACAGACTTCATCCTTTTAAAGGGTACAACTGGGACTTCCTTGGTGGCACAGTGGTTGAGAATCCGCCTGCCAATGCAGGGGACAGGGGTTCGATCCCTGGTCCAGGAAGATCCCACATGCTGCGGAGCAACTAAGCCCGTGAGCCACAACTACTGAGCCCACGTGCCTAGAGCCTGTGCTCCGTAACAAGACTAGCCACCGCAATTAGAAGCCCACACACTGCAACGAAGAATAGCTCCCGCTCACTGCTACTAGGGAAAGCCCGTGCGAAGCAACGAATACCCAACTTAGCCCAAAATAAATAAATAAATTAAAAAAAAATAAAGTGTACAATTCAGTATATTCACAAAGATGTGCAACCATCATCACTAATTTTCATTTCATTACACCAAGAAGAAACCCCATACACATTAGCACTCACTCCCCATTTCCCCACCTCCACCCCCTGGTAACCACTAATCTACTTTGTCTTTCTATGGATTTTCCTATTCTGGATATTTCATATACAAATGGGATCATATAATATGTGGTCTTTAGTGTCTGGATTCTTTCACTTAGCATAAAGTTTTCATGGTTCACCCATGCTGTAGAATGTACCAGTACTTCACTCCTTTACATGGCTAAACAATAGTAAATGTATGGATATACCACATTTTGTTAATCCATTCATCAGTTGATGGACATATGGGTTGTTCTCATTGTTTGGCTATTATTAATAAAGTTGCTATGAACATTATGTACATATTTTTGTGTAGACCTATGTTCTCAATCTCTTGGGTATACAGTTGGCCCTCAGTATCTGCAGGTTCTGCAACCACAGATTCAATGAACCATGGATCCAAGTTGAATCTGCAGGTGCAGAACCTGCCTATATAGAGGGCCAACTGCAAGGGACTTGAGCATTAGTGGATTAAGGTAATCAGGGGGTCCTGCAACCAATCCCTTTTGATGGCTTCTTGGCACCTTCCCACAGTACAGAATCTTAGCCTAATCCAATTTGCAAAATAGGAGCACAGAGCTCCTAAGGGCTCTCAAGCTCTTGGGGAGTGCACAGGCCACCCCAGGGGACCAAAGGTGTCCAGCTCATTGGTACAGAGGGCAGCGGAGCCTGTGGAATGATGCCATGAGCCCAGTAGTCCTGAGCCAAAACGTCACATTGACCACCCTGGCTGTTGGGTAAACCCAGGCATCTCTGTTAACTGGTGTCACTGCATATTCCAGGGCCAGAAGGGATTTTGGAGGTCAGCAGTTCCATCCTGGCATGAATCTTCTCTCTACAATCCCTGCCAGATGGTCATCAGGTCTTTGTTCACTTGCTGTGATGGGGCAATCCCTCCCACCAAGGGAATCCCTATGAAAGTTCAAAAAAAAGGAGAGAGGAACTGCTGGGTCATATGGTATCTCTGTATTTAACTTTTCGAGGACTTGCCAAACTTTCCCAAAGAGAGTACATCATTTTACCTCACTAGTAGTGTATGAAGGTTCCAATTTTTGCATATGCTAACCAACATTTTTCATTGTCTGTCTTTTTGATGCTATGCTAGTGGCTGTGAAGTGGTTTTGTTTGCATTTCTTTATGACTCATGATGTTAACATCTTTTCATATGCTTTTTGACCATTTGTATATCTTCTTTGGAGGAATACCTACTCAGATACTTTGCTCAGTTTTTAACTGGGTTGTCTTTTTATTCCTGAATTGTAAGAGTCCTTTGCACAATCTGAATAGTAGACTCTTATCAGATATATTATTTGTAAATATTTTCTCCCATTCTGTGGATTGCCTTTTCACTTTCCTCATAGTGTCCATTGAACCACAAAAGTTTTAAATTTTTATAAAGTCCAATTTACTTTTTCTTTGATGTTTTTGGTATCATTTTAAAAAAACAAACAAACATTGCCTAACTGGTGTGATTTACCATTTTTATTCCTATTTATTCCTGGGTCAAGCAGAGAAAATAAAAGAGAGTAAAGATAGAGAGAAAATATGTAGATACCACATGTCTATCAGCTATAAAATCCACAGTTCCTCAAGCACTTAAAAACATCACTGATGATACACTGGGTGCAAAAAAGGGAAAGTTCTCAAATGACGGCAGATTGATAACTGCAAAATGTTACTGAAGAGGCGGTAGTTTCTTTGTACTTCTGATAGACATCAATATACATACTCTTCTCTGCTTAATCGTTTAAAATTAGTCAAAGACTTGATGGCATCACTTGGACATCTATGATCTATTTTGCAGACAATTCAGGTTGTTTCATGTTCTGTCTCTAGGGAGGTTCCAAAAATAACAATTCTCAATGAGAAAAAAAAAACACCGTAATACACAAATATATAATTTACAGGTAAAGAATTGAAGGCAACTAATTTTAACGAAGTTTAAGAGTGCTAAAGCAAGAAAGTAGCCTTGAAGTCTTGTTTCATGCCAGCAGAGATTTGCTAGAAAATTGCTTAAGAAAGAGGATACATACAGAAGACTGGAATGCCAGGAGAAAGCCCCTCTCTGAGGCCAAAGGATTGTGGCTCTGAAAAGTTAAGTTGTAAATATGAACAAGGTTTTGTGATTTTTTTTCAAGGCAAATTAATCCAATAGTTTCTAAGATAGTTGATTAACTAAATTTAAATTAACATAGACCCTCAAAAGTCAAGAGTAGACATTAAATTGGGTCTTAAAAAAGAATATAGGGCTTCCCTGGTGGCGCAGTGGTTGAGAATCTGCCTGCTAATGCAGGGGACACGGGTTCGAGCCCTGGTCTGGGAAGATCCCACATGCCGCGGAGCGGTTGGGCCCGTGAGCCACAATTGCTGAGCCTGCGCGTCTGGAGCCTGTGCTCCGCAGCAAGAGAGGCCGTGACGGTGAGAGGCCCGCGCACCATGATGAGGAGTGGCCCCCGCTTGCCACAACTAGAGAAAGCCCTAGCACAGAAACGAAGACCCAACATAGCAATCAATCAATCAATCAATTAATCAATAAAAAAATAAATCTTTAAAAAAAAAAAAAAAAAAGAATATAGTAGAAAGTAATAAAAATGGAAAATATGGCCTAAACTACTGACACAATAAAAATTTCTAATGGTCAGAGAAGCCAACCTACTGATGACAACAACAAATATAGAAATGAATAGCAAAAATGTTATGGGTAGCCAAAATGATGGTAAACAAGTACTGAAATATGCCAAGATGATTTGTATTTGTAATATCTATACAAACTTACTTCAACTTTCACCAGGTCTATGGATATCTATCTCTGTTTTTAGATGCATCCAGAAAAAGAATACTTAGTAACTCATTTCAAATTAGTATGTCTTATGGAAGATTATATGAACATAAGCAAGGAGTACTGCATGCAGAAATCGGACAGTATTGCTCAAAGTGGTACTAAAAAAGTACATTGATCTTTAAAAATTCACTTACTGATGCCACCACAGGAAAAATTACTTAAAATAAGAATTATTTCTTGGTCAATTTTCTATAGGTAACTTAAAAACTTTGAGGACATGAAGTACTTATATAATTTATAGAAGTTTGCCATCCAGGTATCATATAACTCTTGTATGACAGAAGTATCTCAGGGCAATGTATATGAATAAAATGTATATGAAAGACCAAGAGCATCATTATTGTATTCTATATATTTGCAGCACACAAGCTTAACAAAATGGAGGTAGCAACTGTTACCTTCCTGATGGCAGAATTTTTTTAAGTGCGTTTAAATGAGAGCAAGACACTATCAAGGGGCTTCCCTGGTGGTGCAGTGGTTAAGAATCCACCTACCAATGCAGGGGACATGGGTTCAAGCCCTGGTCTGGGAAGATCCCACATGCCACAGAGCAACTAAGCCCATGCGCCACAACTACTGAAGCCTGTGTGCCTAGAGCCCATGCTCCGCAACAAGAAAAACCACCGCAATGAGAAACCTGTGCACCGCAACTACTGAAGCCCACACACATACAGCCTGTGCTCCGCAACAAAGAGCAGCCCCTGCTCGCCGCAAGTAGAGAAAGCCCGTACACAGCAACAAAGACCCAACACAGCCAGAAATAAGTAAATAAATAAATAATTTTAAAAATTAAAAAAAAAGACTATCAAAAAGAATTTCTAAATGCTAAAATTGTCAATAGCTACCCATCTGCCTTATGGGTGGTGGAAAGGGTGTGTGTGTGGCATTACAGTCTGGCAGGGATCATATGTGTAGCTTAAAAAGTATATTCAATTTATTATAATAAGATATCCATTGTTTACTGTTTCCTTAATGCAAACAATAAAACAGTGGTGCAGTTTTTATACCTATTTGAAAGGCTGTGAGCTCTTTGTGCAGTGAACTTGTGGATGGTGAAGATGGTGGCTTTGGGGTCTGCCTGGAGGCCGCTGTGAAACCTTCCAACAAAGGGAAGGCAACCACCTGCGCCATCTTTGCACAGCTGCCGGTGTACAGGTACCTCAGGTACCTCAGGGCCGTGTTGGACAATAGGGGACTGAAGTCTCGGGCTGAGCAGGATGAACTATCATTACAGACTAGAGTTTCTGATGTCTCCGTGACTCCACTGCTTGGAATTGACCCAGCCCAGGGCAACGGGGACTCCTCTGTTAGTCGCCCTGGCTTCTGCTAACTCACTGGTTTCTTCCCAGGCCCCTGATTCTCGAAGGAGAGTCCGCAGTGCCTCGAGGGGGTTTAAGATGTTCACTGGTGTGTTATTTTTGAATAAAGCTTGAGAGCTTTGGAAGCCCAGCCAGGGCAGTGCCCCTTCACAGAGATTCAGGGCTAGCCTGGTGGCTGAAGGCCTAAAGTTTGGAATTCTTCTCTTGGAGAAGTGCTGTTGGGGTAGCTGGGATGCCCAGGTAATGGTTCCTGCCACTTCATCAACAAGCTGTGACAAGAAGTGGAGAGTAGCATGCCTTCTATCTGGGTACTGTGGTTTTTCTGCCAGAGACTAGAGTCTCTGAGAACTTCTCTGAGGATCACTGAAACCACCTGATCCACTCTTATGCTTCTTTCCACCCTGTGTGGCAATTCCCCAGCCCACCCAGACTTTTTTTTTTTAAAGTAAAATTGGTGGAGATTGGTTCAAGATGGCAGAGTAGAAGAACATGCTCTCACTCCCTCTTGCAAGAGCACTGGAATCACAACTAAGTGCTGAACAATCGACAGGAAGACACCAGAACTGACCAAAAAAGATACCCCACATCCAAAGACAAAGGAGAAGCCACAGTGAGACAGTAGGATGGGCGCAATCAAAACAAAATCAAATCCCATAACTGCTGGGTGGGTGACTCACAAACTGGAGAACACTTATACCACAGAAGTCCACCCATTGGACTGAAGGTTCTGAGCCCCACGTCAGGCTTCCCAACCTGGGGGTCCGGCAACGGGAGGAGGAATTCCTAGAGAATCAGACTTTGAAGGCTACTGGGATTTGATTGCAGGACTTTGACAGGACTGGGGGAAACAGAGACTCCACTCTTGGAGGGCACACACAAAATAGTGTGCACATCGAGACCCAAGGGAAGGAGCAGTGACCCCATATTAGACTGAACCAGACCTACCTGCTAGTGTTGGAGGGTCTCCTGCAGAGGCGGGGGGCAGCTGTGGCTCACCAAGGGACAAGGACACTGGCAGCAGACATTCTGGGAAGTACTCCTTGGCATAAGCCCTCCCAAGTCTGCCATTAGGCCCACTAAAGAGCCTGGGCTCCAGTGTTGGGTCGCCTCAGGGCAAACAACCAACAGGGAGGGAACCCAGCCCTACCAGTCAGCAGACAAGCAGATTAAAATTTTACTGGGCTCTGCCCACCAGAGCAACACCCAGCTCTACCCACCACCAGTCCCTCCCATCAGGAAACTTGCACAAGCCTGTTAGATAGCCTCTTCCACCAGAGGGCAGACAGCAGAAGCAAGAAGAACTACAATCCTGCAGCCTGTGGAACAAAAACCACACTCACAGAAAGATAGACAAGATGAAAAGTCAGAGGGCTATGTACCAGATGAAGGAACAAGATAAAACCCCAGAAAAACAACTAAATGAAGTAGAGATAGGCAACCTTTCAGAAAAAGAATTCAGAATAATTATAGTGAAGATGATCCAGGACCTCGGAAAAAGAATGGAGGCAAAGATCGAGAAGATGCAAGAAATATTTAACAAAGACACAGAAGAATTAAAGAACAAACATACAGAGATGAACAATACAATAACTGAAATGAAAAATACACTAGAAGGATTCAATAGCAGAATAACTGAGGCAGAAGAACAGATAAGTGACCTGAAAGACAGAATGGTGGAATTCACTACTGCGGAACAGAATAAAGAAAAAAGAATGAAAAGAAATGAAGACAGCCTAAGAAACCTCTGGGACAACATTAAACGCAACAACATTCGCATTATAGCAGTCCCAGGAGGAGAAGAGAGAGAGGAAGGACCAGAGAAAATATTTCAAGAGATCATAGTCGAAAACTTATGTAACATGGGAGAGGAAATTGCCACCCAAGTCCAGGAAGTGCAGAGAGTCCCACGCAGGATAAACCCAAGGAGAAAGACACCGAGACACATAGTAATCAAACTGGCAAAAATTAAAGACAAAGAAAAATTATTGAAAGTAGCAAGGGAAAAACGACAAATAACATACAAGGGAACTCCCATAAAGTTAACAGCTGATTTCTCAGCAGAAACTATACAAGCCAGAAGGGAGTGGCATGACATATTTAAAGTGATGAAAGGGAAGAACCTACAACCAAGATTACTCTACCTGGCAAGGATCTCATTCAGATTCGATGGAGAAATCAAAAGCTTCACAGACAAGCAAAAGCTAAGAGAATTCAGCACCACCAAACCAGCTCTACAACAAATGCTAAAGGAACTTCTCTAAGTGGGAAACACAAGAGAAGAAAAGGACCTACAAAAACAAACCCAGAACAATTAAGAAAATGGAAATAGGAACATACGTACCGATAATTACCTTAAACGTGAATGGATTAAATGCTCCAACCAAAAGACACAGGCTTGCTGAATGGATACAAGAACAAGACCCATATATATGCTGTCTACAAGAGACACACTTCAGACCTAGGGACACATACAGACTGAAAGTGAGGGGATGGAAAAAGATATTCCATGCAAATGGAAATCAAAAGAAAGCTGGAGTAGCAATTCTCATATCAGACAAAATAGACTTTAAAACAAAGACTATTACAAGAGACAAAGAAGGACACTACATAATGATCAAGGGATCAATCCAAGAAGAAGATAAAACAACTATAAATATATATGCACCAAACACAGGAGCACTTCAATACATAAGGCAACTGCTAACAGCTATGAAAGAGGAAATCAACAGTAACACAATAATAGTGGGGGACTTTAACACCTTACTTACACCAATGAGTGTACAACAGATCATCCAAACAGAAAATTAATAAGGAAACACAAGCTTTAAATGACACAATAGACCAGATAGATTTAATTGATATTTATAGGACATTCCATCCAAAAATAGATTACACTTTCTTCTCAAGTGCACATGGAACATTCTCCAGGATAGATCACATCTTGGGTCACAAATCAAGCCTCAGTAAATTTAAGAAAATTCAAATCATATCAAGCATTTTTTCTGACCACAACTCTATGAGATTAGAAATCAATTACCGGGAAAAAAATGTAAAAAACACAAGCACACGGAGGCTAAACAATAACCAAGAGATCACTGAAGAAATAAAAGAGGAAATCAAAAAATACCTAGAGACAAATGACAATGAAAACACAAGGATCCAAAACCTATGGGATGCAGCAAAAGCAGTTCTAAGAGGGAAGTTTATAGCAATACAAGCGTACCTCAAGAAACAAGAAAAATCTCAAGTAAACAATCTAACCTTACACCTAAAGGAACTAGAGAAAGAAGAAAAAACAAAACCCAAGGTTAGTAGAAGGAAAGAAATCATAAAGATCAGAGCAGAAATAAATGAAAGAGAAATAAAGAATAATAATAGCAAAGATCAATAAAACTAAAAGCTGGTTCTTTGAGAAGATAAACAAAATTGACAAACCATTAGCCAGACTCAACAAGAAGAAGAGGGAGAGGATTCAAATCAATAAAATTAGAAATGAAAAAGGAGAAGTTACAACAAACACCATAGAAATACAAAGCATCCTAAGAGACTACTACAAGCAACTCTATGCCAAAAAAATGGACAACTTGGAAGAAATGGACAAATTCTTAGGAAGGTATAACCTTCCAAGACTGAACCAGGAAGAAATAGAAAATATGAATAGACCAATCACAAGTAATGAAATTGAAACTGTGATTAAAAACCTTCCAACAAACAAAAGTCCAGGACCAGATGGCTTCACAGGTGAATTCTATCAAACATTTAGAGAAGAGCTAACACCCATCCTTCTCAAACTCTTCCAAAAAATTTCAGAGGAAGGAACACTCCCAAACTCATTCTATGAGGCCACCATCACCCTGATACCAAAACCCGACAAAGATACTACCAAAAAAGAAAATTACAGACCAATATCACCGATGAATATAGATGCAAAAATCCGCAACAAAATACTAGCAAACAAAATCCAACAACACATTAAAAGGATCATACACCATGATCAAGTGGGATTTATCCCAGGGATGCAAGGATTCTTCAATATACACAAATCAATCAATGTGATACACCATATTAACAAACTGAAGAATAAAAACCATATGATCATCTCAATAGATGCAGAAAAAGCTTTTGACAAAATTCAACACCCATTTATGATAAAAACTCTCCAGAAAGTGGGCATAGAGGGAACCTACCTCAATGCAATAAAAGCCATATATGACAAACCCACAGCAAACATCATTCTCAATGGTGAAAAACTGAAAGCATTTCCTCTAAGATCAGGAACAAGACAAGGATGTCCACTCTCACCACTATTATTCAACATAGTTTTGGAAGTCCTAGCCATGGCAATCAGAGAAGAAAAAGAAATGAAAGGAATACAAATTGGAAAAGAAGAAGTAAAACTGTCACTGTTTGCAGATGACATGATACTATACATAGAGAATCCTAAAGATGCCACCAGAAAACTACTAGAGCTAATCAATGAATTTGGTAATGTTGCAGGATACAAAATTAGTGCACCAAAATCTCTTGCATTCCTATACACTAATGATGAAAAATCTGAAAGAGAAATTAAGGATACACTCCCATTTACCATTGCAACAAAAAGAATAAAATACCTAGGAATAAACTTACCTAGGGAGACCAAAGACCTGTATGCAGAAAACTATAAGACACTGATGAAAGAAATTAAAGATGATACAAACAGAAGGAGAGATATACCATGTTCTTGGATTGGATGAATCAATATTGTGAAAATGACTATACTATCCAAAGCAATCTACAGATTCAATGCAATCCCTATCAAATTGCCAATGGCATTTTTTACAGAAGTAGAATAAAAAATCTTAAAATTTGTATGGAGACACAAAAGGCCTCGAATAGCCAAAGCCGTATTGAGGGAAAAAAACGGAGCTGGAGAAATCAGACTCCCTGACTTCAGTCTATACTACAAAGCTACAGTAATCAAGGCAATATGGTACTGGCACAAAAACAGAAATATAGATCAATGGAACAGGACAGAAAGCCCAGAGATAAACCCACGCACCTACGGTCAACTAATCTATGACAAAGGAGGCAGGGATATAAGATGGAGAAAAGATAGTCCCTTCAGTAAGTGGTACTTGGAAAACTGGACAGCTACATGTAAAAGAATGAAATTAGAACACTCCCTAACACCATATACAAAAATAAACTCAAAATGGATTAAAGACCTAAATGTAAGACCAGACATTATAAAACTCTTAGAGGAGGAAGACATAGGAAGAACACTGTTTGACGTCAATTACAGCAAGATCTTTTTTGATCTACCTCCTAGAGTAATGGAAATAAAAACAAAAATAAACAAATGGGACCTAATGAAACTTACAAGCTTTTGCACAGCAAAGCAAGCTACAAACAAGACGAAAAGACAACCCTCAGAATGGGAGAAAATATTTGCAAATGAATCAGCGGACAAAGGATCAATTTCCAAAATATATAAACAGCTCATGCAGCTCAATATTAAAAAAACAAACAACCCAATCCAAAAATGGGCTGAAGACCTAAATAGATATTTCTCCAAAGAAGACACACAGATGGCCAAGAAGTACATGAAAAGCTGCTCAACATCACTAATTACTAGAGAAATGCAAATCAAAACTACAGTGAGGTATCACCTCACACCAGTTAGAATGGGCATCATCAGAAAATCTACAAACAACAAATGCTGGAGAGGGTGTGGAGAAAAGGGAACCCTCTTGCACTGTTGGTGGGAATGTAATTTGATACAGTCACTATGGAGAACAGTATGGAGTTTCCTTAAAAAACTGAAAATAGAATTACCATATGAGCCAGCAATCCCACTACTGGGCATATATCCAGAGGAAACCATAATTCAAAAAGACACATGCACCCCAATGTTCACTGAAGCACTATTTACAATAGCCAGGTCATGGAAGCAACCTAAATGCCCATCGACAGATGAATGGATAAAGAAGATGTGGTACATATATACAATGGAATATTACTCAGCCATAAAAAGGAACAAAATTGTGTCATTTGTGGAGACGTGGATGGATCTAGAGACTGTCATACAGAGTGAAGTAAGTCAGAAAAAGAAAAACAAATATCGTATATTAACGCATATATGTGGAACCTAGAAAAATGGTACACATGAACCGGTTTGCAGGGCAGAAATAGAGACACAGATGTAGAGAACAAACGTATGGACACCAAGCTGGAAAGCAGCGGGGGGGTGGGTGTGGTGGTGTGATGAATTGGGAGATTGGGTTTGACATGTATACACTGATGTGTATAAAATGGATGACTAATAAGAACCTGCAGTATAAAAAAATAAATAAAATAAAATTCAAAAAATAAATAAATAAAAGTTAAAAATAAATAAATAAAAGCCTATGAAACACTGATATATACAACACCTTTTCTAAAGATCTTTAAACTGAGAATACTTACTTAGGAGTGTGATAAAGCAGATCCTCCTCTCCTTCCTGCCCCTCCCTACTCCCTTTTCTCTGCATAGAAACAGAGTGGCCAAGACTCTTAAGGTTCAGAAAAGGCAACTAACTTCTTATGGGCTGATGCTTCCCTTAAACATAAAGCCAACATTAAACCTTACAAACTAAACAAAAACAAGAACACGTTTAGGGGATTATAATGAGAAAACCACTTTGTACCTTTAAGATGCAGACTTAATTGTGGAGGAAGAGTAAAACAATATTTATTTTGGTTAAAAAGGGTTATAGAAAAAGAATATACAATTGGTTAGATTTATAAAACATAAAGTTCACCTGAAGTTTTTTTTCCACAGGAAAGCATTAAAATAAAAGCAAGTGAGGATAGAAGGGGATAAAGGCCTTAAATGGCTCATCCAGGTCTATTACTATCAATATGAATTTTTCATGTTTTTATTTTGCAGACATTTGGAACTGTCCAATAGCCTTTGCAGAAGTTAATAAATGAGGCCTGCAGAGCGCTGTTATTATTCTTAATTCCCAAATTAACAGGTATTATCTTTATTTTCTAATCTTTGGGTCAGAAGTCTTAGATTATAAATTTCTAAAAGATGTTTACAAACCATTACATAAAAAATGAAAAGCTAACATTCATAGAATATTCAGAAGGGAGTTAGTTTTAAAAAAAACTCAAATTGCATATTCAAATCATTTTAGGTAAAAACAAACAAAAATCTAAATGGCTTTTCTTTTCCTTGTGAAACACTTGGTAGAAATAATACTTACCTTTTCCCATATTATATTATATATTATATACTTGTCTTGAACAAGTAGACCTGTATAAATATAAAATCTACAACTCTGCATATAAAAGCAAAAAAAAATACCCACAACCCCAATAAACTTATAATATAGAATCTGTATTACAGCCATACATGGGCAAGTAGACTAAGGTATAAAAAAAACTAAACACTTAATTCTGAGTTGATCCAGTTAAAATATTGTGCAAACTTATTTTAAAAAATTTACTAATGTTTTATGTTCTAATTCAAATATTTGCCTAACTCTGTGCCATCTGCAGTACTAAAAGCAAACGGAAAAAAATCATCAGAAAGATTATACAGAGAGTAAAACAAAAACAAAGGCACAATCAAGGAAATGGATAAAGAGGAAAAAGAGAAAAGGAAGACCAACAGACATAGGAAGGAGGGAAGAGGAGGCAAATTGGCTTACTTAAGCTCTCTTGGGACAGTGTGCTGAGTTACCAGATCAGAAATGAGGGGTTGAAAGCTACTACTGATAACTGGTGGAGGCTGAAAGTGCTACTTAAGTGCTTGGTGTCTGTTGAAAAAGAGGGAGGAGAGGTTTGAGACCGAAGATGCCAAGTGCATTCCCAGCCAATAGAGTAAAAAGGAAGCATTAACAGTAGCCTCAGGGGAAGCTGAGCATTCAATCCCATGAGCCAGAGGGCAAATGTGGCAATAGCAGTGAGTAGCAGCTGGATAAAGGAATAAAGAAGCCACAGGGAAACTGGCAGCTTTAGACACATAGGGCCAACTAGGCCTTGTCTTGATATTGAGAAGAACAAACTGCCTGGAAATAACACTGCCATCTTTCTGCTGCCAGTGGGTTACTAATCCTCAACCAGGATGCAAAGATTGAAATTTAGTTTGCCAAGCTATACTAAATATTGATTTAACTCTGGAATAGTAGCTCTGCTGAAAAGGCATATAACTAAGACACTCTCAGTGTTTACCTTTCCAATAATCAAAATCAGCATTCTTCACAACTATCTAACTACTACTCAAAAATATTTAAAATGAAGAAAAGAATACTTAAAATACCTTTCTCTAACACTGTATTTCCTTAATGTTTTCTAAACCTTATTTCATAGAGTATGATTTAACAAACTAAAAAGGATACATATCAATAAGGTATTAATGACAATCAATATGGTATATTAGCCACTAAAGAGAAGTGAAAAACTGGAAACATGAAAATCTTTAAAGAAACTTCTGAAATAATATTCTCTCATGTTATTTTCATTCATCTTCTGCCATTAAAAAGTTCAAAATATTTTCAGAAGGCAATCTATATTACCTTTCTATAGTTTTAGATCACAAGGTAATATGTTAGACTTCTTCTTTTAAATAAGCATCTGCTCAATATTTCAGTACAATATCCAAAGATAAGATTACCAAACACAACAGTTTTTCAAATTACTAGGTTTGATATATTGCATAAACTGCAATTTGTAATTGATTCAGTACATTCCCTTGGCCTGAGAGCAAGTCAATTCTCTCTTTTCTTCATCAGAATTAAGCTAACTTAAGATTGATGTTATGAAAAAAGTAAGATTCTAGCCCTAGAAGAATTTTACACATTTAAGGAAATCAAACTGAAAAGTAAGAAATATCGATTAAGTTGTTAAGTTCTAGATTCTATAGGAATTCAAAGGGTGGGAAGGGATGGAGTAGGAGAAAATTTCCTCAAGGAAGTAAAATTTAAGATAGTCCTTAAGCCATAAATAACATTTGGATAAAAATTACTTGGAAGGCAAAGATATGAAAATAATGTAAATATAAGAAGAAGTGATCATGCAACTATATTCTGTAGAGTTACCACAGGAAAATTAGATTTGACAGCTATTGCAACTAGATGATAGAAAATACTGAAGCTAGAGTCATGATACTAAAGTATCAATAGAAAAGGAAGATTGGGGGTGTCTTAGTGTGCTCAGGCTGCCATAACAAAATATCGGACTGAGAGGCTCAAACAACAGAAATCTAAGTTCTCAAAGTTCTGGAGGCTGGAAAGTCTAAGATAAGGTTTTGTCAGGGTTTAGTTTCTGGTGAGAACTCTCTTCCTCATTAATAGGACTTGCAGACTTTTTACTATATCCTCCCCTGGCAGAGAGAGGGTGATCTCTTGGTGTCTCTCCTTCTTGTATAAGGACACTAGGTTTATTAGATCAAGGTTCCACCCTTATGACCTCATTTAACCTTAATCACGTCCTTAAAGGTCCTATATCCTATAGAGTCACATGGGGGAGGGGGAGGGCTACCATATATGAATTTTGGAGGGAAACAATATGGTTCATAGCAGGGAGTGTCATTAAAGCTTTCCAAACAGGACTTCCCTGGTGGTCCAGTGGTAAAGAATCCGCCTTCCAATGCAGGGGATGTGGGTTCGATCCTTGGTCAGGGAACTAAGATCCCACATGCCCTGGAGCAACTAAGACCTGATGCGGCCCCCCCCCCCAAAAAAAACCACTAAGAAAAGTTTCCAAACAAGTGGTATCATTTTTTAAAAAGCTGTTGGAAGGATTAAGTGAGGTGATATACCATAAATTGCTTAAGCTAGTTTATGGATATCATAGAAGTGTAAACTCCAAGAAGGTAGGGACTTTATTTTTAACCATTACATCACAAGAGCTGCACTGTCAATACAGTAGCCACTAGCCAAATGTAGCTATTTAAATTTAAGTTAGTTAAAATTTAAAAATTCAGTTCCTCAGTAAATATTCATGACATTCCAAGTGCTCAAAAGCCACATGTGGCTAGTGACTGTCACAATGGTTGGTGCAGATTTCCATCACAGAAAATTTTAGTAGACAACACTGTTCTAGAGCCTAGAAAGGTATATGACACTGTAATTGTTGGATGAATAAAGACATGTAAGGAACTATTAGCGTGCATGGTTCAAGAAGATTATTGTTACATGCAGAAGAAGGAATGATAGCTTTAGTTTATACTTTTTGTGAAAGATTCAAAAGAATCACTTGCAACCTAAGAAGAGTCTCTTATTCACCTTTAGAGAAGCAGTAAGTTTAATGCTAGGAAGATTTAAATTAAGAAGTATTTCTGCAGCAGATTAAGATCATACTGTTCAGAATTTTGCTTTCTTATGCCCTGAATCAAAAGAGGAATCAAAACTCTAGAGACAAGCCATGAATGTGGCTAGTAGTCTCACTCCCAGGTACCAGCAGTCGTACTTGAGCCATTGTAAGCAGCAGGATCAGTAATGAATGGATTCACCAACAAGTGCCTATGGCACATATTGTCAGGGTTGTTGGCAATAAACGTGGGACAGGGAATCTGTTGTGAAAATACAAGGATCTGGATTTCTATTTTTGTTTACATAATTTATTTTTGTCAATGGATGAGGATGTATAGAATATCTGCAATTAATGTTTATTTATTCAGATGAGAACTTCTAATCTTCCAAGCACTTGGAAATGCACACAGTTCAGTGCCATTACAAGGCATTCTGACTGGTAATTCCATCTTGTACTTTGATAGTTTGATTATCACACAAATAAAGGAGGGTTCCTTCTGTAAGGGGTTAAGCTTTTTCTGCAACTCTCATTTTAAAAAGTTAGCCTATTTTTTTTAATAAGTACAAAACCAGAGAATATACTTTCCCTGAACTTGCCTAACCCATCTATTTTCTTCATAAAATTAAACCACAGAACATGCTTTCCCTGGACTTACATTTTGCCTATCTTTTCTGAGAACTGAAAAAGGTTAACTAATCTCTTGAACAGGCTTCCTGCACATTAGATCATCTTTACTGAGAACTGAAAATGGTAAACTAATCTTACGGGAACACCTGCCTTACTCCCCACACCATATTCTCTGCCACGTGGACACAACACACTCCCCTCCTTTGTGATCTAACTTTGTTACTCTCTGAGGACTGCCAGAAGTCCAAAGCAAACTCATTTTAGGAGTGGCCTTACTGCTATCTGTGAATAAAGCTTTCTGACCTGTTTTTGCTGGTCTTACTCTAGAACCCTTGACCTCTCCTTCCTTCCACAAATAGTTCTTGTTCCACAGGCAATGGGATAGAAGACACATACAAATTCTCTCCTCAAGGAGTACAAGTTTATTCTCTTAGTTTCTTCTTTTTTTCCTACCACTGGGTGCCCATTTCTTTTACCTATTAATGCCTTCATTCTTCTCGGGTGAAATTGGGAAAGGAACACGAAGCATGACAAAGACAGTTTTAATAAACTAATGCGATAGTATCAAGTCTAAAAAAATTGTTACATTAGAACCTCCCAAATCAAAACCAGAATCTTCTTCTGGTATATTCTATAATATCAATTTCCTGATTTGTTATTGTAGCATTAACTACTAATTATCCCCCATCATGTATTTTATCCTTATTACATTTAGCAGTAGACCCATCCTCCCTTGCAGTTTTAGGGAACTCAGCTTGGTATTACACTTCCCAAACTCCCTTGCAGCTAGGAGTGACCATGTGGCTACATTAGAAATTATGACGTGAGCAGAAGTGAGGTACCCAACTTCCTAGTCACATCCTTTAAAAAAGAAGCTGCTTGTCCTCAACTTACTCTTGCCTCTTTCCAAAGGGCAAGAATGTGAATATAAAACATGGCTGCAAAAGAAGAACAAAGCTGAGGCAATAGCGGAACAAGGCAGGAGGAGCCTAGTGACATAATACATTAGATTTTCCCTAATTCCTTGGATTGCCTACTGGCTTAGACTTTACCCAAGAAAGAAACCTTCCATTTCCACTTAAACAACTACTCTTTGGTCTGTATGAAAGCTGCAAATCATAAAACCAGCAGTAAAAAAAATAGTTATATTTAGAAAAACAGGATATGTATACAAAGTCTAAAAAGGCAATATGGTCAGATGGAAGCCCTGAAAGATCAATTACACTCAAACATAATATGTATTTCTTAGAATGATACAGAGAACTCTTCAATACCCAGCTCAAATGTCTCTAAAATATCTACATCCTCTGAATGAAGTTAGTTGCTCTGTCATCCATGCTCCAATTTACCACATTCTCCAATGATTATTTTCATTATTAAATAGTGAGTTCCTGCAGGGTAGGAATTTTACCATACTCATCTTTTTATGTTCCCAGAATTAAGCATAGTGTTTAGAACTTGGTAAGGACCAATAAATATTTGCTGAATGAAACACTGGACTTTAGAAGTGATGAAAGAAATGTGTGAAAATATTTTTAAATGCTTTTCCCTACATGCAAGTCATGCATTATAATAAAATATTTCTCCCTCACCTCTACAACTCCAGACCCTGATTTCATAGTTTCTATCTCTTATGGCATCATCGATCTCAAGTTGTCTATAACCACTAATTTCTTTGGAGTTGAAATGCAGATTCTATCAACCAGTGCTAGATTACAAACACTTAATTCATGAATTGCAGACACTTTTACGTAAAGAGTAGGCCAAACACATTTTCACAGGAGTAATAAATAGCTTCAGATGTCCTTGTAAGAAACTCACCGATAGGGCTCACCTATTAGTTTTCTCTACCGCGTGCATTTCCACATCAAAAAAGCGTTACTTGTCATTATTTTACGTTACCACAGTAGAGAAGATTTAATCTTCTTTTACATCACAATTCCCTTGCTTCAGTGGCCATGTGATCATTCAGTATTACACGTATTCTAAATCTGTCATAATGCTTAAAACCTACTTCCCAGATTCAATACCCACTATTTATTTACTGCGAAGATAAATTAAGTAACTTAACCATGGTCACAAGTTAGCTAACACTGAAGACCTGGGACTACTCTCCTAATATTCTGAGTATGAGTAAATATACATTATGCATGTTGATGCATTTATCATACAATTTTACAAAATTATTGAGGTAGTTGATCTGGAATCCATTACATATGATTATTATGTTACTTAAATTTATTTGAATTAGAATCATAGGTCGATCAATGAATATTCTGTGAATCATATATAGTTAAAGCCACCATTTATAAGTAATTAGAGGGAGGGAAAATATCGTTAATAACAGTAGGTTCAATAAATGGTAAAGAGAGTCATAAAATAAATAAAAAGTACACCTAGATTTCACAGAAACAAAAAAGACCTGGCAGTCATGGTTATTTTATTACATATCAGAAGGACTAAAGTGAGGTTTAAATTTGCTTTTTTTTTCGGGGGGGAGGTCTTGGAGATAGAAGGAGTATCTATGGGAAGAAATTATAGGGAACAGATCTCACTCAGTATAAGAGATATCTGAAAAAGAATGTCTGAGACACAGAATTCCTGTGACAATATATTGCAGCCGTAATTTCTATGTGTAGTGGAAGCCTTAATAGTGAGATTGGTGGGAGTTATTCTCTAAGAAGGAATTCCACCTGACACCAGGGGTTACCTGAATAAACACTACTATACACTCAGAATCATGATTTAAATGCATGAGAACAATATGACTGCACTGCCCATTTGGAAGATAAATTTATCAGGGGCATATTAAATGTATAAAGAGTAGGGAAACCAGAAGGAAGCTATTAGATAGTCCAAATAAGAGATAAGAAAGGGTAGTGTGGTGAAAATGAACCAGGAGTCAGAAAAAGATGTTCTAATTAATCAATTATGTTAATATTATCTTTTACCGTACTTAGATAAAACAGGATTTCAAAAGTAACTTAATAAAACTATCTTTTAGCTTATTTATTAAAATTTCTTACCTTAATATATTTTGAAATATATATAAAAATATAATCTCAACTATAATGTGTTTGAAACAAACTGAATTTATCTTTCTCAAGAAGTCTATTTCTTCCTCCTCCTGTAATACCTATTTTAGTAAGATAATTTACCCCATAACCTTAGTTAAAAATCTCAAGATCATCTTCAACTTCTTCCTCTTATGTCTATTATTATTAAGATATTCAGAATCTCTCCTCTATCCCCTCTGCCACTGTTTTAACTAAGGTCATCATCATCTCTTCCTTAGTTCCCTTTAACTAAGCCTCCTAACTGATTTTCCGGTATCTACTTTTTCCCAAGTCTAGTACGAAATCCACATTGTTATCTTTCTAATGAATAAATTAAACATAATTATCTCCCTTCCATGAGTGTTTCCTCACTGTCTATAAGATGAAATACTAACTCCTTAGCAAGGTATAAAGAACTCTTCATAAATGTGGCCTCAACCTACTTCTCAAGCCTCATCCTTGGCTATTCTTTCCCAAGAAACCTATGCTACAGCCATATAGAAAATCCCATAATTTCCTAATCATTTCATACATTTTCCAGACTATAAGTTTATTCATTTCACATGGCACTTGTCAAATGTCAGTGCCTGGGGAAGGGACATTTTAAATCAATCTCTGTTTAGTAAATAAACCAATAATCTTTGTATTCTATTAGTAGGTGATTCTTTAGAGTGATTGAAAAAAATTTTTCCCTCAACACATTTTCCTGTAGATTACTAAACTTTTATCTAATGTACAATACACCACACATTACCATATTCCAAACACAATATATTTGTTTTTGTTATTAAAAACAAGAACTACTCACTATAGAAATTTGAGAAGGAAAGAGTAAGACAAAAACACCCAAACATCAACTATTAAGATGTTCATATATTCCTTTATAATTTTTTAAATGCTTAGATATCATACACATAAACAATTTTATTTTCAAAAATTTTTAGCATTATTGAAGTACAACTGATAAATAAAACTGTATATATTTAAAGTATACACTGTGATGACATCACATATGTATACTTTGTGAAATGATTACCTCAATGAGGTTAACCAACACATCTATCAACTTACATAGTTCTTCCATTTTTTTGTGTGTGTATATGCTTAAGGTCTATTCTTCTGGCAATTTTCAACTATACAACACAGCATTATTAACTATAGTATTAACTGTAGGTTTTCATTTTATGGTGTCCATTAGATCTTCAGAGCTTTTCATCTTACAACTAAAGGCTTCTACCCTTTGACCAGCATCTCTGCATCTCTTCTAACCCCCAGACACTGGTAACCACAATTCTACTGTTTCTGTGAGTTTGACTTTTTTTTAGATTCCACATATAAGTGATATCATACAACATTTGTCAGTCTCTGCCTAGCTAATTTAATGACGTGTAATATTCTCTAGGTTCATCGTTGCAAATGGCAAGATTTCCTTCTCACTCATGGCTGAACACTATTCCACGGTACATATACCATATCATCAATTCAACCACTGCTGGACACTTAGGCTGTTCCCATATCTTGGCTATTGTGAATAATGTTGCAATGAATATGGGGATGCACATATCTCTTTGAGATGCTGATTTTGTATCATTTGGAATATATACTCAGAAGTGGGATTGTTGGATCATATGGTAGTTCTATTTTTAATATTTTTGAGGAAACTTCATATTACATTCCATAATGGCCATACCAATTTATATTCCCATCAACAATGTACAGGGTTCTCTTTTCTCCACATTCTGGCCAACACTTGTTTTATATTGTCTTTTTGATAAAAGCCACCTTGACAGGTGTAAGGTGATTATCACATTATGGTTTTGATTTGCATTTCCCTGATGATTAGCGATGCTGAACAACTTTTCATGTACCTGTTGACCATTTGTGTGTTTTCTTTGGAAAAATGTCTATTCAGGTCCTTTGCGTATATTTTAATCAGGTTTTAAAAAAAATTAAGTTGTATAAGTTCCTTACATATTATGGATATTAATCCCTTTTCAAATATATGATTTGAAAATATTTTCTCCCATTCCATAGGTTACCTTTTCATTTTGTTTATTTCCTTGGCTGTGCAGAAGCTTTTTAGTTTTATGTAGTCCCATTTGTTTATTTTTGCTTTTGGTGTCACATCCAAAAAATCGTTGACAATACCAATGTCAAGGAGCTTTTCCCCTATGTTATCTTCTAGAAGTTTTACAGTTTCATTTCTCACATTTAAGCCTTAAATTCATTTCTAGTTAATTTCTGTGACTAGTGTAAGACAGGAGTTTCATTCTTTTGCATGTGGATAACCAGTTTTCCCAATACCACTTTGAAGAGACTATCCTTCCCTCGCCATGCTATATTCTTGGCACCCTTGCCAAAGATTAATAGACTGTATACGAGTGGGTTTATATCTGGGCTCTCTATTCTGCTCCATTGGTCAATGTGTGTGGGGTTTTTTTTTTTTTTTAATGACAGTACCATACTGTTTTGATTACTGCAGCTTTGTAACAGAGTTTGAAATCATAAAGTGTGATGCTGCCAGCTTTGCTCTTCTCAAGATTACTTTGGTTATTTGTGGTCTTCTATGGTTCCATATGAACTTTAGGATTGCTTTTTTTTTCCATTTCTGTGAAAAACACGAATAGAATTTTAATAGAGATTGCACTAAATCTATAGAACACTTTGGGTAGTATGGATATTTTAACAATATTAATTCTTCTAATCCATGAACACAGGATATATCTCCATTTATTTCAGACTTCCTGTTTCTTTCATCAATGTCTTACAGTTTTCAGTGTACAGTTCTTTCACCACCTTGGTTAAATTCATTCCTAAGTATTTTATCTTTCTGATGCTACTATAAATGGGACTGTTTCCTTAATTTCTCTTTCTGATATTTCATTGTTAGTGTATAGAAATACAACTGATTTCTGTATATTGATTTTGTACCCTGCAACTACTGAATTTATTAGTTCTAACTGTGTGTGTATGTGGTTTTTAGGGTTTTCTAAATGTGATAGTGAAATCTGCGAACAGAGATGTCACTTTACTTCTTCCTTTCTGATATAGATACTTTTCATTTCTTTTTCTCACCTAATTGCTCTAGCTAGGCCTTCAAGTACTATGTTAAATAGCAGTGGTGAGAGTAAGCACACTTGTCTTGTTCCTGATCTTAGATGAAACACTTTGTTTTTCACCACTGATTATGATGTTGGCTGTAGGCTTCTCCTATCTGGCCTTTATTATGGTGGGGAACATTCCTTCTATACATAATTTGTTGACAGTTTTTATCATAAAAGAATGTTGGATTTTGTCAAATAAGGATACTGACCTGTAGTTTTCTTTTTTTGTTGTATCCATGTCTGGCTTGGGTATCAGGATAATGCTGGCCTTGCAAAATGAGTTTGGAAGTGTTCCCTCCTCTTCAATTTTTTGGAAGAATTTGCAAAGAATTAATTTTAATTCTTCTTTAAGTATTAGTATTAGTAGAATTCACCAGTAAAGCCATCAGATCTTGGGATTTTCTTTGTTGAAAGGTTTCTGACTATTGATTTAAACTCCTTAATCATTACTGGTCTGTTAAGATCTTCTATTTATTCATGATTTAGTTGACAAGTTGTACGTTTGTAAAAATATTTTATCTATTTCTTCTAGACTATAAATTTGTTGGTGTATAATAATTTACAATAGTTTCTTATGATTTTTTCCATTTCAGTGGTATTGGTTGTAAGGTCTCCAATTTAATTTCTGATCTTATTTGTATCTTCTTTTTTTATTAAGTCTAGCTACAGGTTTGTCAATTTTGTTGTTATTTTTAAAAAAACAGCTCCTAATTTTGTTGATCTTTTCTTTTGTCTTTCTGATCTCTAATTTATTTATTTCTTCTCTGATCTTTGTTATTTCCTTACTTCTGCTAACTTGGGGCTTAGTTTGTTCATTTTCTAGTTCTTTGAGGTGTAAAGTTAAGTTGTTTACTTGAGGTCATTCTTTTTTCTTAATAAGACGTTTATCACTATAAACATCCCTCTCAAAACTGCTTTTGCTGCATCCCATGGTTTTGATATACTGTGTTTCATTTTCAATTGTTTCAAGATGTTTTTGATTTCTGTTTTGATGTCTTCTTTGACCCATTAGTTCAAGAGTGTGCTGTTTAAATTCCATATATTTGTGAATTTTCCAGGTTTCCTCCTATTAATAATTCTTAGTTTTATGCCACTGTCATCTGGAAAAAAAAAACACTTGGTATGGTTTCAGTCTTCTTAAATTTAAGACTTGTTTTGTAACCTGTGATTTATCTTGGAGAATGTTCAGAATGCATGTGAGAAGAATGTGTGCTCTGCTGTTGTTGGATGTAATGTTCTGCATATGTCTGTTAGGTCCATTTGTTCTAATGTTAGTTCAAGTCCAGTGTTTTCTTAAAGGTTTCTACCAGGATGATCCATCCATTGTTGAAAGTGGAGTAATGAAATCCCACACTATTAATGTATTGTTATCTATTTCTTCACTCTTTTTCATTCCTTTTGCTTTGTTCTACTCTGGATAATTTCAGACGACCTATGTTCAACTTCACAGATTCTTTCTTCTGCTTTATCAAGTCAGCTGTTGATGCTCTCTCTTGCAGTTTTCATTTCATTCTTTGTAATCTTCAGCTCCAGAATTTGTTTTATTTTTTTAAAGATTACTACCTCTCTGTTAAACTTCTCATTTTGTTCATGTGTTGTTTTCCTGACTTCACTGAATTATCTTTCTCTGTTTTCTTACTTCTCAGCATGATTCTTGTAGCAACTATTTTGAATTCTTTATCAGGCAAATTGCAGCTCTCCGTTTCTTTGGGATTGCTTACTGGAATATTACTGAGTTCCTTTGGTGGTGTCACATTTCCTTGATCATTAATGTTCCTTGAACTCTTGCATTGCTGTCTTCACATTTAAAGAAGTAGTCACCTCCTCCAGTTTTTACTGACTGGCTTTGGGAGAGAAATACCTCTAGTTGGCCTCTAGTTGGCCTGCTAGCCATTCTGAGACTTTCTCATACCTTTTCTATGGACACTCATGCTCCACACTTCTTGTTCCCTCTTGGGGGATAATTCTTAATACTGAATGCCTTCTCTTGATCATACAAAGCCAGGCCATGTGCTGACAGCCTCCTGTTTGCTTTCCTTAAAGTGATGCTTAACGTTCAAGTTTATGCACTTTCTCCCAATCCCACAGAGTTGAGCCAGCTTTCTGCACATGCTCACACGTTACCTGTAAAGGTTTGCATTTGCTGCTTTCAGGGGCATACACAGGGAGGTAGCTACAGGATGGGAGGATATGTGGGCCAGCTGGAGGTATCTGCAGGAGAAACATTTCTAGGAGTTCACAGGAGGGCTTCCTAATGAAGCCCATAAAGCAGTTAGTAGGATTCTTGTCCTTTTGATACCCTCTGAGAACCCTGCTGCTAGTCATTCTCTCATTCATTCCCCATCTCCCATAGTACAGCACACCTCAGAATTCTGGATGGGATTAGACAGAAGTGGGCCTCTTTGGCAGTGTCCCACACAGGTGGGGAAGCTGGGTGCTCACTCACATGCTCTCACTTTTTCCTGAGAGCTATGCTGCTTTAGGGGATGGAGGACATGGCTAAAGGGAAACTCTTCCTCTTACTCTCTTCAATGTGTCCAATCTGGGATTTTTTTTTCTCCAACAATGTGTTAGAACTCTGCTGGACTCCTAGACTTCCACAAAGGCAGTCCTGTCCCTGGCGATTGTAAAAATCAGTGTTCTCTGAGGGCAAAATGGTAGTAAACTCCTATTCCACCATTTTTCTTTTTTTTTTGGTGTCACTCTCCATAAACATGCAATTTTATATCCTGCATTTTTATAACCTGAATTTTCCTTTTCACTAATTTTTAAATCAATAAATGAATTTTTAGATTTTAATTTTCTTCTGATGAAAACTGATAAAAGTATTTTTTTATTGAACACTAAATGCATATTTTCACTCAATGTATAGGATATAAAAATGTATTCTGAAAATAGGTATGAGCTCATTTGTGCAAGTAAAATTTAATTAATAGATATGCAGCAGTATAATTTCATTGCAGGCAGTATAGTATATAACTTAATAACACAGAGTTCTTGCTTTGGAATTCCAGCTCGACATTGATCAATTCTGTGACCTTGGCAAGTTACATAACCTCTCTATTCCTCAATTTTCTAAGCTATAGAGTGAAGGAATAATAGCACTCACATCATAGGACTACTGTGATGATTAAATGAGTTAATCCAAAACTGCTTACAACAACCTCTGATGCATACTAAGTGCTCAATGAATATTAGTTATTATTATCTTTCTAAAAATCTAAACTTTAATGAAAAGAAACTTACTAAACAAAGCAAAAAATGAATAAATTTTGTTTGTGGAAAATATATAACGAGCATAACACAAAATTATAAAGGATATTGAAATACATTTTAGCCTCTTCTCTACTGCAGGAAAGATTAAAAAGGTAGAAAGAGGGAAATAAGGGAACATAAGATGTTCGCCAGAGAATTTTTCTCCATAGACATTTATTTGGTTGAAGAGAAATAAGTGAGATGGTGAAAGGTACAGTCCTAGATAAATATGGGACTAAGAAAGTAAAAAGGATAAAGATATCATTGAAAAAGAAAAAAAAAATCACATATTTACTATTCGATCCCTGGTCCGGGAAGATCCCACATGCCGCAGAACAACTAAGGAACGACTACTGAGCCAGTGCTCTAGAGCCTGCGAGCCACAACTACTGAGCCCACACACCACTACTGAAGCCCGCACGCTCTAGGGCCCGCGTGCTGCAACTACCAAGCCCGTGTGCCTCAACTACTGAAGCCCGTGCATCTAGAGCCCGTGCTCTGCAACAAGAGAAACCACCGCGATGAGAAGCCCGCGCACAGCAACAAAGACCCAATGCAGCCTAAATTAATTAATTAATTAATTTAATTTAATAAAAATAAAAACACTTTATAAGAAAAAAAATGTTTCTACTATGCTGAACAAAAAAATAATTTGGCTTTTATTGGAAAATAACTATTGTGATTGATACAAAACATGGTTTGTAGAAAGATTCTTTTGTGTTTTTGAATAAAAATATTATATTTTGTAAGTAATAGAGGAATATATTAATTCAGAGACATTCGGGATGGTAGAAATTTTACATGTATTCATTTGGAGTAGTTTTTCAATAGCACTTTGAAAACTGCAACCTATACTGTGAAATATAAATATACCGCAAGAAATTAAAATGTAAAACCTTAAAATTCAAAGAAAGCATGGTTGCAGAATTTTTGCTACCTAACTTTAATTCTTTATCTTTTCTTTACAATATGCTGTATAGTTGCTATTCATATGTTTTCTGCATTAATCATGTACTTAACCAGAAATTATCTTTACTAAACTACCTGTATTTTATTGAAATACTATGCTTATCCTGCTTGTAGTCTTTTGTGCAACTTATTTCATGACTCTCAGCATTGGATATGATCTCTCAAACCAATGGACTAGGACTCAGGTTTGAGACATAGAGAAGCTAAAGGCTAAATTCCCCTCCCCTGTGATCATGGCAGAAACTATTAATCATTGACGGCATGTTCCAGGCAGACACTGCAAAATGAGCAGAGCTGGCCCTCAAAGAAAACACTAAGTTCTACTGTTGTCCTGAAGCATTTTGGTTCTCCCTGATACCTTTGGACGACTCATCCATTTTTTATTCATTCTTACAGCAAACATGCCTTTAGTACCCATTATGGGCCATATATTGTGATAGGCCTGGGGATGCAAAGAAAAATAAGAGCAGTCCTCAAGTGGCTCAACATTTTGTGGAGGAAACAGGTAAATAGAAAGACCATCAAAATGCTAGAAGTGTGCATGTGTAGCTAAAAGAACAAACAGGAGGAGCATCTAAGGCAGACTCTGTTGGTGTATTTTGGTGGTGGTGGAGCGTTGGAGAGTGGATGGAGGTATAATTAAAGCTTCCCCAAGGGAATTCTGAAAAATGTGCAGAAATCAGCTAAGTGAAGGTTGGGGGTTAGGGGAAGGGAAAAGAGAAGGGGGAAAGGAGAAGTATTGGTTGGAGGAGCAATGCGGAATTTTTCCAAGCAAAAGAAGTAGCTTATAAAACGTGAGAGAACACAGCACTTTTAGAGCAGTGTAAGTTGATCAGTATGACTAAACTATCTTCTGCAAGAGATGAATTTGGGGAAGTACACAGACAGATTGTAAAGACATGGATTGTATGCCAGGCTACGAGTCAAAAAGCCTATATGTAACCACTAAGGTAAAAGCAATATTTGTAAGCGTCTCCAATTTAGGGGGTATCCAATTTAGAAGCATCTTGAAATAGCATAAAGAAAAATAGTTGTTTTATATGATTTCCTGTGATGCCGAATGAAATGTTCTCAGGATGATCCAGAAATATATACAAGTGATCTGCTTCTGAGATGCAGATTAAATTTCTTCAAGGAATCTGGGTCACAGCTTATGCCATTTTACTTCTAAGAGGCATATGAATCAGAACCTATTATATACAATTTTCTGGTATATAGAATAACTGTAATATAGACTAATGAAAATAAAATTGAGAGGATATCATTAAAAAGACAATTTCAAAGAATGTTCTGGAAAAGACAGGTTAAGTGGTTGATAATGGTTAAGTTGTATTCCCCCCTAAAACATATAGGAGTTCTAACCCTAAAACATATAGGAGTTCTAACCCCCAGTACTGTAGAATGTCACTTTATTTGGAGAGAAGGCCTTTACAAAGGTAATGAGGTTAAAATGAAATCATTAGGGTGAGCCCTAATTCAATATGTCTACTGTCCTTATAAAAGGAGGAAAATCTGGACACAGAAATGGACATGCACACAGGGAGAAAGCCATATGAAGATTGGCGTTTGTTACTACAAGCCAAGGAACCACCAAACACTGAGAGCTGAGAGAGAGGACTGGAACAGATCCTTCCCCACTGCCTTCGAGGGGGCATGATCCTGCTGACACCATGATCTCATACTTCTAGCTTCCAGAACTGTGAGATAATAAATTTCTATTGCTTAAGGCACCCAGTCTATAGTACTTTGTCAGAGCAGCCCCAGGAAACTAATAAAACAGGATTATAGGAAAAGTGACTTCTTCTAAGAACTTAAATGACAACTAAAAGCAATAATTTACCCTAGACTGGACCTTGTATAGTAAGGTAAAAATTCTATAAAGAACATTATCACGTTAGCTAACAAAACTGATACATGGAAAGTAGATTACACATGTTACATTAATTTAAATTTATGAAATGGTAACTGCTACTATGGTTATGTAAGAAAAGATCACTATTCTACGGGGATACATACTGAAGTATTTGGGGGTAAAGGGCCATGAAGCACGTAATTTACCCTCAAATGATACAGTAAAAATATTACATATATGTGTGTATATTCTATATATATGCATATATATATATATATATATATATATATATATACACATAAATGTGTATTAACTTGTAATCACACACACGGAGGGGAGTGGGGTGGGGAAAGGAAGGGAGAGGAAGGAGGGGAGGGAGAAAGCTCACGTAAAAAAAGGCGGGGTGTATAAAATGTTACCAATAGTGAATTCTGTGAGCTATTTTTATTTTTGCAACTTTTTCTAAGTTTGAAATTATTCCCAAATGTTTTAAAAAGTTTTTTTAATGCTGACTATGAAATTATATTATAAAACATGCATGAGAAATAAATGGCCCACATAGAACGGTGATTACTTTCAAGACATTACCTTTAGAATGGGAGGAAAGAGAACTGGTTTTTGCAAGGTTTCAATTCTTTTTGTAATAATCACTTAGAAAAAAAACCTGAAGCAAATGTGACCATTGTAAAGATCTGATAAAGCTAAGTACTGATCATTATTGCTTTATTCTCTACATTTTATAAAAAAAACTTTAATGTACAAGGTTGGAAATAAAATATTTTTAGTAGGACATAAATCAGAGAAGAAAAGAAACACCCAAAACTGATTTAAGCCAAAGAAATTCTAAAATGCCTCAGGAAAATCTGAGACATACATTTCCATGTAAAATAAAAATCAAGTATCACAGTCATGGCATTTAATTGAATATATTCTTTAATATTATAATAGTAATGCTAACTAAATTTGCCTTTGCTTAAAAATAAAAAACATCAGAATATCTACTTTGTAGAAAGTAACCTAACACTTATTTGGAATATCTGTTAATAGAGAGAAAAATGGCCTTCTTTTTCATATTTACACAGTACTCATACAGCTATTTGTTAATTCCTATCATTGCAAGTTCTTTGATATCCATCCTAAAGTTTATTTTCTAAACAATTCTAAAATAGAGTAAAAATAAGTAATGCTAGGAAAGTATGAAGCAATCCTTCTCTTCTTTTTCTTTCTTTTGGGGGAGAGGTCATTTTCTAGTTACCATAACTAAGGATAGTTGCTGGTTTACACAAAATTTTTAGTTGGAAAAAAATTTTTTTGGACATACATCAGTTATTGGCAAATCACACAGACATAAATACCACAGTAAGCAGTCATTTATCGGGTATCACTGTGCAGAGTTGCATGAAAGTGTCCATAGGCAGAACAACCTCCACCCACATCCCAGCAGAGATGCTGAGTTTCAGATCAACTGCCGCTGCAGGTGACATGGTCCAGTGCCAGGAACAAAGGCAGTGAGGGACTGGAGGCACCTCTTCCCAACACCACGGAACATCACCAGCAGCAACGGTGCTCGTGAGGGGAACCAGGAGAACACGGTTCCTCTGTGAATTCCACTTCCAGTCCCATATTGTGAGCGCATTAGTCTCACTTTTCTTCTGCAACCATCACCATTAGTCCCTGGCAGAAATAACTTCCAGCTGTACCAGACAGCACACTACTGTGATAATTTACACAAACATTAAAAACGAAAAGGTAAATAGTATACTTTCTAAACCACCTTCTATTTTCTATTATAAAAAGTCTCTCTCCTTCCACCCTTTCCCTTCTTGTTACATCTAACCTCTAGAGAACATAAACTGCTATGGGCAAGCAGTACGTTATCATAAGGTTTCCTTCCCCCCCCCCCCAAAGTCAGTGCATCAAGGCACTTTAAGAACTTAAAGAAATTAAATTATGAAAAATTGCTCTGAAATAAATCAGATCAGCCATCTGCAAAATAATATCCCAGGTAATAACTTGGGAAGAATATCCAAATTCCAATCATGGTGATTGGGGTGAATTTTTATAAAAGTATGACATTATTAACATATTTAATCAGCGGTGCTCTGTTTAAAGAAGGGGGATGGTCAACAGAGATTATAGAAGGGAAGCACAGAAAGTAAGAATTTGGCAGTGTGTCCTAAATAAACCTAGAAGAGAGGTTGTTCAACCACATAAATATGAATATTATGATTTTTGTGGCAGGCACTCTATCTCTGTGTTGGAGACAGAGGCATCAAGCTAACATGGCCATTGAGATTTCCTTTGGAATTTACATGTCATTCCATGAGGCCAGGGGGCCTTGTCTGTTTTGGTTGCCTCTGTATCCCCAGAACCTAGAAGAATGTAAGCACTGAACAAGTACTGTTCAGTTAATTATGATCATCCAACTGTCTTTTATGCTAAATCAATATTACCATACAGTGATTTTTGCTTATATTTGGATTCCCATACAGTTTTGGCTGAGAGAGAAACTGCTGGCCAGAAAAAAGAAATATGCTGGTTTCTCTGATAGTTAAATTCCTCATGACAAATAATTTTGCTTTATATGTTAGCACTTGCACATCTGTTTAGTGCAAGTTAGCAACTGAAATATTTATCAACAGTTGGCACATGAAAAAAATTAAGTCTGGCTACCATTGTAAGGCTGCTCCTAAAATTTTCTGATTTTTACTGATTTTACATTTGAATCTCTTCCTCTTAAATTAAAAATCTTGATCTTGATGACATGAACACAATTACTCATTTGCTTGATTTACAATATACCCATAATAGTTTCAAAAGAAATACACCAATATTACCTAAATATAAGGCTAATAAAAAAGGTTTAAGATATTTCCTGGTTCTTTTGTCCATAATACATATCCTAGTAGGGGTACACTTATCCTATTAGGGTCACTTATTCCAAAGTCTTTTCAATTTCTAGAGATTGGATTTTTCCTCTTTTTGATCTTATTTTTTAAGTTATATAAAATATTTAATTATTTCAAAGTCAAAACTATTAAAGAAAATAGATTCCACTTGTGAATATGACATTTCTTACTTTGGCCAGTGTAACCGGAAAAGACACTTGTAAGCTGGGTCAAAGGATAAATAGGTAACTTTGCTAGAGATTGGCAAACTTCCCTTCATTGGGAGTGTGTCATTTTGCATTCCCATCAGCAATGTAGGAGAATGCCTCTTTTCCCACAGCCTCGTCAACAGAGCCCCTTGGTGAATTTTTGGAATACTGCCAATCTGAAAGATGAAGATGGAATTTCAGTACAATTTATATTTCTCCTATTATGAATGAGGTTGAATATTTTTTTTCATGTGTTTAAGGGGCACTGACATTTGTTTTCCTGTGAATTGTTGCTCATTTTTCCATTATATTGTTGGGTTTATTTTTCTATAAGTTTTAGGAGTTCTCTATAAGTGAGGTTCCCTAGCATTTGTCTAAGTTTTAATCCTCAAATATTTTTATTCAGTTTGTCATTTGTCTTTTGACTTCGCTTCTGATGCATTTTGCTATGTGAAAATTATCTGTGTTTAAGTAATCAAAGTGATCAGTTCTTCTGTTACTTTGGGTTTTCAGTCAAAGTTGGGAAAGTTTTTCCCACCCTCAGGTTATACAGAAATTCACTAAAGTTTTCCTCTAGCATTTGTTTCACCTTTTCACATTTAGATATCTAGTCCTTGGTTTTTGGTAGGACAAATAAAACTAAGGTTATCTTTCTTCATACAGCTAACCCATACCATTTATTATAAAGTCCATCTTTTCCCCACTGTTTTGAGGTTAGGATGGGGGTTTACATCTTCTCTTCCCTTAACCAACACTAAGCCACTAGGATAGTATCAATACTATCAATACAAAGCAGGTACTCAAGAAGCATATGATGAATGAATAAATAATTGTGTCTTATTTATTAACTGTAACTTAGGAGATACTGATGCAGATTATGTTCTCCATACACACTTTTAAGATACACCTCTGTAAAAGATACAGTTTACACCTGAAACCAGGATTCTATATGCAAAAAGGCATAGAAGGGGCTTCCCTGGTGGTGCAGTGGTTAAGAATCTGCCTGCCAATGCAGGGGACATGGGTTCGAGCCCTGGTCTGGGAAGATCCCACATGCCGCGGAGCAACTAGGCCCGTGAGCCACAACTACTGAGCCTGCGCATCTGGAGCCTGTGCTCCTCAACAAGAGAGGACGCGACACTGAGAGGCCCGCGCACCGTGATGAAGAGTGGCCCCCGCTTGCCGCAACTAGAGAAAGCCCTCGCACAGAAACAAAGACCCAACACAGACAAAAATAAATAAATAAATAAATAAATTAAAAAAAAAAAAGGCATAGAAGGTCCACTGGGTAAGGAGAATATGACCAGTGAGTCACACGTGTACAAAACCAGATTGAGAATGGGTTGTAGAAAGGCCATAGGGTGGTATGTAGGGGGTTTTTATGAAAAGTTTAAAGGAAGATGAGAGTTTTGAGAAGAGCTGTTTGCAGGGTTTTGTTTTATTTTGTTTTCTGAGGTGGTAGTGGTAAGGATAAGGTTATGAGCTTTACAATATAGTTTTGTTTAACTTTAATAGTGGGGGTCACCAGGGCATCCCTCAAGCTTTTACCTTGCCACATATGCATAAAATAACATAATAGGTCAAAAGAAGATTGGAAACCCTGACAGAGAAAAATGACAGCTGGCACAGGTAAGAACTCTAAAATGCTAACAGGAAAGCTAAAAGAAGGCAGAAAAATGTGGGTCATTTTAGCTAAAGAACAAAAAGCTCTATGTATCTCAACTTTTTAGGACATCAAGAAAAATACCTGAATATTTAACAGTGAGTATACCAGAAAAGGCTATTCTCTGTTTAAGAGGCAGGGAAATGCGTAATCCATTTCACAAAAAGATTTATTTTCAAGGAAAATGGTGAAAAACATTGGAATTTGAAAGTAAAAACTTCAATTGTATGGAAGTTTTTCTTTATGAGAATTATCTCATTCCTGCATGATGCTGAGTATCTCAGGCACTATTCTATTCATTTCAGAACGTTTCTATCAAGGTAGAGTAATAAATAAAATTAATAGGCATTTTTCTCCTTTCTTAAGATTGCATAAAACAATAGGTATAACACTGTACAGTGGGTTTATAACATATAGAGATGTACTGTACATGAAAGGAGCACAAAATATGGGTAAGGGGATGAAGCTGAGTTGGAACAGTCACTATATTTTACTGGAATTAATCTAATATTAATCTGAAGTAGATTGTGATAAATTAAGATGCATTTTGTCCCTAGAGTAATGACTAAGAAAATAACTAAAAGAAATAAATAGTAAAAAAAAAAAAATTAATGAAATAAAATGGTAGGCTAGAAATATCTATTTAATATAAAAGAAAATTTTAAAGTAAGAAAAGAGAAACAATAAGACCGAAGACTAAAGAACATAATCAACAATAGCATTAAATAGCAGAGACTATCAGACTGGATAAATAACATGATCCAACTATATGCTATCTACAAAAGATAGACTTTAGATTCAAAGACAAAATAGGTTGAAAGTAAAAGAATGGAAATCGATGTACCATGCAAATAGCAACCACAAGAGAGCTGGATTGGCTATACTAATATCAGGCAAATCAGACTAAAAAAGTACTAGAAACAAAGAGGGACAATTTATGATGAAAAAGAAGTTCAGGAAAATAGTGCTGAAAAATGCCCCCACCTTGAAAAAAAGATATCAGTTCCTATCTCTAGAATCTGGAAATGTTATATATGGAAAAAGGGTCTTTGCAATGTGATTAAATTCAGGATTTTGAGATGGAAGCATCATCCTGGATTATGAGGGAGGGCCCTGAATGTAATCACATGTATCCTTATAAGTAGAAGGTGGAAAGACATTTCACTACAGACAGAAGAGGAGAAGGCAATGTGAGGACAGAGGCAGAGATCATCTAAAGGGAGTATAACACTGATTTTGGACCTCCGGCCTCTAGAACCATGAGAGAATAAACTGTGATTGTTTTAAGCCTCCAAGTTTTTGGTAATTTGTTATAGCAGCCATTGGATATTAATATATGCACCTAACAGCAGGATTCAAAAACACAGGAAGCCAAAACAGAACAGAAAATAATATTTGGGAACTTCAACAACATCTAACTAGCAAAAGTTTATAGACATAGGCAAAATCAGCAAAGATATAGAAGACTTAAACATAAAAACTTGATCAACTGACACCTATAGAACACTCAACAACATAAGAATACCCATTCTTCTCAAAAGCAAATGAAGAATTCTCTAACACAGACCACATACCAGGTCATAAAGCAAGTCTCAGTACACTTAAAACAACAGAAATCATACAAAGTATATTCTCCAATCACAATGAGATTAAATTAGAAATAAAAAACAGAAGGAAATTTGGAAAATTCACAAATATTTCAAAACTAAGCAGTATACTTCTGAAAAACCCATGAGTCAAAAATCACAAGGGAAATTAGAAAATGTTGTGAGAAATGAAATTAAGCAAACAAAATATCAAAACTTATGGGATGTAGCAAAAATAGTACATAAAGGGAAATTTATAGGTGTAAAAGCCAATATTAGAAAAGAAGGAAGAGGGACTTCCCTGGTGGTCCAGTGGTTAAGGCTCCACACTCCCAATGCAGGGGGGCAGGGTTCAATCTCTGGTCAGCGAACTAGATCCTGCATGCTACAAGTAGAAGAGCCTGCATGCCGCATGCCACAACTAAAACGGCCCACATGCTGCAAATAAAAAGATCCCGCATGCTGCAACTAAGACCTGGTGCAGTCAAATAAGTAAATATTAAAAAAAAAAAAAGAAAGAAAGAAAAGAAGGAAGAACTCAAAAAAAACTTGTTTCCTTACTGTATAGCACAGAGAACTATATTCAGTATCCTATGATGAACCATAATGGAAAAGAATATTAAAAAAAGAATGCATATATATGTATAACTGAAACACTTTGCTGTACAGCAGAAATTAACACATTATAAATCAACCATATTTCAATTAAAAAAAAATAACAAACTAGTTTTCCAAATGAAGGATCCAGTAAAAGAGCAAACCAAATCCAAAGCAAGCAGAAGGAAAGAAACAATGAATATTAGAGTGAAAATCCAATGAAGGGAAAAAAATAGAAACACAACAGAGAAAAAACAATGAAGTGAAAAGTCAGTTCTTTGAAAAGATCAACAAAACTGACAAACCGTTAGCAAGACTGACGAAGGGAAAAAAATGATACAAACTACCAAAAATCAGGGACGAATGAGGTAATACCACTACCCACCTTAGAGACATTAAAATGATTATAAAGCATACAATGAACAACTTTATACAAATAAATTAGACAACTTAGATCAAATGGCCAAATGCCTAGAAAGACACAAACTACTGAAACTGATTCAAGAAAAAAATCGAGAATCTGAATAAAACTATAACAAGTAAAAAATTGTTTTAGTAATTTAATATCTTCCCCCCCCCGCCACACACACATAAAGTGTCCTGACAGTTTCAGTGGTGAATCCAATTAAACATTTAAAGAAGGAATAATAGCAATCTCTCACAAGGTCTTTCAGAAAATAGAGGAAGAGGTAACACTTTGCTCTATCTCATTCTATGAGACCAATATAAATCCTGATATTAAAATCATACAAAGATATCATGAGAAAACTACAACCCAATATTCCTCATGAATATAGATGAAAAAGTCCTAAAAAATAATAATTTCTCAACAAAATATACAGTACAGATCAAAAGAATTTATATCATCCAAGGGTGATACACTCATGGAATGCAAGGTTGGTTTAACATCCAAAAGTCAATTAATGTAATATATCATATTTCACTTTTTGTTTCTTGTTTGGAAAACTTTTCCCTATTCCAAGATCACAAAGAATTCCTCCTGTATTATCTTCTAAAAGTTTATAATTTTGCCTTTTGTTTGTTTTTTTATTCATTAATTCACTTTTTACTTTATTTTTAAAGCTTTAATATATTTTAATTTTTGTTTATGGTATAAGGTTACAACTTAATTTTTTTCCATATTAATATCTGTTATGGGTTGAATGGTATTCCCCCAAATTCATATGCTGAAATCCTTAACTTCCCAGTAACTCAGAATGTGACCTTATTTGGAAATAGGGCCATTACATATGTAATTACTTATGTTAAGATGAGGTCATACTGGAGTAGAGTGGGTCCCTAATCCAATATAACTGATGTCCTTATAAAAAGGGAAAATTTGGACACAGAGATAGACACACATAGAGGGAGGATGATGTGAACAGACGTAAGGAGAGCACCGCTAAATACAAGCCAGCAAGAGGCCTGGAACCAATTCTTCCCTCACAACCCTCAAAAGAAACCAACCCTGCTGAACTTTGATTCCAGACTTCTAGCCTCCCAGGAAGGACTGTGAGACAATATATTCCTGTTGTTTAAGCCACCCAGTTTGTGGTACTTTGTTATGGCAGCCCTAGGAAACCAACACAATTACTATTTATCTTGGCATCTAAATTGAGAAGTCCTTCCTTTCCCCACAGATCTGTAATACCAACTTTATGATAGATGAAGTTTCTTTATATGTCCTAGTCTGTTTCTGGGTTCTCTGTTCACTTTGATTAGTCTCCTTCTCCTAATTTCCCTAATTACTACAGCTTTAAAATAATTCATGATATATAGTAAAGCAAGTCCCTCTGAAATCTGTTCTTGTTCTCAGAAAGGGTTGTGGTTATAATTGGCCCTTTACCCTTTGCAATCAGTTTTTTATATTCCAACAAAACGAAACAAACCTACTGGGACCTGGATTGGTTTTCATATTGCATTTATAAACAAATTTGGGGAGAATTAATAATCTATCAATACAGTACATCTTTTTATTCCCACTTATTTAGGTGGCCATTCAGAACTAGAATTTTCACAGTAAATGATATACAGAACTAAAAGCAAACCAAACAATAATAATTTTAGCTTTTTAAAATTATTCATACATATCTGCCCCCATTCCCCAGGGCTTTAGATCCAGCCACTGCAGGGAGTGGGGAGGTGGAGGGAAGGATACGCCCATAGTTGAGAATAATTATCACCAACTATACCACCATGACTATTTACATTCTTGGCCACATCATTATCAATGTGTAAAATGAAAAGGCAATTGGAAAAGGAACAGTATGAAAAAAGCATGTTAGCTTCTGGCATTTGTATTCAAAAAAAAAAAAAAAAGTTGCTTAGTCAGCTCTCTTAAGAAACAGGGTTTTGAATCCCATTTCTTCAGAAAATGGAAACAAGGATATGAATACAGGTCAAAAAAGTGCAACCCCTTTCAAACCTCAAGCAAACCTTTCAACCTTACAGTGTTTCTAAACGCTGTAATTTAGAACATAATATGCTATTACAATAATCTAATTGCTATATCACTACAAATTCAGCCATCTCAAGCTGCAGGTCTTGCTATATGTACATCTATAGCACTTTTTCATCAGGGAAAAGAGAGTCTTAGTCTCATCACTTAAGAATTGTAAATTTTCCATTCAAAGGAAAAAGAAAAGACTGACCTAGTTCATGCACATATATAAGATCTATGAAGATTTATGCTGAAGAGATTTAAATTTTAGCAATAGATAGGAAAAGACGAGGTTGGTGGTGAAATAAAATTTGAAATTTTTATTTTTCTCGTAGACCACAATATAAAAAAATCACTTTTAATCTGTCCATATATTATCTGGAAAGAAGATAACACACTCATTTAATTTTTCTTTATCTTCTCAAGCAAGTGACAACCCATGTCACCTTTATGAAACAGTAGGAAAGAGAGAAGCTACAGAAGATACACAAAAGCAAAGGTGACTCTAACTGGTAACCTCAGGACAGTTCATTAATAGGAGCCTTCCTTTACTAAATTCATGCCACCTCTCAGCCCTGAGCAGCTTTCTACTTCAACAGCCTAAGTTAGCAAAAAGGAAGGAACCTCCAAAGAGTAGAGGTATTGTCTGCCTGGTTCACTGAGTCTAACGGTGCTGGTACATAGATAGGCAACTCAGTAAGTACCTGTTAGATGAACAAATTACTTTCATTATTATTATAACTTGAATAAATTACACATCCTGCAGCAAAAACAAAATGCTCCACTTCACCAACTTTTATAAACTTTTACAAATAATATTACTGCTGAGAGTATGATTTTCTTTGTCTCTTATTCAACTTAAAACTCAAAGGTTGTAAGAGGCAGTATAATATAGGTCCATAACATCGACCTTATATCATGAGATAATGATGAGCAGTCTGAATTCACACATTTTCATACTATTTGGAAGTATGAGAGCCTGTTTCTCATTTATATTTCTGAAGCAGTATTTGGAATAACTTTTTTTCTGGTCTAGGAAGTATTAAATAAAACAGGCCAATCTCTTGGATGTAGTTAAGACTGCTTTGGTTTTACCCTGATTCCAACTCTTCAGAACAAAGAAAATTTAATTTATATACCTGAAAGAATAATCAGACCTATGAAAGTGTTTCTTTCTAAAATACACAGGATATTATCTTCTGTATATAAATTCAACACTTAAGGCCAACTCACAAATCCTTATTTACATCTTCACTACCTGCAGAAAGCTTAGGGAGTAAAACAGTTATAGATAAGGTAGCACTTACAGTCCTCTAACACAAAGAAAATGTAGCGTTATTGTCCACCATCAAAATCATGCTCCTAAAAATATTCTATTCCCTTGAAATAATACTTGGGCAACCAAATACTTAAAAAAGACATGCTGGGTATCTTAAAATGAGTATGTCAGTTCATTAAATCTATGATCCCCTGCTACCAATGGAGTACCGTACAATCTGTTATTATTCACTGTCCTATAGATCATCTGTTCTTGGGGCTGGTTTGTTCCAGGAAGAGAGACAGCTGCAACACTATATCCCTGTTCAACCTGAGGACCATCTGACTTTAATTGTAACACACAGCTTGATGTGGCTCTGGCTATGAGAAGCCAAAGTATCGTCTGTAATAATCTGGAAAAGCAGAAACCTGCCAACAGAGGGCTGAAAACAGGGACTTGTGCTGTCTGGCTGCCTGACGGGCTGCAGGAAATATGATTAATGAGCAAGGTATAATGATATCAGGAACCCGATTAGCACCGCAAAAAGGTCACAGATCAAAGTAGTATGCATTTCATGAGCTACAACCATTGCATAAAATCTGTGGACTTGAAGAGGTAAACCAAAAAGAGGAGGGCGATAAAACCCTTATGCGATAACAGGCTAACCTACATAAAATACCATACTAATAATTTAGTCACTTACAGAAAGTTAACAGGAGAATTTAAACCGAATCAATATGAACTGCACCGTAGGAAAGCTTTGTTCATCATAGGTGTGTAATAAATATTTTTCAATGAATGAATGAGTTATTAAATTCTTTCCTAAAGGCACATGTAAGTAAAATCAAGTATTTTCCTAATTATGAGTTAAAATTATCAGAGATGTAAATATTTGACTGTAAAATGTTTGCATTTAACTTGCAGTAAATTTTTATGAGTTCTGTTAAGAATATAAGCTTATTCAGAAGCTAAACTATGAAGACATCTGTAAAACTCAGAGAAAGAGGAATCACTGGGACAAATGTTTAATAACTCAATAATAAGTTACATTAAATGTGCAGTTAGTATTATAAAATACTACTGTTTAACATTTCATAGTCATACATAAGTTTAGAGCATGAGCAGGCAAAACCAAAATCTGATTGGAAAACAATTTGGTAAGTTGCCACCTTCTTTTCCTTGGTGCCCTTGTGAGACTTGTTCCAAATAGACCTGGCTCTTCTGAGGAGAGGGTACTGAAAGTAGGGATGGGGGTACTATCAGGAGAGTGGCTTATGTTACTTTATACAGTTACATTTTCTTAATTGTCAAAATATTGTTGAAGAGCTTTAAATGTAACTTACTCAAATGTTTCTGCCTTAGACCACTTTTAAAGCAAACACATTAACAAATTTCTTTGTATTTTTAACAATACTTAAATATGGTAATGATTAATAGAGAGTTGGTTCCCTTGAGACTTAAAAGTATAAATTGAGAAAAAAATGCTTCAATAATAAAATGATCAGAACATGGTTTTAATTTTTTAAAAAATATATTCCTCAAGAATGGGGATGATTATTTATACCTTTCAAATCTTATATAAATATTATTTTACATCTACCTAATAGCAAAAACATTTATTCACAATGGTGATTCAGCCTGCCATACACTGTCGCCCCACAGTAAGCCCTCAGGCACTGCTGCCACCCCCAACGGTGCACCCCCGGGGACTCAGGAGGGAAAGAACAGGATACTGGCCCCAGACAGCTAAGGTGTATATCAAAGGAATGACTTCAAAGAGCCCAGATTCTTGCATCTTCCCATACACAGAGAAGCACTAAATTCATTAATTTCAGATACCTGGTTTTCCTTAATTAACAGTAATCTTTTGATGTTCCAACTACCTGGGCTTGAAGTACTTAGAAAGTCCACTGAATAAAACATAATTCTCAAAAAAAAAAAAAAATGGTGATTCAGAAGGAACCATTAAAAAGGAAAAGACAAGCCACAAACTAGGAGGAAAATATCTGCAAAACATATGTTGGACAAAGGATTTTTATGGAGGATATATAAAGATGTCTTACAACTAAATAATAAAAAGACATACAACCCAATTAAAAAACAGGCAAAAGATTTGAATAGATAGCTCACCAAAGAACATATTAAGAGTAGGAAAGAAGCCTGTGAAAAGATGGTCAACATCATTAGTCATTAGGGAAATACAAATTAAAATCACAATGAATCATTGGAAGAGCTAAAATAAAGAAGATTGACAATACCAAGTCTTTGCAAGGATATGGCAAATTGAAACTTCACATACTGTTGGTGGGAATGCAAAATGGTAAATATATTCTTATCGTATGACTCAGCAATTAAACTCCTAGGAGTCTATCCAAGAGAAATGAAAACAGATATCCACCCTAAGACATATGCAAACATTCTTAAGAGCCTTGTTTACTGGTAAATAAACAAAAGGTGTTATATCTATACAATGGAATACTATGCAGCAACACAAAGAAATTACTCATATATGCACAATATGGAGATCTCAAGAACATCATGCTAAGTGAAAGAGTCAGGTACAAAAAGACTACATATGGCAGGATTCCATCTATATAAAATTTCTAGAAAAAGCAAAACTAAAGAGACAGAATCAGCGGTTGCCTGGGACCATGACTGGGAGCAAACAGATACAAGGAAACTTTTTGGAGTGAGGTAAGCCGATTGTGCTGATGGTTACATAACTGTATACATTTATTAAAACTCATTGAATCGAGCACTTTTAAAAAGGTGGATTTTACAGTATGTAAATTATACCTCAATAAATGTGTTTTAAAAGCACAGAAAATTACTGAAAGCAAATAACAAAAAAACCCCCAAAAAACTGCAGAATGACTAGACCTTCTATTGACATCTATATACCCCTGGAGAGAAAAAAAAAAAAAAATGCACGACCATAGATAACTGTCACATTTAAAAGTTTGACATCTCCTTTAACATCTTTCAGAGCTAAGCTTTGTCCTGGGCTCTCATTTTAATTACAGTTAACTTAAAAAACTTGAAAAATACATGCAGTAAACCAAAATGCAACATGTACCTTAAGACTGTGATAGAATAATGTTAGGTGCTATTGCCTGAAGGCCTCCTGTAAGCCAGAGAAAATTCTAGGCATTTTACATACATAACTACAGTTTTACACAAATAATTTTCAAATGACAATGAGGAAATCAAGGCTTAGAAAGGTTAAATTGCCTAAGGTCCCATAACCAGCAATCTGAGTTATCCACGATTAGGAAAACTGGTCTAACTTCAAAGCCTATGCTCTTTCCACTCCCACTGCACTGCTTCCAGTATACGTAAAATATGAATTTTCAGTAATAATGGGATTACAATTAGGATCTAGAATACTGTACAGGATTAAAATATATAATTGTTGGTAGAAAAGGTAAGCATACCAAGAAAACTAAAATGAAATAATTTTCCTTGTTTTAGTGCAAATTAAAAATACAATGCAATTTAGGTTTCATTTTAATTTTATTTATTTACTTATTTATTAAATAAATTTATTTATTTGTTTGTTTTATTTTTTAATTTTTTGGCTGTTGGGTCTTTGTTGCTGTGCACGGGCTTCTCTCTAGTTGCGGCGAGTGGGGGCTACTCTTCGTTGTGGTGAGAGGGCTTCTCATTGTCATGGCTTCTCTTGTTGCGGAGCACGGGCTCTAGGTGTGCAGGCTTCAGCAGTTGTGGTACTTGGGCTCAGTAGTTGTGGCACTCGGGCTCAGTAGTTGTGGCTCGTGGACCCTAGAGCGCAGGCTAAGTAGTCGTGGCGCATGGCTTAGTTGCTCTGCAGCATGTGGGATCTTCCCAGGCCAGGGATCGAACCCATGTTCCCTGCATTGTCAGGTGGATTCTTAACCACTGTGCCACCAGGGAAGCCCCAGGTTTCATTTTTAATATGAAATATGAAGTATGATAAAGAAACTACTTTAAAAAACTGAGAATAAAGCTCCCTGATTCCAAGCATTTATGAAAGTTAAAGGTAAAAAGGTAAAGTCATATTATTTTTTCATAAAGTAATCCAGAACCCATACAACAGAGGACATTAAAGAGTCCACGGGAGAGGATTCTGAGGAGTTGTTTGTAAGCACAATGATTATTGCACTTTTCAGTTTTTAAGTTTTCATATTCTAAATATTAGATGAAGATTTCCTTCAAAAGACAGATACAGCACATAATTTGAAAATCTTGTTTCTATTATCAAAATGTACAATGGCCTTCCAACCTGAACACAGAATTATGTTCTTCTCCTAGTACAAGAAACTCATATTTGAAAAAGCATAGAATTCTACAAGAAATTCACTTATAATCTTGAATCATCATGTTCATATAAAAGTAACCTAAATTCTGCATAAAAGAATAAAAGACACCATTATACCTTTCATGTCAATAAGATTTTATAAAGTATATATGGAGATTCATGAACTATTACATCACTTTCAGTTATCCCTATCAACTACAGTTTTGCCCAGAAGAGCAAGGGTTAATGATTATACCAACACATGAAAGATACTTTGAGAAAAGGCTCATGACAGACAGAGTAGATGATTACTATCTTACCAATCTGTTTATGCGAACAAATTCTTCTGAGGTTTTGGCCCAAGGAGGAAGTTCAACATCAGACACTACTGTCCCATCATCCATCACTCCAAGATTATAATTATTGAAGTTGACAAACATCTCAGGGAGATAATAAAATTCAGGGATCAACTCCTATACAAAAATAAAAGACAATGTCATATTATAAATTGTAGAATACTGACTAGGTATTCATAAAAGGGCTGATCATTTCCTATTGTGCAGAAGAACAAAATAAACATAGGAAAATTTTTTTCTCTTTTCATATCATAGCCCTATCATAAAGTTCTATTAAGGTAGACAGATCCCATCCAACCAAATTTAAATAACACCTTACTGGGTGGTCACATGCTTTCCTTTAGGACAAGTCTTACAAACTCAAGACTCTTATATACCAACATTTGAGTAATATTTGAGGTTTGACAACATATAAACAGAGTTTAACATGCTGTAATAACAACAACAGCTTAAACTAGATTTTTTTGAGGTATATGGAATTTTTGCCAGAAAAAACCCAAAATCTTTATAAGCATTAAAATGCTTTGGTCCATCACCAACCAGGAAGATATTCATTGCATTTGGCCATGGTGTAACAGTATGTTTCGCTCACATTTCAAAACATTCAAGTTTAGTTTTAAGGTACTAACTCTTATAAAAGATCAAAATTTATAATCACTCTAGAAAATGACCTGCATGAGAAACTAAGTAATATAAACATGACTTTAATAAGGACATTTAAAATACGCTTTAACAGGATACTTAATAAGCAGAAAAATGCAGCCAGTTAGGTTTTTGTGTACAATAAGCCCCATGTATAACTATTTCAGAGGTCCTATAGATCAGACTTGAAATCCAGTCTTGACATGGGTCAGTGACTCAGTGGTCTTTCAGATACCCCCTCAGGGCCAGCTATGGCAGGCCCGGCTTTCCAAATGGTTGAGTGAAATAGGGAGGTCATCAGATTTTGGACAAGGTCAGTATGAACTCACTAGAGCAAAGAAAAAAAATTCAGCAGGAATTAAGCTATTATCACCTCCATCATCCATGTGAAATGTTCCTTGACTTTGAATCGTACATCCTTTGTTTACAATCACAATAATTAACTAAGCAGAGTAGAAATGAGCTTGTCCTCCAAATGCCTGACAACCACCTGATCATTGACTTGCAAAACATTTAAACTGAACAAAATTAAATTTTTTAAAAGGAAGATCCTGTTAAGTTTAACATAAGTTTAATTTAATAAGTTTAATTAAGTTTAACCATAAATGAAATGATGCAATGTTCATACAACAATTTTAAGAATCTCTTCTCCAAAATGATGCATATAAGTCTAATTGACAAAAGACATATTTTATGCAACAAAAAGCTATATTCAATTTGTTTTAGTTAAATAACTTACTGCATGAGATGAGTCAAGTACTAAAATAAACTCTTAATAAACATCACATTTAATCTTCACAACAACTTATCACACTTAATCTTCACAACAACTTTACAAGGTAAGGTATCATCTCTATTTAAAAAATTAACTAAGGCTCAAAGAAGTTAAGTAATATGCCCAAGGTTATGCAGCTGATTTATGATAAATTTGGAACTTAGATCAAGATTTCTTTAACTCTAAAGCCTGTGTCCATAATCATCAAAAAAGCATGGGTTCTATTACATAATATATACAGTGCTAAACATTTAAAATACGTTTTTAACATATATTCTAAGCAATTTTTTTAAAAAAGTAAACAAAACCTTTTCATTCTTCCATCATAAGAAAACAACTGGTTCTCCTGAAAAAAATATTTTATTTATATATGTATATATGTATATATACTACACATATAGGAAGAATTTTTAAAATATGCTATAATTATTATTTACCCGTATATAAATATGTCACTTTATAACTATCAATTTGCTGAAGTATGCATTCAATAAATTCCAACTTTGGGCTTCCCTGGTGGCACAGTGGTTGAGAGTCTGCCTGCTAATGCAGGGGACACGGGTTCGAGCCCTGGTCTGGGAAGATCCCACATGCCAAGGAGCAACTGGGCCCGTGAGCCACAACTGCTGAGCCTGCGCATCTGGAGCTTGTGCTCCGCAACAAGAGAGGCCGCGATAGTGAGAGGCCCGTGCACCGCGATGAAGAGTGGCCCCCGCTTGCCGCAACTAGAGAAAGCCCTTGCACAGAAACGAAGACCCAACACAGCCAAAAATAAATAAATAAATAAATAAATAAATAATAAAAATAAAAAAAAATAAATTCCAACTTTGAGAAAATTTCCCAAAATGTCTTACTTTCACTCCATATATTACTTGTGCTAGTAAAGAGGAATGTTACTATTGCCAAGTCTTGTTCTACAATAGTAATGGAGGACCATGCCTTCCTTGTGTATCCAAAATCAAAAGCAGCATTTTGGTTTAATTAATTACTTATTCTTTAAATTTCAATAATACCTGCCCACCCGTACCCTCACCCTAATGCTCTCACAATTAGAGGATGTTGTCCTTCTTCTGCCTGTTATACTCATTATGCTTCTATATAATTCTCCTAGGAATCAAAACAATTATAATGGCTGAATTTTGGATGCTAGGTTTCTCCCAAGTTTTGGGAGATCAGTCATCTGCATTATAAATCAGAGATATATATTGCATAGTAAAAATATGCAAAAAATATACTCTTTCTTGAGACCATGCCTAGACAGCAGATGAAGACCCAACACGGCCATAAATAAATAAATAAATAAATATATTAATTAATAAATAAATAAATTCAATTAACAGAAATATATTTTGTTCGTGGCCTACTTTATTTAAACACATAAATTTATTATGAATTTATTTTATTTTAATATTGACAGCTTACTCTAAATATAAATTCAGTTAATTTAACTCAAAATTAAATGGAGCAAAATTACACATAAAATAAACAAGAAATTTGTAATAAAAGATACGAAGAAAGCAATTTTTAAATCTTACTGGACCATGTTAAATATTCAGTTGCATAATTTCTGTAATGCTGGGAGGGAGGTAATAATTCATCAATTTCCATAATTACCACAGATTTTATTTGCAATTTCCTATTAAAGATAGATACCCTATAATTTTGTAGAGTGGACACTATAAAAATATTTCAAAATTAAGATTTTAAACTTTATTAATTAAAAGTTAAGCTTAATATTTCACTTGAAATTTATTGAGATAGGAATTTTATGTTTTGCTTCTTTATTTTTTACCTCCCAACCTCCCACCCCATACACTTCTCCAATTTCAAGAGAGTTGTCAGGCATTTCCAGAACATTTGCAAGGTGCAGAGCAGAGACCTCCTGAAGACATCCTCTTTTTCTGTCCTTTGTGAAAGTCTAAGCAAATGGGAGATTATGTAAAACGTCTAGGAGAAGCAGTGTCAAAGGTTAATATTTTTAAAAAGACAGAAACCAAAGAAGAGTTTTTCCTCTAGGGAACCAAGTTTCTCAAAATCTGTAGTCAGCTTTCTTTAGCCTGAGGGCAAGGGGAGGGGATGAAGAGGTTAGGCTGGAACCTAGGGGATGGTAAGTGGTCATCAAGGTCCCTACTTGTCCACATAGTGCCTCTGTATGAATTAGAAAAAAGCAATCCTTCTGGGCTAATTCAGCCCCAAGAGAACCCAGTTTGGTAAGTGCAGTACAGGTTGGATTTTTGCTTCTCCTTTCCTTCAGTCAAGCACCCTTACATAGAGAACAATTTGCCCACCTCTACACAATGGCTTCATGATGGTGCACTTACAGAAGACAGTCCCTTGGCACCAGGGCTTTTGGCATCAGCAAATATTTCTTAACTCAAGCTTAGATAATCAGCAGAGCTGCCAGCTTCTAAAAGACCATGTGTCCTAGACAATGAAGATATTACTAGTGAACAAGATGAACTGAAGATGTGAGAGCCAATTTTCTAGGTACCACATAAGCCTGGATCTCATTCAAGCCCTGGGAAAAGGAGGTCTCTGCCCTACCCATCTAATGACTGTGAAAGAACTTCCTACTAGCATAATATAAAGAAGATTTGAATTCAAATTAGGACATTTCTTATATACTTGAGTTGGTGGTTATGAATTTATACATACAGTTGACATGTGAACAACACTGGGGTTAGGGTGCCTACTCTCTACTCAGTCAAAAATCTGAGTGTTATTTATAGTTGGCACTCCTTATCTGCAGTTCCTCTGTATCCCACATGGGTGGTTCCAAATCCATGGATTCAACCAACATTGGACAGGGTACTACTACAGTATTTACTATTTAAAAAAATCCACACATAAGTGGACCTGTGCAGTTCAAAACCATGTTGTTCAAGAGTCAACTGTATTTCAGTGATAAAAAGTTACCAATATACTCACTGACAGTTATTTCTAGGAGACAAAATGGTAGAGAGAATTCAGTATGAGCAGTACAAAACTTTTTTAAGTTCCCATTACTTAATTGATTATTTGATATAAGCTTTAGGTAGGTATGAAGAGTGATATAACATATCATAATCACAAAAAGCATTTATTTCATTTTTACTCTGCAAAGAACTGTGTTAGGATCTGGGACATGGAGACGTGAGTGCCACTTCCTCTCTACAGATCAGATCACAGATCTAACAGTGAAAGGATACATTTTTTAGGAGGAAATTGGTTGTAGGCACAAATAGTACTCTAGAAATTCAAAAGAGAAAAGGATGTCTAAAAGTTCGGGTGGTCAGAGAAAGCTTTAGGGAGAAGAACATAATACATTGTACTTCCCTAATATAACACTCATCAAACTGTATTGCTCCCTCTAAATTGACGGCTCCAGGAGATAAAGGACTTTAAGTATCTTGTTCACTGCTACACCTCCAAAGCCTAGACATAGTGAGTGACACATGTTAGATATTCAGTAAAAATCTTTTGAATGAATGATTGAAGAATGGTACTTAAAGTCAAAGATAAATATTAGCAGAGGGGAAAGACAAGAACAGTCCTGACAAGGGGAATATCTTAAGAAGAGGTACAGAGATGGAAACTTGCATATATCATGTGTTTCCAGTGATCAATGAAGAACTATTTAGTTGGTTTAGAGAGGACTATATACATGGAGTAGGAGATAATTTAAAGTAGGACAAATGTTCCCAATAAATTAACACTGAAGAGAAAGATTACAAAGAATCTAATATAGTATAAAGGACATCATCAAATAAGGACAATTAAGTAAAGGAGTGAGTACATATACTTAAACCATATTACAATCTCATTGGAAGGAAATCTGCATAAGTAAATCAGTTGATGGGAGTTGAATACCCTCTTACCATAAAATAAACATACTGAACTCAACTGAGGTACACCAACATGTAACCAAAAAATAAATAAGTATATATACTGCCTGAATTTTACTATGGATGATAGTGACATTCAAGTTATAAGTAGAATTCTGTCTTAATCCTAAAAGCATCTTTCTAAGAACTATGCCTTGATATAACACCAAATATTATAGTGCAGAATTATCTCCTTTGACAGATGAAATTTAGTGATAGAGTCAAAGATTATGTCTTTCTAATACTTCTAATGTACATTTACAAAGTGAAGTATGTTTTATATTCATCAGAACAGAACATTCAGCTCTGGATAAAAAACACATGTTCAGCAATTCTTTAAAACATCAGTGGAAAATGGTAAGTAAACAACACTGACAGAGGACAGAGATATTTACAATTCACATTTTCTTCTGACTTCCTGACAATAATTTTAATCACTATCACTTAATTAGGCCATCAGGTCTTAGAGGTAAGTAACATGGTCAAAATGTAGTGTATCATCTCCTAAAATAAAAATTTGAAAGGTTCAACCAGAGGTTATACCACAGTTCAGGATAAGCCCATTGCTTTGATCACAAATCCCAAGGCTTTCATGGCATAATGACAAGGATTGGTTGTGACCACACATATGCTTTAGTTTTCTTTTCTAAGGTATGATCCCCATTGATATGAATGGCCTCTGCAGCAAGGCTGTATGATTCACCTTCTAATAGACACCAATTCTATCCATTGAATTAAAACCACCACTTCAACAATACCTGGGTAATCATGCCAAATACTAGTCTATTAATCCAAAGAAACAAGATAATAAAACCTGAAATAAAAACCAAGATGCTACTTCAGAACTAAAGTTAAATTTTTATTTTATTTTTACTAAAATATGAAATCCTGACAAGTCAAACATAAGTACAATAGCAAGGTAACTAATTTAATGTATACTGTTTTGGAGATACTGATGGTAAAAAAAGATGTGAAAGCAAAATTTTAGCTTTTTACATTGGAAAAACTATATTTTATGATGGAAAAAATCCAAAGTAAACTTTCTTAATGAACAAAAAAAGAGTTGATGAACAATATATATTTTTAAAAAGTACATGTTCTGATACATATTAACTTGCAAGTATTTATTTTGTTAGCCCATAAATGAGAAAATCTTTTAGAAAGTTATTAGAGTTGAACTGAACCTATAAGCCATTTTAAATGGACTGCATATCTGAAAGTATTCAAATTGATATTTAGTTTCTCCTTATCGAGTAGATAAAACGCTATTTTCTTCCTTTAGTAAAAGAAATGTTAACAGCAATTTTTAAATTGGAGAAGAAAAAACAATCTATAATGCTTCCAGACAGATCAAATAAATACTGTATGGTTTTAGATATTAAACTTGCATTTTAAATTCAAAATAAAGAAAAATCATGGATTACAAATGAACAAATAGATAATCTATCTCAATCTAATACAGTAAAGAGAATAACTGGGTTTGCGTCTTGTCTATTCAACTTACTGGTCATGTGCTTTTAATTTAATTTTTCTGGCCCTTACCTCAGTCGCCTCTTCTAAAACACAGGGTTGTTGTGTGGCTAGTGAGATAATACAGAATTCTACATGCACAAAAGATGTTACTACTACCACTACTACTACTACTACTACTATTATTATTATCATTAATGTGGCCCCTGATAACAAACCCAAATTAGAGACTCAACTTGTCTGATTCTTAAAGTCAACAGGTAATTCACTGATTGTGGCCATTCTTAAAAGCTTTTAACATAATCCTAAGGGAATTTAATAAAATTTACTTGTAAAAGTAAATATGACCACAAAAATATTTGAGACTTAATAGTTCCTACTAAATAGCTATCACATTTAAAACAAATTTATTTATTTTTTATTAGCAATGACAGTACAGTTCAACATGCCTCATTTTATGATGAATACTCTCAATACTCTATAGTTCTCTCCTGCTTTCAACACATATTTTTCACTTCTAAATTTGGACTGGGCATCTTCGCTGAACCTTTTGCTGTTCCAGACTCCTATCTTAAAGGAAATTGTAATTTGGGGAGAGATAATGGACATTAATAATACAAATAATGGGTAAGCTGTGACTGCCAGAAGAGAAGACATAAATAAAATGCCCACCTTAAATCTTTTCTGGAACAATTTGTATAATACATGAGTATGGAGGAGAACAGTTAATATCAGTATTTATAAATATATTAATGAACAGTCTACATTTTTACACTGAACAAAAATATCATAAGATCACCAGGTCAAAAAACAAATTACACATTTTTATAATTTGGGAAGATAGGAACATTTTCTAAGTGCTTTAAAAATTGTTTTTTCCTGCCCACTATGTAAGTAGCATAAGAAGAAAAATATTCAGTTTTTCAAGTAATTTTTCTCGAAGAACACACGAAAAAGAAATGGTTCACTGTAGACATAAAGAGCACAAAGTTCAAAGCTAAAAAAAAATAGTACATGGGTACATCATTTAACCTACTGACGCATGAAGAAGAAAAGTGTTAAAAAGGGTTAAATTAACAAATCTGTAAGTTATGTATAAAAACAAGGATGAACACATATGTAGTTCAGTTAGAGTATGAGTGTTCTACATTGTTAAGAGAGCGGTAAGACAGCTTGAGCTGACTCTAATGTGGTTGTGAGTGTGTGTGTCGCGGGGGGTGGAAGAGGGACTGACCAAAAAAATAAAAGAAAGAGAGAGGGAGAGGAAGAGAGAGAAGGAAGAAAAAAGAGGGGGAGAGAGAAAGACAGAGGGAGAATGAAGAGAGATAAAGAGGAGGGAGGGAGGTAAAGAGGAAGGAAAGAAGGGAGGGAGGGAAGTACATATGCCAGAAATGTGCAAAGTATGGATAGAAAAGGGTAAGATTTTAATTTTACTTTCTTTTAGCATTTTAAAAATTCTGAATTATTTAAAAGTTTGTTTGAAAATAGGAAGAATAAATGAAGAAAATAAAACTATCAAATCATCCTAATTTAAGCTTTTTCTCTTAACAAATACATCAAGAAATAAATATCCAGCAATTATGTTCTACTAACTGTAGCTAAACATTTTCTTATAAATGGCTCTAAAGCTGATGCTATCAGCATCTGTGGAATGTATTATGGTAGAAGACATGCTGAAAGAGGAAAAAAGAAACCTAACTTATCTTCAGATCACAGCCCCTGGGATTTCTGAGGTAGTAGAGGGCAAGTCAAAGGTCTCATGTTTAACAAATCTCACAAGACACAAATAGAACTATTCTCTGATCATCTCCATTTTGTATTATTACTTCTAACAAACAGGTATACACTTAATACCTTTAAGGGTTAATTTTTAAAGCTAAAACTAATTCTTGTAATATTACTGATAGTCATTTATTTTAAAAATATTATTTAGTAAATTCTTAGGATTTAATTGTACTCTATTTACTTAATTTTAAGTATGGAATATGCTGTACTGACCCTACTGATTTCATAATAAAATTTTATATTCATCACTAATGATACACAATAAATTATAAGATAGATTTTTAAATTGAATATCCAAGATACAATCAGTGACAGGATATCCATATGGACTTCTTTTGTAAAGCTATAACAGTAAAAACTCAATGTGCTTAATTGTAAAAACGTAGAAAATTAGAGCATTAACAACTCTTAGTCAGCAGATGACATTCAGCCACCAATTCTCTTGTGGAGAGATAAGCCCCCTTCCTAAAATACGAGATGTTAGTAGCCCCATTGGAGCACCTACCCATTGGATTTTGCTGTGCCCTTCTGGCTGAAATGGCCTTACACTCTCCTCTTTCTCCTCAGACTACCTCTCTGTTTTTCCCAGGCTTTTTCACTGATGCCTCTTTTCTCAATATCTTTATATGTACTCATTCTTTCAACCAATATTTATTGATTTCTAACTAAATGTTCTAAATGCTGAGGTTACCAAATGAACGACACACAAAGCCCCCACCTTCACAGAACTGTAGCTATGGAGACATAACATAAACAAACTAATATATGTACTGTGTCAAATGGTGGCAAGTATTATGCTAAAAAAAAAAAGGATAAATGGATAGAGAATGATGGGGGTTGGGCAGTGTTATTTTAGAGAGTGTGTCCGGGGAAGTCCACTCTGAGGAGGTGACATGTGAGCAGAGACCTGAATGAAAAAAATGGAATGAACAAAGCATTATCTGGGGGAAAGTGGTTCAGGCAGAGGCAACGTAATACGCAAAGCCACCAAAACAGGAGTGGGCTTGGCATTTATTTTTTGGCCATGCCGCCCGACTTGAGGGATCTTAGTTCCCCAACCAGGGATCAACCAGGGATCGAACCCGGGCCAATGGCAATGAAAGCGCCACTGTAATGCCAAGTGGGCTTGGCATTTTTGAAAAGGAACCACAACAAAGGCAAGCGAGGCTGCAGGAGAGTAAAAGAGATGTGTCGTCAAAGAGGCAACCAGGTAACACAGGGCCTCAGTGGCTATGTTAAGAACCTGAATTTTGCTCTAAGCTAGATGAGTAGGCACTGGATATATGTGAGCACATGGATATGATCTGATTTATAATATAAAAGATTATTCTTGCTGTCGTATGGAGAAAACACCACATGGGGAGCACGGGAAGTGAGAACTTACAGTTACTTGGGCCAGGGTCCTCGTGATGCACGTGGTGATAACTGGTCAGATTCTAGACATATTCTGAAGGTTGATAAGATGGGCAGTGAGGTGTATGTGATAGGGAGGAATCAAAGATTCCAAGTTTTCTAAAGGTCTGAGCAAACTGGATAAACAGTGCTGTCTTTCACTGAGGTGGCAAATGCAGGTATTGAGCAGGACTTTCTCCTTAGGGTAGAGAGGAGGGTAAGAGGGAAAGACAGAGTTTGATATTGGACATGTTCAGTTTAAAATGTCTGTAAACGTACATCTAGCTCAAAGGGAGCTAGATATATAGCTCTAGAATTCAGGGGAGAGCCACGAGGTAAGGTGTGATCACCTAGGGAGCAAGTGTTGACACTAGAAGAAATCTAAAGACTAAGCCGAAAGGTACTCCAGTAATTGAGGGTATGAAAACAAGATAATCCAGTAAAGGAGACTGAAAAAAAGGTAAGAAGATAGCCAGGAGAAGATGGCTCCTTCACCAAGTGAAGAAAATGTTACAAGGAAAATGGATAAATTAATTGTGTCAATAATGCTGACAGATCAAGTACCATGAGAACTGAAAATTTGCATTTGACAACATGGAAGTTGTTCATCAATGACTGACAAGACTGATTTCAATAACATGGTGGAGAAGAAAGCTTGATTCGAGTGGGCTTGGGGGAGATGATGGGAGCTGAAAAAGTGGAGATCAAGAGACTAGACAATTGTTTTGAGGAGTTCAAGATAAGTATCGCCTAATATTCCTTCTTACCCTACATGCCTATGACACTATTCTGAAGCTTAGGTTTGAATTTTCAACTAGTAGGTGATAATATCCTGGTTATTCTGAAAATATATCAATGTGTCAAAAACTGAATTCACACATTTGGTCTACATACCAGCTTCATTATAATTCACAGCATCATCATTTCTCTAGGCACCCAATCTAAAGAATCATCTTTATGCCTTCCTATCCCTTTACAGTCAACCAAGTGCCAAACCCTGGAGAATTACTTTTAACCCATCTCTTGAGTCATTCCCTTAGCTCCTTGACTAGTTGAGGCTCCTACAGTCTTTACTTTTAACTGTCATAGCCTCCTAAAATTTCTCCCTACCTCCAGCTCTCATCTCTTTTCCCCATTCCCAGTACTTTCCATACCGCTGCCAAAGTGCCTTTTTTTTTTTAAATAATAGAGCCAATTAGTACAAAATCTTAAATGGATCCTCATTGCCTATAGCAGAGGATGGTAAAATACAGCCCAGGAGCCAAAACGCTGCCACCTGTTTTTGTGGGAAATTTTATGGGAACACAGTCACACTTATCTGTTTACATATGGTCTACGGCTACTCTTGGGCTACGGTGGTAGAGCTGAGTAGCTGTGACAGAGATTGCATGGACTGCGAATCGAAAAATATCTTTAGAATATTACTGAGGGTCTTCATATTAGACCACAGTTGCCTTTCACTATTTCTCCTTCTCTCTGTTTCCTACACACCAAGCACATAAGACCAATTAGCAGACCAATAAGCATTCCCCAATGTGCTAAGCCTTTTCTCTGAATTTTGTTCATGTCATTTTCTTTGCTCAGAATACTCTTCTATATTTCATCAAAGCATTAATTTAATAAATGTTTTAGTGTCTACTGTGTTCCAGGTACTGTTTTAAGCTCTAGGAATAAACCAATGAGCAAAACAGTCCAAATTCATGCTCTCATGGAGCTAATGTTCCAGTGGGATAAGACATAAATAATAAATAAATAGAGATGTGTGTCGGATGGTGAGTGATATGAAGAAAACTGAAATTGAGAAGTGAGTTAAAGTGCATGGGCTGAGGCATGTACTTTTAAAGAAAGAGGACAGAGAAGGCCTTACTAAGAAGGTGACATTTCTTTTTTGAATTGTTGAATTTTATTTATTTTTTTATACAGCAGGTTCTTATTAGTCATCAATTTTATACACATCAGTGTATACATGTCAATCCCAATCTCCCAATTCATCCCACCCCCCTTCCCCCTTGGTATCCATAAGTTTGTTCTCTACATCTGTGTCTCTATTCCTGCTTTGCAAGAAAGTTCATCTGTACCATTTTTTTTTAGATTCCACATATAAGCGATATTATACGATATTTGTTTTTCTCTTTCTGACTTACTTCACTCTGTATGACAGTCTCTAGGTCTATCCATGACTCTGCAAATGGCACTATTTCGTTCCTCCTTATGGCTGAGCAATATTCCATTGTATATATGTACCACATCTTCTTTATCCATTCATCTGTCGATGGGCATTTAGGTTGCTTCCATGACCTGGCTATTGTAAATAGTGCTGCAATGAACATTGGGGTGCATGTGTCTTTTTGAATTATGGTTTCCTCTGGATATATGCCCAGTAGTGGGATTGCTGGATCATATGGTAATTCTATTTTTAGTTTTTTAAGGAACCTCCATACTGTTCTCCATACTGACTGTATCAATTTACATTCCCACCAACAGTGCAAGAGGGTTCCCTAAGAAGGTGACATTTGAGCAAAGACTTGAAATGGCTGAAGGAATAAATCCATAAGGATATCTGGAGGAATTTTTCAGGTGAAAAGAAAAGTAAAAGCAAAGGCCCTGAGGTGGCAAGATACCTGGAGTTTGTGAGGAATACCAAGGAGGTCCTGTTCGGCTAGAACAGAGTGGACAAGAGGGCAAATGGTACAAAGAGTTCAAGACGTAACAGGATCATGGAGGGGAGGGGTAGTTGCTGTAGGGTCTTGCATTGTAAGAACTTCAGCTTTTACTTGCAACAGCTTTTACTCGGAAACCATTAGCTAAGAAAGGGAAGACTGTGAGAAGAGCAGGTTTAAAGGAATGAAGATCAGGAATTTGGTTCTGAATGTGTTAAATTTGAGATACATTTTACATGCTAGAATGGAGATGCTAAGGTGTGAGTCAGATATCAGGATAAATGTACATGCTAGAGATGTAAATCTGGGAGTGGAAGACTCCCTTGCACCCTTTAATATACAACTCAAATACCACTTACTCTGTGAAGTCATTCACAACCCCACTTCCTCCAGGAAGAATTAATTTCATTTTGTTTATATCTTATTATAGCACTTAGCACTGTCTAACTTGTATTAAGAATAGTTTTATGTATACCTGTCGTTCTTACCTGGAGATATGTGAAGTAAAGAACTGTGTTTATCTTACCCTTTTAACCCCAAACACTCCCTACAATGTATTGCATATGATAAAATAATCAATAAATGCTGGCTTAACTAAATGTGTTTGGGGGGACTTGAATTCACCTGTCATAGGAAGTTTTCTGCCTGAAGGTAGGGAGCTAGATCCCCATGCCCTAACTAAACTTGTTCTTCTTCTGTGTTCTCTAAGTACATGTCCAAGTCAAATTTAATTTCTCTCTCATCTTAGGAGATAAATCAATCAGCAAATCCTAACAGTTCTTACTTTTTAAATATGTCTTAAATTCATCACATTTCTCTAGTACCATTGCAACTACTGAGTTTAAGCCTCCACTACCTCTCACCCCATTACTTTAACAGCTTACTTACTGTTTCCACTCCTGCTCAGTGTAATACATATTCACACAGCGGTCACTTAAAACCACAAAATCTCCTCTGCTTTGACCTTTCCAGTATCTCCCCACTGCCCCCAGGGTAAAGTCCAACCTCCTTACTAAAGCTTATAAGGCACCCCATGATAGGCCCTGGATTTCCTCTTTCCTCTCCCTTCTCATTTCAGATCTTGTATCTATGAGCCACAGATCCTTTATTACACTGAATTGCTGGAATGCTTTTATCATCAGTACCCCCTTTACTGCAAATGTTCACTGAAGGCAATGCTCTGTCTCATTTGATGCTGTATCACAACCAGGGCCTGATTGTGCATAAATTCAATTAAAATAAAAACTTTAAAAATTAAATGCTATCTCAGGATTCCACCAAACTTGTTACCCTAAGTTTATTTTTAGCACAGGTTATTTTAAAATACATTTTTGTATTAAATTCCAAGCTTCTAGAGAAGTATAGTTCTCCAACAATCTCCATGTAAAAGATGTAAAGAATGTAAAAGATCCATTTACTACTGCCCCCTTTCTAAAATAATGAACCTAGGTGACATTTATGACTCTTTCCACGCTCGGATCCTGATTTGTTAATCATTTCTATAGGAGAGAAGGAAAAACGTTTAAACTGCAGCAAATCAGATTCTATTTAATCATTAGATTAAATTTATTGGCACTAAAGGTACCTGAAAACGTGTATGCTGCCTGCTGCCTCAGTGGGGAGCTGGTGGGGTGGGGAATCAGTAACAATGAACTGCCTAGAAAAGCTTAGATATTTGCCTAATATTTACATTGACTGCCTTATGAAATTCATTCAAGCTTTATGAGTCTGATTTGTTCCACAAGATTTGGTTATGATGGTTCAGGCTGAAGACAGTAATCTATTTTGCACCTCAGTTTCTAAACTTAAATGATTTTTTTAGAACTTGAAACAGAGTTTTCTGGGGGATTTATTTTTCTTTGAGAAAGAAATGGGTATCTGTATTTTTTAAATGGATAGGGTTGCATCAAGGGATGTAGGACTTCTTTGAAGCACAGCATCAGCGTGGCCTACGATAACCACCCTTTTCTTTTTTTTTTAACATCTTTACTGGAGTATAATTGCTTTACAATGTTGTGTTAGTTTCTGCTGTACAACAAAGTGAATCAGCTACATGTATACATATATCTCCCTATCCCACCCCTCTAAGTGGTCACAAAGCACCAAGCTGATCTCACTGTGCGATGCAGCTGCTTCCCACTAGCTATCCATTTTACATATGGTAGTGTATATATGTCAATGCTACTCTCTCACTTCGTCCCAGCTTACCCTTCCCTCTCCCCGTGTCCTCAAGTCCATTCCCCTCATCTGCATCTTTATTCCTGCCCTGCCCCTAGGTTTGTCAGAACCATTTTTTTTTAAGATTCCATATATATGTGTTAGCATATGGTATTTGTTTTTCTCTTTCTGACTTACTTCACTCTGTATGACAGACTCTAAGTCCATCCACCTCACTGCAAATAACTCAATTTTGTTTCTTTTTATGGCTGAGTAATATTCCATTGTATATATGTGCCACATATTCTTTATCCATTCATCTGTTGATGGACACTTAGGTTGCTTCCATGTCCTGGCTATTGTAAATAGTGCTGCAATGAACATTGTGGTACATGACTCTTTTTGAATTATGGTTTTCTCAGGATATATGACCAGTAGTAGGATTGCTGGGTCATATGGTAGTTCTATTTTTAGTTTTTTAAGGAACCTCCATACTGTTCTCCATAGTGGCTGTATCAATTTACATTCCTACCAACAGTGTAAGAGGGTTACCTTTTCTCCACACCCTCTCCAGCATTTACTGTTTGTAGATTTTTGGATGATGGCCATTCTGACTGGTATGAGGTGATACCTCATTGTAGTTTTGATTTGCATTTCTCTAATGATTAGTGATGTTGAGCATCCTTTCATGTGTCTGTTGGCAATTGGTATATCTTTGGAGAAATGTCTGTTTAGGTCTTCTGCCCATTTTTGGATTGCGTTGCTTGTTTTTTTGATATTGAGCTGCATGAGCACTTGTATATTTTGGAGATTAATCCTTTGTCAGTTGCTTTGTTTGCAAATATTTTCTCCCATTCTGAAGGTTGTCTTTTCGTCTTGTTTATGGTTTCCTTTGCTGTGCAAAAGTTTTTTAAATAAATTTATTTATTTATTTATTTATTTATTTGTTCATTTGGCTGTGTTGGGTCTTCGTTGTTGCACGTGGGCTTTCTCTAGTTGTGGTGAGCAGGGGCTACTCATCGTTGCGGTGCGCAGGCTTCTCATTGCGGTGGCTTCTCTTGCTGAGGAGCACGGGCTCTAGGTGTGCAGGCTTCAATAGTTGTGGCACATGGGCTCAGTAGTTATGGCTCACGGGCTCCGGAGCACAGGCTCAGTTCTTGTGGCGCACGGGCTTAGTTGCTCCTTGGCATGTGGGATCTTCCCGGACCAGGGATCGAACCCATGCCCCATGCATTGGCAGGTGGATTCTTAATCACTGCACCACCAGGGAAGTTCCTGTGCAAAAGCTTTCAAGTTTCATTGGGTCCCATTCGTTTATTTTTGTTTTTATTTCCATTTCTCTAGGAGGTGGGTCAATAAGGATCTTGCTGTGATTTATGTCATGGAGTGTTCTGCCTATGTTTTCCTCTAAGAGTTTTATAGTGTTTGGCCTTACATTTAGGTCTTTAATCCATTTTGAGTTTATTTTTGTATACGGTGTTAGGGAGTGTTCTAATTTCATTCTTTTACATGTAGCTGTCCAATTTTCTGCTGGGGGATTTTAAAATATTATTTATCACAGTGATGATTCTCCAACCCAATTTTAGCACTTTCTATTCCAGTCCTCAAGACTAGCTATTATTGCTACTACCTGTCAGTTCATATTTAGATGGAGTACAACATCAGGAACATTGTTGCTCAAAGAGGATGAAGGCATTCTTCCTTCCATAAGCAGAAAGCTATCCCTTGGTGTGATGCCAAAACAATGCCCTAAGTCTGCACTGCCAAATGGAGTAGCCACTAGCCATAAGTGGCTATTAAACAATTGAAATGTGGCTAGTCTGAGAAGAGACCTGTTGTAAATATAAAATACACACCAAATCTCTAAGCCTTAATATTAAGAAAAAAAAAGAATGTAAAATATCCAATTAATAATTTTATATTGATTACATGCTGAAATAAAAATATTTTGGATATATCAGGTTAAACATATTCTTAAAATCAGTTTCACATGGTCCTTTTGACTTTTTAAAATGTGACTACAAGAAAATCTAAAATTACATATGTGATCGTAATTATGGTTGACATTACATTTCTATTGGACAGTGTGGTAAGCCTAGTTAGAGAGCTGATCAACACTTCTGAACTCTTTATCCAGACAGAATAAAAAGCATCATTGAGGGTCAGGCCTGAAATGGAACCACCAATGATGAACTGAAACACAAACGAACCCCCCAATTTTAAAATGGTAAATCATGCTAAAAATGAAAGACTGCTTTAGTGAAATCTAATAATGTCTCTTTCTTCTCTGAAATAAAAATAATTAATATTTTAACCTTTATTTCTTAGGAATAACTTATATTTTTTCAGTAAAATTATTCTCTTGAGTATTAGCAGAATGCAAGAAATAGGGATCCTAAGATATTATAGTGACAGTTCCCCTTTAGCAAAAAAAGTTAAGTACTAGAAATGTTATCATTTATTCTTATTTTTTCCAAAAAATTAGTTAATTAATTAATTATTATTATTATTTTTTGCCTGCGCTGCGCAACTTGCGGGATCTTATTTCCCCCACCAGGGATTGAACTTGTACCCTTGCCAGTGAAAGTGCAGAGTCTTAACCACTGGACCGCCAGAGAATTCCTCTGAAAAATTAATTTAAATAAATCTTCTACCTACCTAACAATATTTCATTTTTGTAAAATGTCATGAAAACATTAGAGAATGCATATTAATCAAGCAAGGTATACTTTAGAATCCACTCAGTAAAGTGATTCCTACCACCCACTCACATACTTCACTATCCCCTCTCTACTGTTTAACATTTTCCTTAGTATTTCTAGAAACTCTAACAAGACAACACAAATAAAGATCAGACTATAATTAATATGATTCCATCTGAAATATAATGTTATATCTCAATGTTTATTATAGTGATTTAAATGTGCTTTCTTAATATATTCATTCTTATACATTATATTATTATAATAATTTAAACATGCTTTATAAAGTGTTAGAATGTAACATGAAGAGGCAAGATCAGAAAACAAAAAATAAAAAAGGCATGATTAAATCCCTCCTCAGTCGTAGAAGGACCAACTATAAGGAGGCGCTTTAAATAGCCTATAGCCTGTGTAACCATGTATTATATACTTTTCAAAGTGTTCACTAAGTTGTAGGGTCCAAATTACCGGGTTATTAATATAGAAAATGGAGTAATTTATCAATGTCCTATTCACCTTACAGATATTTTGTGGTTTAAAAAAAAAAAAAAGAAAATTAGGAAAATATACATATTGGTTAGAAGAGCAAGTGGGTTTCATCCAAGTTAGTCCTGAAGAAAATTTCTGTGCCTCTGAACATAATGAAATGGTATTTAAGAATAAAGCTGTATCTCTAAGCAGGCTCCAATCAACTTGACACTTGGAATTTTTAATTCTTTTATTTTTCTTTTAACTTTTGCCTTAACTTTTTACTCTACTTCTTCATTTAGATGCCCTATATAACTAGGCTAGGAAGCTAGAAATTAAGTAGCACAATAACAAGAACTAAAATTCTAGTATTTGTTTAGTAATTGGGGCTGTTTTTATCAAAGTCTGCTGAGGCATTCAAAGGGAAGCGAGATGGATTTGAGTCATTATTTGTGAAGAAACAAGAGTAATGAGAAAAATAAGGAAGGGGAAAGGTAAAGTTCATATGGGTTTTGGGGGTTTTATTTTTTAATGCTGTAGCTGTTTTGTGTGGGTTTATTTTTTATTTTTTTTATAAGTGGGGTATTTTAAAGGAATGTTTGGGAAAATGGAACCAGACATGTGCTAATTAAAGAATCTTGACAGTAAAAGGCCGAGATTTAGGAAAAAGAGACCACAAAACTACAAGGATCTATCACATGTATCTCCCGTCCAACAAAGCATTAAGCGGGAATGTCTAGTACAGAGAGGTAGAAATTTGAAGATATCCACTACGTCTCTATTACAGAGCAGAAAAAAATTCAAATTCATAATTTTGTTCTTGTTTACACTTCTATTACCAACTTATGTATGAGGTTATAACTTGGTCCTGAGATACTTAAAAAATAAAGGAATTTAGGAATTAAAAAATTTTTTCATGTCTTCAATTTGATAACAAAAAGTCAATCTTATCAATGTTTTCATATGTCCATATCTCTTATGACTTCTCAAAAGGTTAAAGTAAGTAAAGAAATAGCTTTGAGATTACAAGTAGAAACCATTATTAAATCTGTTAACTATTCTGATTTACTGTTATCTAATTATCCATTTCAAAATTATCTACTGATGATTTTTTTTAAATTATGATCAATTGATTTTTTAAAAAAAATTTTTATTTGTTTGTTTATTTATTTATGGCTGTGTTGGGTCTTCGTTTCTGTGTGAGGGCTTTCTCTAGTTGCAGCAAGTGGGGGCCACTCTTCATCGCGGTGCGCGGGTCTCTCACTATCGCGGCCTCTCCTGTTGCGGAGCACAGGCTTCAGACGCGCAGGCTCAGTAATTGTGGCTCACGGGCCTAGTTGCTCCGCGGCATGTGGGATCTTCCCAGACCAGGGCTCGAACCCGTGTCCCCTGCATTGGCAGGCAGATTCTCAACCACTGCACCACCAGGGAAGCCCTCTACTGATGATTCTTAAGGAATATGATAATTTCAAGAGTATTTCAGAGTACATTATTTGTGCTATCAAAAATTCCTATAGATGTTCCAATATAAAAGATTATTTCTGGGGACTTCCCTGGTGGTCCAGTGATTGAGAGTCCATCTTGTAATGCAGGGGATGCCGGTTCGATCCCTGGTTGGGGACTAAGATCCCACATGCCACGGAGCAACTAAGCCCGCGTGCTGCAGCTCCTGAGCCCACTCTGGAGCCCGCATGCCACAACTAGAGAGAAGCCTATACAACGCAATGAAGAACCTGCACATTGCAATGAAAGATCCTGCATGCCGCAACTAAACCCGACGTGGCCCCTGCCCCCCCAAAAAAAAAAATTACAAAAAGAGATTATTTCTGCATATGATGGAATCTTCAATAAAATATCTTGGATATAAGCAATGTTATACTCTACAGTAAGATAAAGTATGTGAACACTTTTTATAGACTAATGTATCATGACTAAAAGTAAGATACAATTATAATTTTAATTAATTTTTTAAAGTACTCTATAGTAACATAAACATTAGTAATGTAACTTTTCCTCTTTCAAGCCCAAATATTTCTCATATGTTACTTATCATTTTCTCCCATATAGTATAATTATTTATGTATAAGACATAGCTCTTTACGACACCTAAGGACACAACCACAGGCATATCTCGTTTTACTCAACAGCATCTAAACAGTAAAGAAAGAGACACTATGTCACAAAACTAAAATACAGTACTTTTGAGGGCAGAAGCAAAAGTATTACATCAGCTACTGTGCAAAGATTTTGATCTCCTGAACATACATATAGACAGAAGAACTCATTTCCCCTCAACAATAAAGCAATTCTATAACAAGCAGAGTCAGGTAGGCATTTAGAACCAGCAGTAGGTAAAAGATGATTACCTTAAGAATAGAGACAGGGGATTGCTAAAGTATCAATAAAATGAAATAAGTTGAATTAAACTAAACATCTGAGATCTTTCTCACAGTATTTTTGTGACTATATTAATTTTATTGAGTTTGGAATTGCATTAAGCATGCTGCCTTACATCCATACTACTGTATTTTTCCTTTAAAAAGGATTCCAAGGAGGAAGGAAAACAACTGTTCCACAATTAAAGAGAGACGAGACAGACAGACAGAAAGAGACAGACACAGGAGGTAGAGAGAGAAAGAGAGAGAAATCTTATATAACGGTTATTGGCCACTTAATTAAGGCCTCATCCTTTGAGGCTCATCTTTAGTAAACAGGGCTGTATTGCAAGAGAGAAATTATCAACATTCATTCAATAAGAAACACATTGGCAATAATAAGTGTAAAATGAAGTATTTCTGTACCTTAATATCAGATGTATCACGCTGACTGTTTCTCCAAGCTCTGGAAATTGATGAAAAAGTTCGATCTGCATGATCAAATTTCCCTCCTTGTAAATTTAGGAACAAAGTTGTAAAGGGTTCCTAAAAAATAAGCCATTTAAAAAAGCCATATATTCCCTCAGGCATAAAAATGTGGTTTTTATAAATCTTTATATCTAAATACTTAGTGACCAATGGACATTAGCCAGTAATACGTACTAGGCATAGACTGGGAATTATACCTAAATTATTACATTAATATTCTTACATTATTTTTGTTTCAGAAGAAATATTTCCAAAATTTAGTATTTTTCAGACTCTCTTCAATATTTTTCAGACTCTCTTCCTTTCCAAGAACAATTTATTAGTAACATTCAGACATAAATTAGACTGCATTTGCTTCACAGTCCAGGGAAACAGTCCAATATGTAATTTTCCTATTGTTATGGCTCAGTATTTAATTTATGATTAAGAAAAGAAAAATGTTTGGAAGATTTAAAAGCCTCCTTTTAGTTAAAGAACACTTAAACACATATTAGTGGATAATTGCTTGAAATTAGCTAAGCACTATAAATTACCTCTAGGATTTATATCTGCCTGTATCCTCTAACAAGCTTTAATTAATGATGTGCTGCTAATGCTTTCCCAAAGAAATTACTTTCTAGTAGATGAATCACCTTTCAATTTTACGGAAACATTTCTTGTTTAACCAATATGTTATCAATACACAGCAGTCTTGGTGTAAATTACAAACACACCTTATTCCATTTGGGGCAACTGAAGTTTCCAAAATATATGAATATATGCCTGTGTTAAGGGAATCTTATTTAGTTCTTATTTTAATAGACTACATTTGAAAATAACATATGTTACAATTTAGAGTCTGGTAAGATATCAACGATTTGAAGAGGCAAATTTAAGGAAAAAAAATCACGCAATTCCAGGTGAAACATTTTTATGGCCATTCTACAGTAACATGTTATAAAATACAGACCAAATGGGATAAAGAGATACTTATATAGTTAGAGCCTCAATCACTGAAAAAAATTTCACCATTCAAAAAAGATGCTGATGATTTTTAATCAATGCATATTCTCCACAACATTGAATTTACTTATTCATGGTTTATTATTCAAATTGAACTTACTATTCTTAGAAGCCATGCAAGAACAAAACTTGCAGTTGAGTAATGAGTGCCATAGTGGAACTTTGGAACTTGATCGTCTTCCCAGGATTCATAACGCTCTGCAAAGAATGCTGCTCTTTTTGGATTCAAAGCTCCTATTGGCTGCCAACGGGGAGGAGAAAAAACAAGAACACATAAATACAATCGTCCTTTATTTCTTTCTCTCTTCAAATGTTATCTAATCAGCAAGTGTGAAAGTGAATTAAAAATACATACTATTCAAATTAAAGCAGTGTTACAGTCAGAGAGTGGATGGAAATATAAATGTATTTTTCAATGCACATTAAATATACACATATAAGTGAATGGAGAAACCTGTCATTTCTCAATAAGTCTAGTTTCTGTTGAATAAAGGTCTTTAATCAGCCCATAACAAGCATTTTTATGAAGATAATTACATGAAGTGAATATTAGTTATACGATACTTTGGAAAGCATCTCTGAAATCCTCTTTAGTTCATTAGAAGCAACAACCAGAAACAGAATCTTGAAGCTAGAGTTTTAACATATCATAGATTCTGAGAAGACAATGCAACAAAATTGGGCGGGGCGGGGGGAGAAGGAGTGCAAGGGGGAGATTGTGTGAAAAAGGGATTAAATGTAAATCTAGAAATTTCTAACAGTATAAGTACAACCAAAATTTAGAAGACAAAAACATGCCGGCATGAAATTTTTTTTAAATGTGTAACATGAATAGAATATTAGACAGATTACGAGCTTGTACAACAATACTTTACAGCAGAGGTCCCTAAAGCAGTATAGCAAAGTGATGAAGAGCCTGGGTTTACTGGAGTGGTAACAATACCCAGTCAGAAAGTTGTTTTGGAAAATAAAATGAGTAAGTACATGGAGGGACAAACCATACCTGACAATATTCAATGAATGCTATTATTTTTAAGGTTATCTTTTAGCAATGGGGTAAAGTTTGAATAAAACAATAGCCTATAAGCCCCCAGAATATTGGTTGGTATAAGATAAGAGCATAATAAATGTTAGCTGGTACCATTATTGTTACTGCTGCTGTTGTTATTCAGGGAATTCATGAACTCCATTAAACAGTAAGCAAAATTTCATGTGATTATGCACATGTACATTTTCTTCAGGAAGACATACAGAGTATTCTAAAATTCTCAAAGGGGTCTAAGGGCTTAAAAAACAAGTTAACAATTCATTCTCATAAAACATTCTAATCTCTAGAAAATCTCTACTCTTTATTTAAAATATAAGTACCAATTCACTGAAAAAAAATGTAAGATTACTTTCTTTAATGAAAACCTATCAGTTAATCACTCATTTATATGAGAAAGAAAATATCTGATCATTTATGCAAAAAATGTTAAACTGAAATTTAAAATACTGGTTTTAAAATAGATGCATTCAGAAATATTCTATGGAAAATGAAGCAATGTTAAACTAGTTTTTAAATTGCTTTTCATGTTAAAAAGTAATTTTAAGCAGTATTTTAAATGATCACTTTGGCTATATTTCTTAAAATTGTTAATTATTTTTTCAAAACTGCCATTTATCTCTAGTACCTTTCATTCTCTTTCAATAGGATGGTTCTCATCAACATTTTATTTTAAGCCCTTTTTTTTTTAACTTTACAAGCAAATTTTTAAAAACCTTTAGTTGATTATTATTTTAAACCAGTATCACAGTATACCAATTTAAAATGTCATCTTTTAAAGCATTAGTTTCTGTACAAAAGAGTTAAATCTGATTTACTAAACTTATGCCAGTTAAGAATGGAACTGACTCCAAGAAATCTTTGTTACAGAACCAATTTGGAATGCCTTTAAATGTATTTTAGCTGTTGTCCCTGAAGACTGAGCCATGCAAAAGGAAAGAAAGAAGAAATAAAATCACTGGAAGACAAATTACGTGAAAACAAAATCAATGCTCCTTTTGTATGGTTCTGCAGCATATTAAGTATTCACTTTATGTGCTCCTATTTTTATTACTCTCCAAATGAGTACACCCCCAAAATCAATGGTTATAGAATCACATTTCTTGAATATAATGCTAAAACCAATTAGGATTGATTTCACTAGCATCCGAAAAAAAATGGCATCGTGCAGAGATCCATATACGTAGAACCCACAGTATTGATTCCGGCTGTGATTGTTACAGTTGATTTCTGAAGCCTGCTACAGGACAGCTATCAAGACATAGCACATTTATTTGCAAGCATATAAAAAAGAAATCCCCAAATAAAAGAAGGTTAAAAAAAAAAAAGACCAGTGGAGCTGTGCAATGACAATGATACACTATCAGCTTACTCAGAGAAGTTACAGTGGGAATACACACATTGAATTATACATTACGCGAAAGCACTGATTTATTGTGGTAATAACATCCACCTCATTAAAAGATTCTGCTTTGCTGCAGTTGGAAGGCTACATATTGTTTACTGCTATAAATTAATGGCAGTGCAAAGAAGACTGTAGAACCATCCTAACAATAGATCTGTAATGACAGTGCTGTATATCACAGCTTCCTCAGCAGCTTCATAATAAAATGGAGACAATGTATTGAGCTAATACATTCTACCATGCTGGCCCATATTTTTCTGACAATTGCTTTAAAAGATGAGCTGAATCCAACTATGTTATAATGCTGCAAAACATTTAACTAAGCAAGAGTCAGTCATACACCAAAGTGCATCATAGCATTTTTGAAACATTATCTAAATCAGCATTTCAAGATGTTTATTCATCTCTGCAAAAGAACTAAAAGTAAATGCTATGGTTCCTCTTACTTATACAGTATATTAAGAGCAACAAATGGAGGGCAATTCAGGAAGATGCCTAGTACTATCATCCTACAGAAAGCTCTTTGTACAATTTAACTGTAAAAGCTTGACAGATTATTTTTCAAAATCAGCAAATTGATTAAAGGAAGAAGAGCAAAAATACTGGTCATTTAAAGTGGTCATGACTTCCTGGAAAAAAATCAATAAAAAATAAGTATTGATTAGAGAGGTATAATTCAAGTTCATAACCAGGTAAATATGAATAGGCTGAGGATATAGAAAAATAACTTTAAACACTACAAAAAGCTAACAAATAGAATTATATAAGATTTTTTAAATCTGCAAAATAATAAAAGAACCTTAATCACAACAAGATGAAAAAGTGATTCAAATAAAGTGGAATTATTTAAAAATTAGAGTATCAGGACTACCACCACAAGCATTTACGTTAAAAAAGAAATGGAAATAAGAACTTGGATTAAAATAGGAAAAGACAAATTAAAGAAAAAAGAACACCAGAACTCTTGAAAATGTATAAATAGCAAAAAAAAAAAAAAAAAAAATCACTACACATAGGATATATTAATCTCATGAATAGCAAAATTGACAACTGTGGTAGATTGGTAAGTATTCTGTTTGAAATTCTCATCTGATACCTTTCAGAACAAGATATGCAAAGCAAAACTTTCTAAATCAGGTTTTTAAGAATATTACATAAAAAAATCTTTTGTTACCTTTTTTGAGAAGTAATTTTGCTAATTATTAGAGATATAAAAATACTGCATGTAAAGTGCCCAGTTCAGTGCCTGGAATGCAGTAAGTTATTAGTAATAATAATTATTGTTATTTTTCAGCTTATTTGATCAAGAATGTTTAAGGAAAAAAGCCATTAAACAAGCCTGATGAAATTAATGTTGTCTATTAAGAAAGTAAGTAAGCATCACAATCATCTAATGGTACATGGAGTACTGTGCATTATCTGTCAGAAGCCTAACAGTACAGAGTAGACATCAAAACTGCATTACCCTATCTCAAAAACATAATCAAAAACAAAATTATCTTTCAAAAGTCCAAAAGGCCTCCAAATTTTACTGTGAAAAGCATATGAAATGTGAAGCAAGTTACAATCATCTAGTACTACATTAATTAAAAACAAATGGTATTGGATTCAAAGACCCCTACAACCACCCAACACAGACTCCTTCATCTGATTACTAGTAAAAGTTAAGCTGTAAAAAGACTGTAGTGTCCATACATTCTAAGTTTTTGCTTTCTTTTTAAAAATTTTCTTACCTGAAGTTATCTAATTAATAACCTCCAGCTTACATTTTGTATTTTATAAAACATTATTATGCATTCTCACAATAAATGTGAGCTAGATATCCCTATTTTAATAATGAAGAAAATAAGTATCTTGAATAACCTAGCTCAAAATCAACATAAATCTAGAAAACAAAAATCCAGTACTCAAATCCAGTCTTTGGGCCATTTTATCCATAAACTGTTGTGTTACAAAATGTTTTTCCTGATTTCAACAATTTCCCACTTTCTTACACTTCCATTTTTCAAATATGATATTTATTTAATAGGTTTATTTAAAAGACTAATAATATATGTAAAGTGCTTAGAAGAGCTCCTGGCACAAAGTACTCAATAATAAGTATAGCTGCTGTTAATGTTGTTGTAATTCTTATTATCACCATCACCAGAATTCCTTCTTCCTTTTGAGATTTATATGTGAACTGTTGCAATTTATATCAACTTTTCAGAAGTGAAGTTCCAAACTGCTGGACCATGGTTACAATTACTAAGAGTAAGAAAGTTGTAGGGAATTGGCAATAAATCTCAGAAATTCTACAAAGTATAGATTTGCTTGAGTTAACAACCCTCTCTTTTAAAATCAAAGTCTAAAAAGATATTTTTTCCATCTTTCTGTGAAAGCTTTCTTTGGTAATCATTAAACCTTAACATCTGGGGATGAGAAGCAGGAGAGAAGATTAGAGGAAAAGAAAAAGGTCATTATGGAGCAACAGACTCAGAAATCGGGCCGTTGGACATGCTAAAGGATAGTGTATCATAAACATACATGTTGTGAGTGAAGAGCGGAGTGGGGAAGAGCTGTCAAAAGTGAAAATCGGGGCTTCCCTGGTGGCGCGGTGGTTGAGAGTCTGCCTGCCAATGCAGGGGAGACGGGCTCGAGCCCTGGTCTGGGAAGATCCCACATGCCGCGGAGCAACTGGGCCCATGAGCCACAATTACTGAGCCTGCGCGTCTGGAGCCTGTGCTCTGCAACAAGAGAGGCCGCGATAGTGAGAGGCCCGCGCATCGCGATGAAGAGTGGCCCCCGCTTGCCACAACTAGAGAAAGCCCTCGCACAGAAACGAAGACCCAACACAGCCAGAAATGAATAAATAAATAAATAAATTTATAAAAAAAAAAAAAAAAAAAGTGAAAATGGGCTCATGAAGGGGAGGCAAAAGAGCATGACTACTTTTAGGATCATGCTTAGGATCTCGATGACTGGCCTAAACCCATCTGTCAATGTTATCTTCCTTTGGTATGATTAGAACACTGGAAATATCCTTTAATTCCAGGACTACAGATAAACCCTGTCCTACAACATATAAGAGGGCATACAGGCAAGAGAGGTTATACATTATTTTATTCTGGAAGTAGGGCAGTCCTATAGATATCAAAAAAAGAGCAATCACAAAGTGAGCACAAGGAAAAGGTAACAACGTGGTTGAACCCAATGTTACATGAATCCGATGTTATAAAAATGTCACATTAAAGGAAAGAATCATGTTAATTAAGTGTAAGGTACTTGATATTCAGGAACAAATTAAGCAAAAATCTTCAAATTCAGACAATGAAAGAGAATGGACTATCAGGAAATGTGACATCATAAAAGATGGTCATTCCTGGTTAGAGAATAATGATTTGTTTTGGGAAGATTACAGGAAATAACTATGATAAACATATTAAAGAGGCTATTCTATCTGATGACAATGCAACTATTTATTGGCTATACGTGAAGGGTCTAAGAGTCTTAAGTAAATTATCTCACTATATTTACAACAACACCTTAATGTACAAAACTATTAGCTTTCCCAATTTACAGGTGAAAGAACTGAGTCTGGGAGAAGTTAAATGAGTATCAAAGGTTGGTTCCCCAGTCAATAGCAGAGCCAAGATTCAGAGTCACTAACTAAATTGACTAGTAAATCCTAGAATAACTTCAGTTGTATGGATTGATGAAAGTGTTGGTGCTGAATCTGCAAGGGCACTGGAATCCTTTCATGGGTGGTTTAGATTAAATGCTCTTCTGAAAAAATGTTATTTATGTTTTTATTCCCACCTATATAATGTATGTGGATATCAATGTAGCAGAAGGCTTCACAAAAGGGGGAGAGAGATGAATATTTTGTCTTGGGGATGCTGAAAAATGGTTGGCAAAAACAGCTTTTAAAAAAGTGAACAAAGGGGCGCCTTCAAGATGGCGGAGTAGTATGATGTGGAGATCACCTTCCTCCACACAAACACATCAAAAATACATCTACATGTGGAACAACAACTACAGAACACCTACTGAAAGCTGGCAGAAGACCTCAGACTTCCCAAAAGGCAAGAAACTCCCCACGTACCTGGGTAGGACAAAAGAAAAAAGGAAAAACAGAGACAAAAGAATAGGGACGGGACCTGCACTTCGGGGAGGAAGCTGTGAAGGAAGAAAAGTTTCCACACACTAGGAAGCCCCTTCACTGGTGGAGATGCGGGGTGGGCAGGGGGGAAGCTCTGGAGCCGCAGAGGAGAGCGCAGCCACAGGGGTGCAGAGGGCAAAGCGGAGAGACTCCCGCACAGAGGATCGGTGCCAACCAGCACTCACCAGCCCGAGAGGCTTGTCTGCTCACTGGCTGGGGCAGGTGGGGGCTGGGAGCTGAGGCTCGGGCTTCGGAGGTCGGATCCCAGGGAGAGGACTGGGGTTGGCTGCGTGAACACAGCTTGAAAGGGGCTAGTGTGCCACAGCTAGCCAGGAGGGAGTCTGGGAAAAAGTCTGGACCTGCCTAAGAGGCAAGAGACCATTGTTTCGGGGTGCGCAAGGAGAGGGGATTCAGAGCACAGCCTAAACGAGCTCCAGAGACAGGCGCGAGCCGCGGCTACCAGCGCGGACCCCAGAGACAGGCATGAAATGCTAAGGCTGCTGCTGCAGCCACCAAGAAGCCTGTGTGCGAGCACAGGTCACTATCCACACCTCTCCTCCCAGGAGCCTGTGCAGCCTGCCACTGCCAGGGTCCCATGATCCAGGGCCAACTTCCCAAGGAGAACACACGGCGCGCCTCAGGCTGCTGCAACGTCACACCAGCCTCTGCCACTGCAGGCTCACTCCGCATTCTGTACCCCTCCCTCTCCCGAGCCTGAGTGAGCCAGAGCTCCCCAATCAGCCGCTCCTTTAACCCTGTTTTGTCTGGGTGGGAACAGAGGTCCTCAGGTGACCTACACGCAGAGGCGGGACCAAATCCAAAGCTGAACCCCAGGAGCTGAGCGAACAAAGAAGAGAAAGGGAAATTTCTCCCAGCACCCTCAGGAGCAGCAGATTAAATCACAATCAACCTGATGTACCCTGCATCTGTGGAATACCTGAGTAGACAACGAATCATCCCAAAATTGAGGTGGTGGACTTTGGGAGCAACTATAGACTTGGGGTTTGCTTTCTGCATTAAATTTGTCTTATGTTTATCTTAGTTGAGTACTTAGAGCTTATTATCATTGGTAGATTGTTTATTGATTAGGTTGCTCTCTTCCTTTTTTTATTTTTCATATATATATTTTTTTCTTTTTTTTCCTTTTTCTCTTTTTGTGAGTGTTATGTATTTGCTTCTTTGTGTGATTTTGTCTGTATAGCTTTGCTTCTGCCATCTGTCCTAGGGTTCTGACTGTACGCTTTTGTTTTTTTTAATATACTTTTTAGCACTTGTTATCATTGGAGGATTTGTTTTTTGGTTTGGTTGGTCTCTTCATTCTTTCCCTCTTTCTTTTATTTTTAATTATTTATTTATTTTTAATAATTTTTTCTATTTTAATCATTTTATTTAATTAATTAATTTATTTTCATTCTTTCTTTCTTTTTGTTTCTCCCTTTTCTTCTGAGCCGTGTGGCTGACAGGGTCTTGGTGCTCTGGCCAGGTTTCAGGCCTCAGCCTCTGAGGTGGGAGAGCCGAGTTCAGGACATTGGTCCACCAGAGACCTCCCGGCTCCACGTAATATCAAATGGCAAAAGCTCTCCCAGAGATCTCCTTCTCAACACTAAGACCCAGCTCCACTCAACGACCAGCAAGCTAGAGTTCTAGACACCCTATGCCATACAACTAGCAAGACAGGAACACAACCCCACCTATTAGCAGAGAGGTTGCCTAAAATCATAATAAGGTCACAGACACCCCAAAACACACCACCAGATGTGGTCCTGCCCACCACAAAGACAAGATCTAGTCTCATCCACCAGAACACAGGCACTAATCCCCTCCACCAGGAAGCCTACACAACCGACTGAACCAATCTTAGCCACTGGGGGTAGACACCAAAAACAACGGGAACTACGAACTTGCAGCCTGCGATAAGGAGACTCCAAACACAGTAAGTTAGGCAAAATGAGAAAACAGAGAAACAAACAGCAGATGAACGAGCAAGGTAAAACCCACCAGACCAAGCAAATGAAGAGGAAATAGGCAGTCTACCTGAAAAAGAATTCAGAGTAATGATAGTAAAGGTGATCCAAAATCTTGGAAATAGAATGGAGAAAAAACAAGAAACATTGAACAAGGACCTAGAAACACTAAACAGCAAACAAACAATAATGAACAACACAATAAATGAAATTAAAAATGCCCTAGAAGGAATCAATAGCAGAGTAACTGAGGCAGAAGAACAGATAAGTGACCTGGAAGAAAAACTAGTGGAAATAACTACTGCAGAGCAGGATAAAGAAAAAAGAATGAAAAGAACTGAGGACAATCCCAGAGCCTTCTGGAAAAATATTAAACGCACCAACATTCGAATTACAGGGGTCAGAAAAGAAGAAGAGAAAAAAAAACGGGCTGAGAAAATACTTGAAGAGATGATAGTTGAAAACTTCCCTAATATGGGAAAGGAAATAGTCAATCAAGTCCAGGAAGTGCAGAGAGTTCCATACAGGAAAAATCCAAGGAGAAACACGCCAAGACACATATTAATCAAACTATCAAATATTAAATACAAAGAAAAAATATTATAATTGGCAAGGGACAGACAACAAATAACATACAAGGGAATCCCCATAAGGTTAACAGCTGATCTTTCAGCAGAAACTCTGCAGCCAGAAGGGAGTGGTAAGACATATTTAAAGTGATGAAAGGGAAAAACCTACAACCAAGATTACTCTACCCAGCAAGGATCTCATTCAGATTCGACGGAGATTTTAAAATCTTTACAGACAAGCAAAAGCTAAGAGAATTCAGCACCACCAAACCAGCTTTACAACAAATGCTAAAGGAACTTCTCTAGGCAGGAAACAAAAGAGAAGGAGGGCCTCCCTGGTGGCACAGTGGTTGAGAATCTGCCTGCCAATGCAGGGGACACGGGTTCGAGCCCTGGTCCAGGAAGATCCCACGTGCCGCGGAGCAACTGGGCCCGTGAGCCACAACTACTGAGCCTGCGCGTCTGGAACCTGTGCTCCGCAACAAGAGAGGCCACGATAGTGAGAGGCCCGCGCACCGTGATGAAGAGTGGCCTCCACTTGCCACAACTAGAGAAAGCCCTCGCACAGAAACGAAGACCCAACACAGCCATAAATAAATAAACCCAAAAAAAAGTTAAAAAAAAAAAGAGAAGGAAAAGACTTACAATAACAAACCCAAAACAATTAAGAAAATGGTAATAGGAACATACATATCGATAACTACCTTAAATGTAAATGGATTAAATACTCCCACCAAGAGACACAGACTGGCTGAATGGATACAAAAACAAGACCCATACATAGGTTGTCTACAAGAGACCCATTACAGACCTAGGGACACATACAGACTGAAAGTGAGGGGATGGAAAAAGATATTCCATGCAAATGGAAATCAAAAGAAAGCTGGAGTACCAATTCTCATATCAGACAAAATAGAGTTTAAAATAAAGACTGTTACAAGAGACAAAGAAGGACACTACATAATGATCAAGGGATCAATCCAAGAAGAAGATATAACAATTGTAAATATTTATGCACCCAACATAAAGCACCTCAATACATAAGACAAATGCTAACAGCCATAAAAGGGGAAATCGACAGTAACAGAGTCATAGTAGGGGACTTGAACACCCCACTTTCACCAATGGACAGATTATCCAAAATGAAAATAAATAAGGAAACACAAGCGTTAAATGATATATGAAACAAGATGGACTTAATTGATATTTATAGGACATTCCATCCAAAAACAACAGAATACACTTTCTTCTCAAGTGCTCATGGAACGTTCTCCAGGATAGATCATATTTGGGTCACAAATCAAGCCTTGGTAAATTTAAGAAAATTGAAATAGTATCAAGTATCTTTTCCAACTATGAGACTAGATATCAATTATAGGAAAAAATCTGTAAAAAATACAAATAAATGGAGGCTAAACAATATACCACTCAATAAACAAGAGATCACTGAAGAAATCAAAGATGAAATCAAAAAATACCTAGAAACAAATGACAATGAAAACATGATGACCCAAAACCTATGGGATGCAGCAAAAGCAGTTCTAAGTGCGAAGTTTATAGCAATACAATCCTACCTCAAGAAACAAGAAACATCTCAAATAAGCAACCTAACCTTACACCTAAAGCAATTAGAGAAAGAACAACAAAAAAACCCCAAAGTTAGCAGAAGGAAAAAAATCATAAAGATCAGATCAGAAATAAATGAAAAAGAAATGAAGGAAATGATAACAAAGATCAATAAAACTAAAAGCTGGTTCTTTAAGAGATAAACAAAATTGATAAATCATTAGTCAGACTCATCAAGAAAAAAAGGGAGAAGATTCAAATCAATAGAATTAGAAATGAAAAAGGAGAAGTAACAACTGCCACTGCAGAAATACAAAGGATCATGAGAGATTCCTACAAGCACCTATATGCCAATAAAATGGGCAACCTGGAAGAAATGGACAAATTCATAGAAAAGCACAACCTTCCGAGACTGAACCAGGAAGAAATAGAAAATATAAACAGACCAGTCACAAGCACTGAAATTGAAACTGATTAAAAACCTTGCAAGAAACATAAGCCTAGGACCAGATGGCTTCACAGGCGAATTCTATCAAACATTTAGAGAAGACCTTACACCTATCCTTCTCAAACTCTTCCAAAATATAGCAGAGGGAGGAACACTCCCAAACTCATCTACAAGGCCACCAGCACCTTGATACCAAAACCAGACAAAGCTGCCACAAATTAAGAACACTACAGGCCTATAACACTGATGAATATAGATGCAAAAATCCTCAACAAAATACTAGCAAACAGAATCCAACAGCACATAAAAGGATCATACACCATGATCAAGTGGGGTTTACCCCAGGAATTCAAGGATTCTTGAATATATGCAAATCAATCAATGTGATAAACCATATTAACAAACTGAAGGAGAAAAACTAATACTGAAGGATCATCACAATAGATGCAGAAAAAGCTTTTGACAAAAAATCAACACCCATTCAACACCCACCCATGATAAAAACCCTCCACAAAGTAGGCATAGAGGGAACTTTCCTCAACATAATAAAGGCCATATATGGCAAACCCACAGCCAACATCATTCTCAATGGTGAAAAACTGAAACCATTTCCACTAAGATCAGGAACACGACAAGGTTGCCCACTCTCACTACTATTATTCAACATAGTTTTGGAAGTGTTAGCCACAGCAATCAGAGAAGAAAAAGAAATAAAAGGAATCCAAATCGGAAAAGAAGGAGTAAAGCTGTCACTGTTTGCAGATGACATGATACTATACATGGGGAATCCTAAAGATGCTACCAGAAAACCACTAGAGCTAATCAATGAATTTGGTAAAGCAGCAGGATACAAAATTAATGCACATAAATCTCTTGCATTCCTATACACTAATGATGAAAAATCTGAAAGAGAAATTAAGGAAACACTCCCATTTACCACTGCAACAAAAAGAATAAAATACCTAGGAACAAACCTACCTAAGGAGACAAAAGACCTGTATGCAGAAAACTGTAAGACACTGATGAAAGAAATTAAATATGATACAAACAGATGGAGAGATATACCACATTCTTGGATTGGAAGAATCAAGATTTTAAAAATGACTATATTACCCAATCCACAGATTCAATGCACTCCCTATCAAACTACCAATGTCATTTTTCACAGAACTAGAACAAAAAATTTCACAATTTGTATGGAAACACAAAAGACCCCGAGTAGCCAAAGCAATCTTGAGAAAGAAAAATGGAGCTGGAGGAATCAGGCTCCCTGACTTCAGACTATACTACAAAGCTACAGTAATCAAGACAGTATGGTACTGGCACAAAAACAGAAATACAGATCAATGGAACAGGATAGAAAGGCCAGAGATAAATCCACGCACATATGGTCACCTTATCTTTGATAAAGGAGGCAAGCATATACAATGGAGAAATGACAGCCTCTTCAATAAGTGGTGCTGGGAAAACTGGACAGCTACATGTAAAAGAATGAAATTAGAACACTCCCTGACACCATACACAAAAATAAACTCCAAATGGATTAAAGACCTAAATGTAAGGCCAGACACTGTAAAACTCTTAGAGGAAAACCTAGGCAGAACACTCCATGACATAAATCACAGCAAGATCCTTTTTGACTCACCTCCTAGAGAAATGGAAATAAACAGAAAAATAAACAAATGGGACCTAATAAAACTTAAATGCTTTTGCACAGCAAATGAAGCCATAAACAAGATGAAAAGACAACCCTCAAATGGGAGAAAACATTTGTAAATGAAGCAACTGACAAAAGATTAATCTCCAAAATATACAAGCAGCTCAATATCAAAAAAACAAACAACCCAATCCAAAAATGGGCAGAAGACCTAAAGAGACATTTCTCCAGAGAAAATACACAGATTGCCAACAAACACATGAAAGAATGCTCAACATCACTAATCATTAGAGAAATGCAAATCAAAAATACAATGAGGTAACACCTCACACCAGTCAGAATGGCCATCATCAAAAAATCTACAAACAATAAATGCTGGAGAGGGTGTGGACAAAAGGGAACCCTCTTGCACTGTTGGTGGGAATGTCAATTGATACAGCCACTATGGAGAACAGTATGGAGGTTCCTGGAAAAACTAAAAGTAGAACTACCATACGACCCAGCAATCCTACTACTGGGCATATACCCTGAGAAAACCATAATTCAAAAAGAGTCATGTACCACAATGTTCATTGCAGCTCTATTTACAATAGCCAGGACATGGAAGCAACTAAGTGTCCATTGACAGATGAATGGATAAAGAAGATGTGGCACATATATACAATGGAATATTACTCAACCATAAAAAGAAATGAAATTGAGTTTTTTGTAGCGTGGTGGATGGACCTAGAGACACTTATACAGAGTGAAGTAAGTCAGAAAGAGAAAAACAAATACCATATGCTAACATATATATGGAATCTTTAAAAAAAAATGGTTCTGAAGAACCTAGGGTTAGGCAGGAATAAAGACATAGACATATAGAATGGACTTGAGGACACAGGGAGGGGGAAGAGTAAGCTGGGACGAAGTGAGAGAGTAGCATTGACATAGATACACTACCAATGGTAAAACAGACAGCTAGTGGGAAGCAACCACATAGCACAGGGAGATCAGCTGGGTGCTTTGTGTCCACCTAGAGGGGTGGGATAGGGAGGGTGGGAGGGAGACTCAAGAGGGAGGAGATATGGGGATGTATGTATATGCATAGCTGATTCACTTTGTTACACAGCAGAAATGAACACACCATTGTAAAGCAATTATACTGTAGTAAAGATGTTAAAAAAAAAAAGTGAACACAAAACATAAACACTGTCACCAAAGTTTATTGCTTTACTTGCCTCTTAACTTTTATATTTGTATATCCAAATCTACGAATCCAAATGAAAGCCTTTAATTCCGTCTGTTGTTGAAACTTTTTAAAGAAGCCAATGAATTTTATTTTGTGCCTCTCTACCCCTCCCTTCCTCCCCCACCCCCAAAGAGAAGAAAATAAAAGAATAGCCTCTGTCATTTAAGTAATGTTGCCACTGTTAGGGGGTGCAGGAACTATTTTGTGTCAGTTGTAGCAGCTCTTTTATCTAAATGACAAATAAACAAAGAGACTCATCAACACTTACTCAACCTTGGCTTCTAGGATATTTCATCATGTGCTATATGCAGCTGAGATGCTTTGGCACTTATCTTCACACACTCTTACGTTTTATTTAGTAATGTCAAGAAAATACTTTCATAGGCACACTACTATGGCTTTTAGAGTTAACAAATAAGCACTTTTGTTTTCAAGTACCAGAGCAGATTTTAATCACTTGAAAACACACGTTCTTCCAAGTGGCAGTAAACATATAACCCCTATACTATTTCAATTTAACAAACACATCTTGGGAAAAAGATAGTATTCCATTTTACTTATTGTACCTACGTAGAATCTAAATCATTTCAGAGGCTCACATTGGTAGATTTAGTAGCAACGCCTTCACAGTTCTATGTTATTTAGCTATGGTTCATATTAAGTGATTTTCATTCTAGGTATTTATCTGTTTGAGAAAGGCACATAAATCAATTAAAATAATCTGATAATCCAATGTCATTGTTGAGCTAAATGTCTGGAAGAACCCAAAAAATAATCTTAACAATCCAAGGTCAACTAAAAAAAAGATGTTTTAAGTAATTATGAAAATGACAAACACCCAAGAGGCTCAATGTTATTATAACAAAACCTATTCATTTGCTGAGCGATTCACCTATCCAATTAAAGAAACACTTAGGACCATTAAAATCAGGAGTTCTGGTCCAAAGAAGTGACAAAGGAGGCTCCTGAACTCACTTCTTCCCACAGAGAAACTGAAAATTCAGCTACACATGGAACAATTCCCTCTGAAAGAAACCTAAAACCTAGCTGAGCAACTCTTACACCTTGGGCAAATAAGAAAAACCCACATCATAACAGGTAAGAAAGGGTATGACACAATCTCATAAACCTCACCCCTGACAGTGACACACCAGCTGACGCACCACTGGGAGGGAATTCACAACTCATGGATTCTCCCTGAGGAGTAAGTTTGGGACCAAACACCTAGCACCTCAACATTTAAGACTTCCACTTGTGAGACAGGCCCCCAAAACACCTAGCTCTGAAAGCCAACGAGGCTTGCATTCTCGAGACCCACAAGACTATACAGGCATACCTCGGAGATACTGCAGGTTTGGTTCCAGACCACTGCAATAAAGTAAATACAGCAATACAGCGAGTCACGTGAATTTTTTGCTTTCCCAGTGCATATAAAAGTTATGTTTACCCTATACTGTAGTCTATTAAGTGTGCAATAGCATTATGTCTAAAAAAACAATGTACATGTCCTAATTTTAAAATACATTATTGCTAAAAATGCTAACCATCTTCTGAGTCTTCAGTAGTCATAATCTTTTTAATGGTGGAGGGTTTGAAATATTGCAAAAATTACCAAAATATGACACAGACACAAAATGAGCAAACGCTGTTGAAAAAATGGCACTTATAGACTTGTTCAAGGCAGGGTTGCCACAAACCTTCAATTTGTAAAAAACTCAATATCTGCAAAGCACGATAAAGTAAAGCACAACAAAACAAGATATGCCTGTACAGCAGAAAAAGAAAGAACAAAACAAAACAAAACACAGTTCCTAATGGGCTCTCACTCCAAAAGGATGGAATAGGGAAAAGAGGAGTATACTGTTTTAAGGTTTGAAGACTATACATGAAATGGTATATTATTATTTGAAGAAAGGCTGTCATAAGTTGAAGACATATATTTCAAACCGTAAAGAAACCACTAAACTTTTAAAAAAGAGGTATAGGGCTTCCCTGGTGGCACAGTGGTTAGGAATCCGCCTGCCAATGCAGGGGACACGGGTTCGAGCCCTGGTTCAGGAAGATCCCACATGCTGCAGAGCAGCTAGGCCCATGCGCCACAACTACTGAGCCTGCGCTCTAGAGCCGGTGCTCTGCTACGAGAGAGGCCACCGCAATGAGAGGCCCACGCACAGCAATGAAGAGTAGCCCCCACTCACCGCAACTAAAAAAAGAAAGCCCACGCGCAGCCATGAAGACCCAACGTAGCCAAAAATACATAAATAAATTAATTAATAAAAAAGAGGTATAAATAACAAGACACAGTGAAGATAAAATAGAATAATAAAAATACATAATCTAAAAGAAAACAGATAAAGGGAGACAAGGTACAAAGAACTGATATAAGGGATAAAAAACAGATGGCAAGAAAGTACATTTAAACTGACTACATCAAAAATTACATTAAATGTAAATGGTCTCAACAACCCAATTAAAATGCAGAGCTTATCAGAATGGGTATAAAAGCAAGACTCCATTATATACTGTCCACAGAAAAGAAATTTAAAAAATAAAGCCATAGACAGGTTTAAAAAAATGATAGAAAAAGATACTACAAGTAATAATCAAAATAACACTGTCATATCTACATCAACATCAGAAAAGGTAGACTTCAGAACATGGACTATTACCAGGTATGAAAGGAGACCTTACATAAAGATAATGGGATTCATTTATAAGGAAAACATAACAATCTGAAATGTGTATGCACTGTATTAGTTTCCTAGAGCTCCTATGACAAACTACCACAAACTGTGTGGCCTAAAACAATAGAAATTTATTTTCTCACAGTTCTGGAAGTTAGAAGTCCAAAATAAGGTGTTGGCAGAGCCATGCTCTCTTACAAGCCTCTAGGGGAGGATCCTTCCTTGCCTATTCCAGCTTCTTGTAGCCCCAGGTATTCCTTGACTTCTGGCAACATAACTCCAACTTCTGTTTCCATCACTACATGGTGTTCTTTCTTTTGGTGTCTGTTTTAACATGGTGTTTTCATCTTCTTCTTATGAAAACACCAGTCATGTTGGAATTAGGCCCATCCTAATGACCTCATCTTTAACTTCATGACATTTGCCAAGACCCTATTTACAAATAAGGTCATGTCCACAGGTGCCAGGAGTTAGGATTTCAACATATCTTTTGGGGAGACATAATTCAACTCATAACAGGTACCCAGAAACAAATGTTAAAAATAAAAAATAAAACAAAAACTTGAGAGAAATGAAAAAAGATACACACAAATCTAAATTACAGTTGGAGAAGTCAACACTCCTCTCTCAGTAATCAACAGAACAAGTAGATATAAAATTAGTAAGGATATAGAAGATATTAACAACACTCTCAACCAGTTTAACCTAGTTGACGTGTATAGAGCACTTTAGGTAATAACAGATGAGTATGCATTGTTTTCAGGTACCCATGGAGCATTAACCAACGGACACCATGTTTGCAGCCATAAACCAAATTTCAACTAATTTAAAAGAACCGAAGTCATACAAAGTATGTTCTCCAATCATAATGGAATTAAACTAGAAATCAACAAGAGAAAGACATCTGACAAATCCTCAAATCTGTGGAAAGGAAACAATACTCTTCTAAATAATTTATGGGTCAATGAGAAAGTCACAGGGAAAATTAGAAAATATTTTGAAAAGAATAAAAATGAAAACACAATATAGAAAACTTTGTTGGACCTTACAAAATCAGTGCTTTGAGAAAAACTTGTATCATTAAATGCTTATATTAGAAAGAAAAAGAGATCTGAAATCAATAGTTTAAAGCTTCCACCTTAGGACACTAAAAAAGAGGAGAAATTAAATCTGAAGCAAGTAGAAAGAAAAATAATAAGGGAAGCAAAGGTCAGTGAAACTGAAAACAGAAAAAACAATAGAAACATATGAAACCTATAGCTACTATCGTACTTAATGATGAAAGTAAAGGCTTTTCCCCTAAGATCAAAGACAAGGCACTCTCAGCACTTCTAGTTAACATTATATAACGCAGTAAGTACTCACTGGGAGATGTAGGAAGACCTAAAGTCTACAAAAGGCTGCTAGCATGAATAATTGAGTCTAGGAAGGTTGTAAAATACAAGGTCAATATAAAAAATTCAATTGTGTTCCCATATACTAGCAATGAACAACTGGAATTGAAAATTTTGTAACAATAAAAAACATGAAAATTTTAAGGATAAATTAACAGAATATGTACAAGAATTGTTTACTAAAAGCCACAAAACATTAGAGAGAAATTAAAGAAAACCTAAACGAATGGAAGATAAACCATATTTATGGAATGGAAGATTCAATATTGCTAATATATCATTTTTAGTAAAGATGGCCTACTGATTAAGTACAATACCAATCAAAATCTCAGCAGAATTGACAAGCTGATTCCTATATTTATATGGGAAAAACAGAAAACCTAGCATAGCCAAAACCTTTTTGAAAAAGAAGACATAGTTGGATTCACATGACCTGATTTTATGACTAACTATAAAGCTATAGTAAACAAGACAGTGTGGTATCGATATAAGGATAGATATGCTAATTGACTGAACAGAATAGAGTCTAGAAATAGACCCACACAATATATAGTCAATTTAATTCCAACAAAGGTTCCCAGACAATTCATGAGAAAAAGAAGTCTTTTCAACAAATGGTGTTGGAAGAACTGGACTTGCATTTGTAAAACAAATGAACTTCAACTGTTATTTTGCAACTATGATAGATTATAGATAAAAATAAGTAGCATCAGCAGCAACAGTAGAAGAGGGTAATAATAATTATGTTTGACACAATTTGTTTTTAGAAAAGTCAAATCACTGTTAGGTAATAATAAGCATGTAGTCAACTAAATAATCTACATCAGCAGCTTTAAATTTTTCCAGTAAGACAGGCTCCAAACATATACACGTAGAGGTGAATTCAGAGGCCTCTTGCAGTAAACCCATAGTCCCCCCTTCAAGTGACCTAAGGCTACAGGTTGAAAACAACTGCTACATCTTTATCTTCCTTCCTACCAATAAGACTACTGCCATTTATATTTCGAACTCTGACTTACCTTCATCCTCGCTTCTTCCTGTTTTTTTTTTAACACTGTATATTTCTAAGCCTAAATGTAAGACGTCACATTTTTTCTTTGTATTTCACTAACTATTTTACATGAGTATTTCATTCTGAAAAATGATTTAAAACTTTGTATTTTAATTACTGTAATGCAAGCTGTATGATCAATTTGTAATATTGGTGAAACTGTCAAACAAATCAGGTCCTAGAACAGAATCCTGGAAAGATGGCCTAAAGAGGATGATACCTCAAGTTTATAAAGGGCATTAAACAGTGGAGTTGTAAATGATACAACAATTCTGAATGCTATGAATGTCTTCTAATCACCTTGTCTGTATTTCAGAAAGGTACCACTCAGATTTTCAAATCATTTGCTGGTTGACATTATAAATCGTGAACTCACAGTTTTTTTAAAAACTCCTTTTCTGAAAGTGGGACAGTCTAAAGTTAAGTCACGCAGAAATAAAATGTTTCACAGTCACATAGAAATGTGTCACAGTCACACAGAAATAAAACTATTCTTGTATAAATGGTTCCTACATAACATTCATTTGGTCATAAAACTCTTTAAAAGTAGGGACTATTTCATTCACCTTTGTTTCTCACAGTTCTCAGAACAATGTCTACAAAAGGTACCCAGAAAATGTTTAATAATCAATTATTTGAATTAAAACATTTATTCAATATAAACAGGGTACTGTAAACCTTTGTTTATGTTGAATAAATGTGCTTATTCTAATAAATGGACTTGGAGAAAAAAGACTTGGACAGGAATGTGGACAGGTGACTAAAAGATACGTTACTACTTACCCACTATAAAAAGCAGACTATCACATACTCACATAAAATAAGTTTTGACTATCACAGGGAACTATAAGAATGAGAAGTTGACACAAAGATATAAAGAAAGCTCCAAATGTATACAGGTTTTTTAAATGTCTTCCTACTATATTTACTCTCTTAGAAAAAAATACTCCAGCCTGAAATCAGAAGTATAATACCAGAGCTTATTCAACTTAAAAAAATATTTTTCTAGGTGTTTTGAAAACAATTTTTATGTGAATTTATGGTTAAGTACATGTTCCTTACTCAGGATCTACCCAAGTTAGTACACCCAGCACTAAACTAAGAAAACAGGAAGTACTATGTGATAAAACTGGTAATGCTATGTAAATAAAACAATTCATTTATAAATAATAATAAATGATCACTCCACACCACAGTAACTTAGGATGATTTGAGAATAAATACTTAACTTTGAGAAGGATTACTTGACTGGCAGTGTGTTGCTGGTACGTGTCAAGATTATTCCTCTCCCTGACAGTAATATTAACCACAATCCATCTCAGTTACTTCACTTTATCATTTTCTGACTAATGTTAAAAAAAACAACGTCATTGAAGGCTGCTTAAACTAAGTGTAGGCTTAACCTCTGTTAGAGTCATATAAAAACTTCCACTAGAAGGTAACTTCTAGTAAAAAAACAAATCTGCTATACAGAGTGCTAATACTTTAAAAATACAAATTTTAAAAATAGTCATACAAAACCAATAGATTGTTTTCCTAATTTAAAAACAAAACTTCAGCAAATCCTCTAAACACACCACAATATATTGCCCCGTGTGTGTGTGTATGTTCACATTTTGCTAAACTTAATTTTAAATTGTGGGGAAAAAGTTGCATAGCCATATTTTAAACAAAATATATCACATTGAACATGTAATAATTTAAAGTTTTAAAAGGTCAGTGTACCCATGAAAAATTTTCTTCAGTATTATACAAATACTACATAAAAAGCAGTTTGCTATATAGGACCCCCCAAATTAAGTACTTTGCTAAAGGTCCCTTCTAATAAATGGAGGCAGGCTGACACAAGTCTATCTAAATCCAAAAATTTCCTACTCTGGTTCTTGAATTTTATCTTTCCGGGCTATTTCCCCTTTCAATTTGGATGTTCCTTTTAGAAAACATCTGCACTTACACTCTACTTTCTATAAAATCATTTTCTTTTTCTATTAATGCAATAGTTTTTCTCTGTGAGGGTATTTACTCTTGTTTCGTTTTCAAGGCTTCTTCTGCTTCTTAAATTGTCTTTGTTTCTTCTGGTTTCTTTTATTTTTCTATTCCATTTAGTCTCTGTTGTCCTTCACACTGAAGGCTGTCTTTCAGTGTGAATGTCTGCTACCTTCATTTTTAAGAACGAGGCACGAAAGAGCTGACTGAAGTACACTGAACATAAGCAGCATGTGAACGGGTCGACTTCACTGAAGAGAAATCAGGTGGGCTCCAAGCAGGATCCCTAAATGTCAGTACTCTTCAGGTCTTTTCTCTTGAGCCAGTCAGTATATCCAAAGAGGAGCACAATTTTGTCTTACAGGGTGGGGCTGGTACAAGCCTGGTTGTCGGAGTTCCGATAGCATGACAGCAAAAGGGGTCTGGGGGCCTTCACCATTCAGTTCTTAAAGCTTTCTGTTAATCCTCCTGCTTTCCATTCCTTACCCTTCGACTCTCCTGCTGCTGTTCTTGTTGTTCTCAAATCAGAAACTTCTCCAGTACAATTTCTCCAAAAAGTAAACCTCTAGTCTTTTGCCAAGATAAAGGTAAAAGTAGCTGCATATTGGAAAGAAGTATAAATGCAAGTATTCAGTGTAAACTATTCTTTCTGGTTATATCTAAAGTCTACCAGTTCAGTGATAGGGACAGATCTGAGATCAAATCCTAGCCTTAACACTTGGAAAATGTATGACCTTAGAGAGCTGCTTAACTTCACTACATCTAGTTTCATTATGTGTAAAATAAAGATAATAACACATTCCTTACAGTGTTGTTGAAGGGATTAAAGAAGGGCGCTTATACAAAATGTTTGTTAAAAGCACCTACTAGGGCTTCCCTCACAATCCTACAAAAAGATTCTAACCTTTCCCAATATCATTCTTTTGCTGACTGGACTATAAACTCCCCAAGGCCAGGGAATGTAATTTATATCAAAATCCCTAAGATCCACGTGGCATATAACAGTATATTTGATGCCAAGATTAAAATATTTTTTAATATATTTTGTCAGCCAATAAAAAATAGCCAAATGTGGGGTAATTTTAAATTTCTTTCTCTGCAATTATGTTTTATTTAAATACTTTAAGATCCATTATTTACTGTTATAATACAATAAAGTTTTTTTATTTTTTTAAGTTTGAATTCCTTTGGTTTTGACTGAAGCCCAATAAATAGAAAAACAAAGTAAAAGTTATAACGCCTATCATTTTAAAACAGTATTGCTCCCCCCCCCCAAAAAAAGAGTGTTCTTTTCCCTCTGTGACATCTAGATGGTATATTGATTCCCAGTATATCTGTTACAGAGCCTACTAAAAGGACTGGCATTCGTCAGAAACAGCACTTAAAACTTAAAGAGATAAAGAAGTGCTGTCTGATCAACAACAGTTAAATGTCGGTAGTCAATTCCAGGTCAAGATGAATGCTGTATATTAAATGTGTGTGTTAGGAGAAATATCTCACATATAAAAACACACAACCAAATGGTAGGAGATAAAAAGGAGACAGGAGGCAGGGCGGGGGTGGTGGTGGAAATCATCTACTTTTGCTTTAAACAAAGAGAGAGAGAGGGAAAAAAACACAATAAATACAAGGACAAACAATAGCAACTCATCAACCAGTAAATAAATTCAGAACAGCCTTGTCATTCAGTACTCTTCAGTTATCTCAGAATGTACGCTTTAGAAACATTTTGACCCAGACTAGAGCAATGAAAGCTGCTAGTTTAACAGAGTGTGGATGGTACAGCATTGTAAGATAGGTTTAAAACAAACAAACAAACAAAAACCTGTGATTCACTGGGACCTGGACCAAAATTTAAAATACAGTTTGAAGATCTGATGATAGTAAACTTTGCTCAAATTCCTACACTGCAAGGTAGGGTCATTTTCCCCTAACGTTTACTTTTCTTGACTCTTAAACAAAATAACAGATCACATTGTGCTTGCACTCTACAGTTGAAAAATGCATGATTTTCCTTTTCCCTCTACCTTGAACTCTTTCTTTCAGTATTTTCCTTCACTTTAAGAATGAGCTCTAATAAATATTAAATACTTGATTATACCTTGGCCAGTCCTGCTTTTTCCCCCCAATCTTCAGTTATTTTTTAGTAAAATAGTAACTTAGAAGATTTTATTTTATCTAATCTCCAGAAACTAAGAGTCCCTCGCACACCCTATTACTCAATGAACAATCAATAAATGAAAAACCCAAATGAATGCTCGAGTAGTAACATCAGGTATTCTCTAGGTTTAAGCAAACATGCAGCTTTTTCATAAAACAGGCTTAGTCAAAAAAGCTTGGGGCATAACCTGGGACAAACACACCAGGAGTAGGCAATTGGGAAAAGCTTTCCTTTTTCAAGCAATGGAATGCTGGTTGTCTCTTACCATGCATTTCAGCATGAGAGGTGAAAAGCAACTTGATAAAATAACATCAAAACAGACTTAGCAATTGATACCAAACGTAGAAAGCAGTATAGCATATTGCAGTGTTTCTCAAGGTTTCTGGGCCAAAACTCATAGTAAGAAGTCTGTCACTTCAAATCATAACCCAGCACGCACACACACACACACACACACACACACACATCTTAAGCAGAAGATTCATACACGATGCACATTACTTTCTTTTTTTAATGTAATGCTATACTATTCTATTCCTTTTTTAAAATGCTAGTTGTGAACTGCATAGTGTTTAAATTCTGGTTCTATCCACTAGCTATGTGACTTTGTACAACTTGCTTAACCTCATGGTGCCTCAATTTCTGTCCCTGTAAAAGACATTAATAACGTTACCAATCTTAGAAGGCCTTTGTGAGGGTTAAAAGAATTAACACATGTGATATTCTTAAATAAGAGCCTGGCATATACTAAGTCCTTAATAAACATTAGTTAACAGTAATAAAGTGAGAGGTTCCTACCTTCTGAAATTTACAGCTGAGTTTTCATTTGCAAGATTTCACTTGGAAATGGATAGTTCCATTTCAATCTAACAACATACTTGTTTTTTGGAATAGGTATCCAGGTATATACATTAAATATTCCAAAATAACTACGTTGATCAATTAGAACAGAAATGATTGTACCTGATTACCTTGATTTTCCTCAATTAGAAAATTGGCTTACACAATCAATCTCCTACTAAGGAAATAAATAAATAAATAAATCACAATAGCACAAAAAAATCTTACTAATCCACCAAGGAAGCCCTGGTACTGAAACACTCAGCCATCATAATTTGTTTTTATGGTATGACATTTTGTAATATATTCCTGTCCTAATTATAACTTCTTATAAAGAAAAGACAAAAAAAAATGTTATCTCTTCCAAGGAGACTGTCAAAATATAAAAATCAGTATGTATTTGTAAAATATGGATTAATGTCACTTCAAAGTTTATGCATGGTTAGATCTGTCTTCTCATCAGTCAGAATTTCAGACTAGTGATGAAACAACAGGGAAAGTGGAGAAAAAAAATCAACTTCAAAACTGATCTCTACTTTTTTTCAGCTTTAAAAGAATAAATTAAACCATTATGTTAAATGAGGAGTTTCTCAATACAAGGAAATATTAAATTTTCATTGTGATTTTCAGACTAGACATTTTTTTTTGCACTGCCCCATTTAGACTTTCTTTTTGAACAGAATGATCAGAAACATAATACAGAAGAAAGGGTGCTGATTACATTAATTCAGCTTCAGAAGGAGAATTCCCTGTGCAACATGGAAGAGATTACCAAATAAAATTGTAGCTTTGTATCAATGCTACTAAAACTCCTCTGAAAACCAGCTTAGGGGAAATTAAATGGACATAAACACGCATAAATAATTCAATGCATTTTAAAGCTAGTCAGGCTATATTATCTACTTAAGAAGGAGGGTAAGATCTGTTTATATTTTAAATTAAGCTTTGCACACAATGTTTCCTTTGATTTCACAAGTTTATTTAAACAAATAGTAATGTTTGCTAAATGTATACTATGGGACAAACTTCAATATAATTCTATTATAATCGTTTTTCATACAGATATAGCTCATTTTATGTACGTGATGCATTCCTGAAAATATGTATATAAACAGATATTTCAAAATGGAATACTGTAAACATTAGGCAGACTTTAATACCAATAGGAATGAGATACATTTTATAAAGTAAACAATGTTATACATGGAAAGTACAATTTTAAAATACCTGATATGCTTATTTCACTTAAAATAATTCATTAATTCCAAACTCACTTATTTCCATGAATATTTAATGAAAACAATTAGTAGTAGCAGAATTCCATTTTCATGAACTTGAATGACTTTTGTAGCATTTGAACTACTGCTGCTTTATAGGAAAGGAGATGCTGTAGGTTATGTGGCTGAGTATTAGAGCTCCCTACTTCTTCCCAGCTCTGCTAATCGCACTACTGTTGGCTAGCCAATTAAGTGCTGTTCAGCTAGTGTTGAAAACACTCTTTATAAATTTTCCTTCCTCAGCACAAAATGCAATTCTTTCACAAAATCTCTTATTATAAATTTTTTTATATATAAAATTTTTATATAAAAATGGATACTACTACAATTAAACACACTAAATCACCAAAGTGATATTTTTATGTCTTTGTACAGTGGATATGGACATTTATAGATAGAGAATAATGAAAATAACTCTTTTGCTTTGGCTTCTGAACCCCTTTTTACTTTTAATCTAATAAAATAAAAAAAGCAAAATTTCTATTGCTTGTCTAGTGGGGCATAAAAATAACCTTATTTATCACATACAGAAGATAAGTTATAAAGACATGAGTTAAAACAGTGTTTTACACACCTAGCAAAAGTATTTGGCAAGTCCTTAGAAACAGCTGCAACATACAAATAAGATTCAATTTGAATAAAAGACTCTATTTACCTGGCAAATAATAACAGCATTTTGCTGATACTATTTCATCGGATTCTCATAATAAAAAATTCATAGGACCTACTTTTAAAAAATTGTTTTGAAGGCTTTCTTCTGGTCATGTAAGATTTTTAGTGGAATAGAGAACAAAGATGAGGGTCAGAGAACGGAGGCTTTTGGCAAGGAAGTAGTAAGACGAGGCGATAGGGTTATGGGAGCTCTTGTTCAGGTACAGTGATGGCAGAAGAGAGAAATACAGCCTCAGCAGAAAAATCCAAATAGCCTCCCACTTAGCACCACTGCTAACTGTTCCATCAAGACATAAACATGCACCTTGTCCACAATCCATCTAACTACTCACTGCATCTTAAAGAGCCTACAAAAAGTCCTCTAAAGCACAAAACATCTTAATAAGTTATGTGCTTAAATAGAAGTCCAAACTGAAGGACTCAGCTTAAACAAAAAAAAAGGCAATTCTTCTAGATGTCTAGAAAGGTTATATATTTATTTTGTGAGGCAAATTTTACATTTTAACAATTTAATGAAAAATGAGACCTTTACTTTCACTTACATAAAATTCAAATAAAGGATAGTAGGATATAATAGTCTGAGAATTAAAGAGCTGTCCAGTTTATACTATTGACCTACTGCATGGCTCACTACACAAGTCAAACTAATACAGTCCTCATTTATTAGACAAGAGAGTTCTACAGATTCCAGTGAAATACTACAGGGTCTTAGAACAAATACAATACCTAAATGTAAGTAAGGCCTTCCTTTTAAAAAAAAAAAACCCAAAAAACATTTATCCACTTCTTATTCCTCGTAGTCAATGGGTCACCTGGGAAATTCTGCTGATCTGGCCACAGCTGGCTGCTCTTGGTTGTGCTTGCTCATATGCTTGTGGTCAGCTGAGGGCTGGCTCGTGTAGGATGGCCTCAGCTCACACAGCTCAGCCATCCTCCAGGTGTCAGTCCTGGCCCTCCAGCTAGTTAACCTGGGCATGTTGTTCTCAAGGTGATCAAAGAAAAGTAAAAGCAGAAACATGCAGGCGCTTTTTCAAACCTCTATTTTGTGTCTAGTTTACTAATTACCTCTTTTTCTCCCCTTACTGGCCTTTTTATTGTTTTTGTTTTTTAATTGTTATAAAATATACATACATGAACCTTACCATTTTAACCACTTTTAAGTGTAAGTTCAGTGGCATTACATTCAGGTTGTTGGCCAACCATCACCACCTTCCGTCTCCAGAACTTGTTTCATCTTGCAAAACTGAGACTCTATATCCATTAAGTGAGTCTCCATTCCTCCCTCCCCCTGCCAGGCCCTGGCAACCACCATTCTACTTTCTGTCTCTATGAATTCGACTACTCTAAATACCTCACATGAGTGAAATCACACAGTGTTTGTCCTTTTGTGAATGGCTTATTTCACTTAGCATAATGTCTTCAAGGTTCATCCATACTGCAGCATGTGTCAGAGGTTCCTTCCTCTTTAAGGCTGAACAATATTCCACTGTATATATGTACCACATTCTGTTTATCCATTTATCCAACAGTGGATACTTGGATTGCTTCCATCTTTTGGTTAGTGTAAATAACACTATTATAAATATGAAAATTGGTATACAAATACCTCTTCGAGTCTCTGCTTTTATTTCTCTTGGGTATATATTCAAAAGTAGAATGGCTGGATCTTAGGGTAATTCTATTTTTTATTTTGAAGGAACTGCCATACTTTTTTCCATGTCAGCTTCACCATTGTACAGTCCCACCAGCAGTCTACAAGGGCTCTAATTTCTCCACATCTTCACCAATACTTGTTATTTTATGACTATTTATTTATTTTTTAATTAAAGCCATCCTACTGGCTGTGAAATGGTTATCTCATTTGGTTTTGATATACATTTTCCTAACAATTAGTAATGTTGAACACCTTTTCATCTGCTCATTGGCCATTTGTATAACTTCTTTGGAGAATTGTCTATTCAAATTCTTCACCTGTTTTTGAATCAGGTTGTTTGGTTTTTGTTGTTGAGTTTTAGGAGTTCTCTATATATTCTACATATTAATCCCATATCCGATAGGTAATGTGCAAACAAGGCTTTCTTTTGAAAATGAAAACTCTCCTTTAAAAGTGAAAAAGGATTCAGGATATTCTGTTTGTTGATAATTCAGGACAGAAAAGGAAAATTCTTAAAGAATGCCTGATGGTATGCGAAAATACTTATAGAAAACCCAGTGTGTGTGTGTGTGTATGTGTGTGTGTGTATAAAATGTAGTTATTCCTTACTGATATGCGGTAAATTAGAGGTAGTTTTTGTTATTTACATGTTTCACATTTTAAAATTAAAAACAGACTGATTAATTTTAACACAGTTAAAATTAATTTTTTAGAACTTGGGGGAAATGTCATGTATATTTTATTATTTAATTCATTTAACACATTTATTGAATGGCAGGTCCTATACTAGGCAAGGGAGAAATAATGGTAAACGAGAACTCTATCTTTATGAACTTTAGTGGAGCACACAAGAAGAACCAAAACAAGTAGGTAGAAAGATATGTAAAAATGCAGGATATTTTAGGTGCTCTGAAAGAGAGGAAGGAAGGAATCAGTAATGGTCTCTATGAGGAGGTGTTGTTCCTAAAGGACTGAGACAGTCAGCCACTCACAGAGCAGGGAGATGAACGTTCAAGGCAGAGAAAGCAAACTGTGGAGTTGGGAAGGATTCATTCTGCATGCAATGATAAGTCAAGAAAGGTTTAAGCGCTGAATTTATGGAATTCAAAATTACATTTAAAGAGGATCCACTCTGCTGTAGTGAGGAATGGCTCAGAGAAGGGCAAGAGGTAGAGGAAAATCACTTAGGAGACACAGAGCAGTGTGGGGTTACTTGTCTTTTTACAAGAGTGCTGGTAAGAAGTTTCCATGATGTTCTTCGTATCTTTTATCAAGTACTGACACCCTTAGAAGAAGCTGATATTTAGGAATAATATTTTCTTAAATGTATATGGAGAAAAAAATATAACTGTTAATATTTTTAGTTGTCATCAAGGTTACCAGGCATATTAAATTTTTCTATTTTAAATTTGAGAATAATGAAAATACATTTAAAAGACAAATATATTAGTTATAATAATATTAAAAATATTTTCTAAATGTGATGTGAAAATAAAGATAATCACTTGAATATTTTTATATTCAAGATAGTGATATTTCAGATGATTACTAAGAAATTACCTTGGACAAATCTCTGAAGTTACTTGGCAAAGTAAGATCCAGTTCTTCTGATTCATAATTAGTAATGACCCAGGGAAACACTGGGTACTGATTTAAGTCATTGTAACTCCGTCCTGGAAGAGGAAAAAAAAGTCATTCTTAATTTAGAAGAACGAAATGATAAACATTCAGGAATATACTAAAAGTAACAAGAACAACAATTTCTGAGTGCCAGACATTGTTCCCAGTGCTATCCATTCACGATTTCATTTAATTCTCACAATAACCCTATGAAATTGGTATCACCCCCGTTTTACAGATAAAAAAACAAAGGCACAAAAGTTTATGTAACTTGCCCCAAATCATGCAACTAGTAATGGTCAAACTACATTCAAATCCAGATACTCTGTACCCACATCTTATAAATTACACAACTATTTTTTATTAGTTGAAAGCCTGCACCAAATAAAATAATCTTCATTAGGAATTTAAAAAACAAGTTGCAATCTCACAGAGTTCTTCAACACCAGAATCCTTTCTTTGCCATTAATTAACCAACCAACCAATCAACTAAGTTCAAGTGACTTCACCCCTATGGGCATTCACAGTCAACTGTAAAATGACCAGGATGTTCTTAATAACTCTGAAATTTCTGTGACAGCTTTCAAATTCTATGCTCCTTTGAACATAATGCACAGTATCATAGATGTTGCTTACTCCATTCCCAAATGCTGCCACATACTCTTCTATGATTCTGCTAAACTAATGACATTCAACGACACATTCAGGTCTACTAAAAATATGAATAAAACAAAGGATGACGTAGCCCATCCATGTAGAAACAGCAGTTTTCTGGATATCACCACTTTAGGGAGGCAGCACGGTAGATGACATCATTGTTTCTGGAGTAAAAATGTTGGCGTTTTTGACTCCACCATTTTACTAGTCTATAACCTATTTTTACTTAGATTTAATGTGAACAGACTTTTATGGCTAAAATACAAGGCAAACAAGGATATTAATATTGGTTGAATTCCTTTCTTATAGTGTATTCTATTATCGCCATTCTTTTCCCATTCTCAAATATATACGGATATCATATCAATATAGGGCTGAGTATTACAGTAGCTCTCCACACAAATTCTTGGTATCTAAGCCTCCCTTATCATTTGATGTTTTGTTTTTTTTTTTAAACATCTTTATTGGAGTATAATTGCTTTACAATGGTGTGTTAGTTTCCGCTTTATAACAAAGTAAATCAGCTATACATATACATATATCTCCACATCTCCTCCCTCTTGCATCTCCCTCCCACCCTCCCCATCCCACCCCTCTAGGTGGTCACAAAGCACTGAGCTGATCTCCCTGTGCTATGTGGCTGCTTCCCACTAGCTATCTATTTTACATTTGGTAGTGTATATATGGCCATGCCACTCTCTCACTTCGTCCCAGCTTACCCTTCCCTCTCCCCGTGTCCTCAAGTCCATTCCCCTCGTCTGCATCTTTATTCCTGTCCTGCCCCTAGGTTCTATTCAGAACCTTTTTTTTTTTTTTTTTTTTTTTTTTTTAGATTCCATATATATGTGTTAGGATATGGTATCTGTATTTCTCTTTCTGACTTAACTTCACTCTGTATGACAGACTCTAGGTCCAGCCACCTCACTACAAATAACTCAATTTCGTTTCTTTTTATGGCTGAGTAATAGCCCATTGTATATATGTGCCACAACTTCTTTATCCATTCATCTGTCAATGGACACTTAGGTTGCTTCCATGTCCTGGCTATTGTAAATAGAGCTGCAATGAACATTGTGGTACATGACTCTTTCTGAATTATGGTTTTCTCAGGGTATATGCCCAGTAGGGGGATTGCTGCATCATATGGTAGCTCTATTTTTAGTTTTTTTTTTTTTTTTTTTTTTTTTTTTTAGTTTTAGTTTTTTAAGGAACTTCCATACTGTTCTCCATAGTGGCTGTATCAATTTACATTCCCACCAACAGTGCAAGAGAGTTCCCTTTTCTCCACACCCTCTCCAGCATTTATTGTTTGTAGGTTTTTGGATGATGGCCATTCTGACTGGTGTGAGGTGATACCCCATTGTAGTTTTGATTTGCATTTCTCTAATGGTTAGTGATGTTGAGCATCCTTTCATGTGTTTGTTGGCAATTGGTATATCTTCTTTGGAGAAATGTCTATTTAGGTTTTCTACACGGTTTTGGATTGGGTTGTTTGTTTTTTTGATATTGAGCTGCATGTGTTGCTTGTAAATTTTGGAGATTAATCCCTTGTCAGTTGCTTCATTTGCAAATATTTTCTCCCATTCTGAGGGTTGTCTTTTCATCTTGTTTATGGTTTCCTTTGATGTGCAAAAGCTTTTAAGTTTCATTAGGTCCCATTTGTTTATTTTTGTTTTTATTTCCATTTCTCTAGGAGGTGGGTCTAAAAGGATCTTGCTGTGATTCATGTCATAGAGTGTTCAGCCTATGTTTTCCACGAAGAGTTTTATAGTGTCTGGCCTTACATTTTGGTTTTTAAACCATTTTGAGTTTTTTGTGTATGGTGTTAAGGAGTGTTCTAATTTCATTCTTTTACATGTAGCTGTCCAGTTTTCCCGGACCCACTTATTGAAGAGGCTGTCTTTTCTCCACTGTATATGCTTGCCTCCTTTATCAAAGATAAGGTGACCATATGTGCATGGGTTTATCTCTGGGCTTTCAATCCTGTTCCATTAATCTATATTTCTGTGTTTGTGCCAGTACCATACTGTCTTTATTACTGTAGCTTTGTAGTATAGTCTGAAGTCAGGGAGCCTGATTCTTTCACCTCCGTTTTTCTTTCTCAAGATTTGCTTTGGCTATTCGCGGTATTTTGTGTTTCCATACAAGTTGTGAAATTTTTTGTTCTAGTTCTGTGAAAAATGACATTGGTAGTTTGATAGGGATTGCACTGAATCTGTAGATTGCTTTGGGTACTACAGTCATTTTCACAATGTTGACTTTTCCAATCCAAGAACATGGTATATCTCTCCATCTGTTGGTATCATCTTTAATTTCTTTCATCAGTGTCTTATAGTTTTCTGCATACAGGTCTTTTGTCTCCTTAGGTAGGTTTATTCCTAGGTATTTTATTCTTTTTGTTGCAATGGCAAATGGGAGTGTTTCCTTAATTTCTCTTTCAGATTTTTCATCATTAGTGTATAGGAATGCAAGAGATTTATGTGCATTAATTTTGTATCCTGCTACTTTACCAAATTCATTGATTAGCTCTAGTAGTTTTCTGGCAGCATCTTTAGGATTCTCTATGTGTAGTATCATGTCATCTGCAAACAGTGACAGCTTTATTTCTTCTTTTCCGATTTGTATTCCTTTTATTTCTTTTTCTTCTCTGATTGCCGTGGATAGGACTTCCAAAACTATGTTGAATAATAGTGGTGAGAGTGAAAAACCTTGTCTTGTTCCTGATCTTAGAGGAAATGCTTTCAGTTTTTCACCATTGAGAACGATATTGGCTGTGGGTTTGTCATATATGGCCTTTATTATGTTGAGGTAAGTTCCCTCCATGCCTACCTTCTGGAGGGTTTTTATCATAAATGGGTGTTGAATTTTGTCAAAAGCTTTTTCTGCATCTATTGTGATGATCATATGGTTTTTCTTCTTCCACTTATTATTATGGTTTATCACACTGATTGACTTGCGCATATTGAAGAATCCTTGCATTCCTGGGATAAATCCCACTTGATCATGGTGTATGATCCTTTTAACGTGCTGTTGGATTCTGTTTGCTAGTATTTTGTTGGAAATTTTTGCATCTATGATCATCAGTGATAGTGGCCTGTAGTTTTCTTTCTTTGTGACATCTTTGTCTTGTTTTGGTATCAGGGTGATGGTGGCCTCGTAGAATGAATTTGGGAATGTTCCTCCCTCTGCTATATTTTGGAAGAGTTTGAGAAGGATAGGTGTTAGCTCTTCTCTAAATGTTTGATAGAATTCGCCTGTGAAGCCATCTGGTCCTGGGCTTTTCTTTGTTGGAAGATTTTTAATCACAGTCTCAATTTCGCTGCTTGTGATTGGTCTGTTTATGTTTTCTATTTCTTCCTCATTCATTCTCGGAAGGTTGTGCTTTTCTATGAATTTGTCCATTTCTTCCAGGTTGTCCATTTTATTGGCATATAGGTGCTTGTAGGAACCTCTCATGATCCTTTGTATTTCTGCAGTACCAGTTGTTACTTCTCCTTTTTCATTTCTAATTCTATTGATTTGAGTCTTCTCCATTTTTTTCTTGATGAGTCTGGCTAATGGTTTATCAATTTTGTTTATCTTCTCAAAGAACCAGCTTTTAGTTTTATTGATCTTCGCTATTGTCTCCTTCATTTCTTTTTCATTTATTTCTGATCTGAAATTTATGATTTCTTTCCTTCTGCAAACTTTGGGGTTTTTTTGTTCTTTCCCTAATTGCTTTAGGTGTAAGGTTAGGTTGTTTATTTAAGATGTTTGTTTCTTTTTTCTTTTTTTTTAATATATATGCTAGGTATTATTTTATTTAATTTTATTTATTTATGGCTGTGTTGGGTCTTCGCTTCTGTGCGAGGGCTTTCTCCAGTTGCAGCAAGCGGGGTCCACTCTTCATCGCAGTACACAGGCCTCCCACCATCGCGGCCTCTCCTGTTGCAGAGCACAGGCTTGAGACGCACACGCTCAGTAATTGTGGCTCACGGACCCATTTGCTCCACGGCATGTGGGATCCTCCCAGACCAGGGCTCGAACCCGTGTCCCCTGCATCGGCAGGCATATTTTCAACCACTGCACCACCAGGGAAGTCGCAAGATGTTTGTTCCTTGAGGTAGGATTTTATTGTTATAAACTTCCCTCTTAGAACTGCTTTTGCTGCATCCCATAGGTTTTGGGTCGTCGTGTTTTCATTGTCATTTGTTTCTAGGTATTTTTTGATTTCCTCTTTGATTTGTTCAGTGATCTCTTGGTTATTAAGTACTGTATTGTTTAGCCTCCATGTGTTTGTAATTTTTACAGACTTTTTTCCTGTAATTGATATCTAGTCTCATAGTATTGTGGTTGGAAAAGATATGTGATATGATTTCAATTTTCTTAAATTTACCAAGGCTTGATCTGTGACCCAAGATATGATCTATCCTGGAGAATCTTCTATGAGCATTTGAGAAGAATGTGTATTCTGTTGTTTTTGGATGGAATGTCCTATAAATATCAATTAAGTCCATCTTGTTTCATGTATCATTTAACTCTTGTGTATCCTTATTTATTTTCACTTTGGATGATCTGTCCATCAGTGAAAGTGGGGTGTTCAATTCTCCTACTATGATTGTGTTGTCGATTTCCCTTGTATGGCTGTTAGCATTTGCTTTATGTATTGAGGTGCTCCTATGTTGGGTGCATAAGTATTTACAATTGTTTTATCTTCTTCTTGGATTGATCCCTTGATCATTATGTAGTGTCCTTCTCTGTCTCTTGTGATAGTCTTTATTTTAAAGTCTATTTTGTCTGATAGGAGAATTGCTACTCCAGCTTTCTTTTGATTTCCATTTGCATGGAATATCTTTTTCCACCCCCTCACTTTCAGTCTGTATGTGTCCCTAGGTCTGAAGTGGGTCTCTTGTAGGCAGCATATATACAGGTCTTATTTTTGTATCCATTCAGCCAGTCTATGTCTTTTGGTGGGAGCATTTAATCCATTTACATTTAAGGTAGTTATCGATATGTATGTTCCTATTACCATTTTCTTAATTGTTTTGGGTTTGTTATTTTAGGTCTTTTCCTTCTCTTGTGTTTCCTACCTAGAGAAGTTCCTTTAGCATTTGTTGTAAAGCTGGTTTGGTGGTGCTGAATTCTCTTAGCTTTTGCTTGTCTGTAAAGGTTTTAAAATCTCCGTCGAATCTGAATGAGATCCTTGCTGGGTAGAGTAATCTTGGTTGCAGGTTTTTCCCTTTCATCACTTTAAATATGTCTTGCCACTCCCTTCTGGCTGCAGAGTTTCTGCTGAAAGATCAGCTGTTAACTTCATGGGGATTCCCTTGTATGTTATTTGTTGTTTGTCCCTTGCCAATTATAATATTCTTTGTATTTAATTTTTGATAGTTTGATTAATATGTGTCTTGGTGTGTTTCTCCTTGGATTTATCCTGTATGGGACTCTCTGTGCTTCCTGGACTTGATTGACTATTTCCTTTCCCATATTAGGAAGTTTTCAACTTCAAATATCTCTTCAAATATTTTCTCAGTCCCTTTCTTTTTCTCTTTTTCTTCCAGGACCCCTATAGTTCGAATGTTGGTATGTTTAATGTTGTCCCAGAGGTCTCTAAGACTGTCTCAATTGTTTTCATTCTTTTTTCTTTATTCTGCTCTGCAGTAGTTATTTCCACTATTTTATCTTCTACATCACTTATCCGTTCTTCTTCCTCAGTTATTCTGCTATTGATTCCTTCTAGAGAATTTTTTATTTCATTTATTGTGTTGTTCATCATTGTCTGTTTGCTCTTTATTTCTTCTAGGTCCTTGTTAAATGTTTCTTGTATTTTCTCCATTCTATTTTCAAGATTTGGGGTCATCTTTACTATCATTACTCTGAATTCTTTTTCAGGTAGACTGCCTATTTCCTCTTCATTTGTGAGGTCTGGTGGGTTTTTACCTTGCTCCTTCATCTGCTGTGTGTTTCTGTGTCTTCTCATTTTGCTTAACTTACTGTGTTTGGGGTCTCCTTTTTGCAGGCTGCAGGTTCATAGTTCCCGTTGTTTTTGGTGTCTGCCCCCAGTGGCTAAGGTTGGTTCAGTGGGTTGTGTAGGCTTCCTGGTGGAAGGGACTAGTGCCTGTGTTCTGGTGGATGAAGCTGAATCCTGTCTTTCTGGTGGGCAGAACCCCGACCGGTGGTGTGTTTTGGGGTGTCTGTGACCTTATGATTTTAGACAGCCTCTCTGCTAATGGATGGGGTTGTGTTCCTGTCTTGCTAGTTGTTTGGCATAGGGTGTCCAGCACTGTAGCTTGCTTGTTGTTGGGTGGAGCTGGGTCTTAGCTTTGAGATGGAGATCTCTGGGAGAGCTTTCGCCGTTTGGTATCACATGGAGCCGGGAGGTCTCTGGTGGACCAATGTCCTGAACTTGGCTCTCCCCCCTCAGAGGCACAGGCTTGACACCCAGTTGGAGCACCAAGACCCTCACTGAATACTGTTACCTCCTCAGAGCGCTCAATAGCAGCGTGCATGGAGCTTTTACAGAGGGTCTCAGCAAGCAGGCAGTCCTGAGGTACCAGATTAGCAAACGTTCAAAAGCTTGACAATATACTCTGTTGGCAAGGGTGTGGAGAAACAGTCCCTCTTTTGCATTGCTAGTGAGAATGCAAAAGGGTATAACCAACAACAACTTTGTCAATATGTCTTCATCAACCAAATGAGCAATGACAATGTGGGACCCAGAACCACTCACTCTGTGGAAGAATCCCAGGTTCAGGCAGGGGACAGGCAGAGTGCAGGTAATATCTGGATATTGCTTGACACTTTACAGACTGTTCTCAATGAATTTGCCTTCTCTGCTGAGCTTCAAAGCTTCCAAGATCTTGGCAGCTGGGAAGTAAAAGGCAGAGGGAGGGAGCGTGGGCCAGGAGCAGCTCCTGGGCATGTGCCCATGAGAGTGGCTGCCTGAGAGACCCGGGAGCAGAGGGTAAATAGTCCCCCGATTGGACGGAGTGGAGCAAGGACTACAACCTGATTTGATGCTTTTAACATTTTATTTCACTGTATTCATCAAGGGCATGAGGTCTATTAGAGTAACAGAGTTCTTCCTTGATTGACCTGGAAATAGTCTTAGAAAACATGAATAACTAGGACAATTTTAATTCAGAAGTATTTATGTCATTACATATTTCTATCAATTTTAACTTCTCCCAGAAGAAAATAACCAAACTTAACAGCAAAAAGCAGTCTATTTTGATGTCTCCATTCTCTCACATTTTCCTGATTGAGATGTTAGTAAATAGTAAAATCCTCTTCTTAGCCTATCTGCTTAAATAATCAAGTTTATTGTACCTACGAAAAAAAGAGTACGCACCTGCTCACTGTAAACAGACTTTTATTAATTAAGTTAAATTCAATATTTAGTTACTGAATGCCTAGTGACTGTCTTTTGGGAAATGTGTCATGATATCATGAGAACCTATCTGTATCACAGATAACACTGTAAAAGAAATATTAAATAACATGAGACTCCACCCCAGCCTCTAGTGTATGTAAAAACCATCCAAAGCAAATTATTGATTCTATTCTTTAAAGAGAATATCCAGGGGATATATTTAAAAGACACTATAGACACACTAGAAGTTGAGAGTAGACCATTTCATAAATGCTGTCCATAATTATTACACTGCATTCAATCTAGGTGTTAATTGATTTATCATGTACAAAACATGTCCATTTAAACTTGTTACATAAGTTTCCTGTCTCTCATTATTACTTAAAAATCCTTTCAGTCTCTAGTTATACAATCCCTACTAAATTCCACATAACTGTTCAAACTTTCTTTATTCCATTCCCTCAATGGACCCTCAGATGAGTATCTTCCTAACTGATGAATTTTAGACTTTTTCAGTGTAAGCCCTGAACTTCCAATTCTTCGTACTATGCCCTCTCTTCTCCACTTCTCCAATAGTGTCTTTATTCTCTGGGAGGTGTGATTCTTCCACCTGAGCTCTTGAACAGGTCTCCCTCATAATGTGAATTGTTACTTTTCCTCTCTCTTCCTCTTTCATAGTTACTCTCCGCTGCCTTAACTCACCCTCTCTTTACTATTACACAAGAAAACTGTAATCTACATCTAATGTTCTCGTTTAATCTTGAACCATTCAGTCCTTATAATCAAACTTTTTTGCTTGTTTTGCAAATAAACCCCTAGGGACTTCCCTGGTGGCGTAGTGGATAAGACTCAGCGCTCCCAATGCAGGGGGCCTGGGTTCGATCCCTGGTCAGGGAACTAGATCCCATATTCATGCTGCAACTAAGAATTCTCATGCAACAACTAAGGAGCCAGCCTGCCGCAACTAAGACCTGGCACAACCAAATAAATAAATATTAAAAAAGAAAGAAAACAAACCCCTGTAAAGTAACCCATAAGTCCTGAGATGTTAAAGCCAAAGGCATGGCCTGTACTCACTCTTAATTCTCCCTTACCTCTCCATCACATCTAATACAGCGGCCAAGGCCTTTCTCCCTTTCCCCTTGTATCTCAAGACATTTGCTTCACCTTAGTTCTCCTCCTACTAAGTCTATAAACTCTGGGGTCAGTCATTCTCTTCTCTTCTTTAATAACTTTCCCTCTTTCTTTTTGTTATGCTCAAGAGCATTCCCCAGACCTTACCTCACTGCTTTCTATATCACCTGGCTTGGTAATCTCAACTCTCTCTCTTGGTGATTTCCTCTCTATGCAGATGAAATCCAGTGTCCTATCTCTAAGCTCCAAATACCCTCAACTTAACCTATACTCCAACAATTCTTTTTGATATCTTATCTTGGATGTCTTGCTAGCACAGTAAAATCATCTTTCTCTAGATCAATTTTTTGACTTCTTTTTCCTTCAATGGCACCACCATTTTCTTCATGATTTAGAGCAGAAGCCTGGAAGTCTTTTCTGACACTTTTTTCTCATTTACTCCCAACATTCAGTTAGCTGCATGGCAAATGGTTTGCACCTTGTAAATTCTTGTGTTATCTTTGTTTGTTTGTTTGTTTAATTAATTAATTTTATTTATTTATTTTTGGCTGCATTGGGTCTTTGTTGCTGTGTGCGGGCTTTCTCTAGTTGCGGTGAACGGGGGCTACTCTTCGTTGCAGTATGTGGGCTTCTCATTGCGGTGGCTTCTCTTGTTGTGCAGCACGGGCTCTAGGCAGGTGGGCTTCAGTAGTTGCGGTACACAGCCTCAGTAGCTGTGGCTCATGGGCTCTAGAGCACAGGCTCAGTAGTTGTGGCACATGGGCTTAGTTGCTCCGCGGCATGTGGGATCTTCCCGGACCAGGGATCAAACCCGTGTCCCCTGCATTGGCAGGCAGATTCTCAACCACTGCACCACCAGGGAAGCCCAATTCTTGTGTTATCTAATCCTTTGTTTTAATTCCTACTGTCACCTCTCTAATGCAGGCCCTCATTACTTTTTATATGTAATTGCTTCCTAACTTCTGCTTTCTACCTAGACTCTCTGCACCATAATTTATCCTTCATACTGCTTCCAACTTTTTATACAGTTCTGATATTACTCATTTGTTCAAAAACTTTCAAAAGTTTCCCTGTGAATTGACTGCCAATTCCTCAAACTGACAAAAAAAATCTTCCACAATGTTTCCACACTACCTTTCTAGTTTTCTTTTTCATTATACCTTTATGAATATATATTTTATGTACACGCAAACACAAATACTATACCATTAATTGTTCTCTAGCTATACTTCATTTCTTCCCATCTTTGTATGCTTGCTTACACCTTTAGCTTTACATGGAATGACTCTATTTATACAAATACTCAAAATAATCTAATCATATCACTATTAATAATTTATCATTTGAAATACATCAACATGTGAGCTTAAATTACCTGCTATTGTGTTGAGAAACATCAGGTACTCAAAATTTGAAATCTCCCTGTGTTGCCATCGCTGGGTCATATTAGAAGCTTTAAAAAGTTGACGAGGACTAGCTAATGAGATACGCCTGCAAGAAAAAGAATTGATATAGAATCAAATTAAACAAGATTAATTAGATCAGTAATAAGTCATGACTTCTGTGCTCATTCAAAATGGCATCTGTATTATTCTGAGATGTTCTATTCATGTTATACTAACGAATGCTAGAGATGTTTCAATCTATAATTAATGGTTAAACGAATGATTTGGATGAGTCACAGGTCTATTACCCATATTCTATTCATCAAGGTAAGCTGTCATTACAAAGCCATTATAATATCTAGGCTCCATAAATGTTGATTAATAACAGTATGATTAATAATTCACTGCCTTACTGATACAAAAATAATTATAGTAACTGAGAAATACACATAAAATTGTATTCACATCTTTATCAGTTTAAATAGTCATCTCTTAAAGACAGCATATTTGTACATTATAAATTTAAACATTATGTTTGTATACCCATTGTAATAGGGGAAAGAGGATCCCAACCCCTCAGGTGTCTATTTGTGGGTTCGGATAAAGGTAAGGGAAACTATTATTCTTTTATACAGCCTAATAGTAGACCAAGTTTTCTGTTTTCTTAATGTAATGTAAATAACAAAGGATATAACTGACCAATACTAAGTAGCAGTGGGAAATAGGTGGCAGGATTACTACATTCAGAGCCCAGAATCTCAGAGAAGTATGCTGTCACAGTTCTTCCTACTACTAAGGACAAGATATGTATTTTTTTCAAGCTTTATTTCCAAAGGTATAATTTACGTAACACAAAATTTACCCTTGTAAGTGTACTATTCAATGATTTTTTAAAGTAAATTTCTAGAGTTGCGCAATTATCACCACATTGTATTTTGGAACATTTTAATCAACACTAAAACTTCCCTTGTGCCTATTTAGAGTTAATTCCTATTCCTATCCCCAGCTCTAGGCAACTATCAATCTGCCTTCTGTTTCTATAACTAGCCGTTTCTGAACATTTCAGATAAATGGAATCATACATCATGTAATCTTCTGCATCAGGCTTCTTCTACTAACCGTAATGTTTTGAGGTTCATCAATGTGGCAGCATGTATAAGCAGTTCATTTCTTTTGATTGTAAATAGTATTCCATTGTATGAATACAGAATATACCACATTTTTTAAATCCGTTCACCAGTTGATAGACATTTAAATTATTCCAGTTTTTAGCTATTATGAAAAATGCTACTCAGAACATTCACGTACACATCGTTGATGAACATATGGTTGCATTTCTTTTGGGTAGATGCCTAGGAGTGAAATTGCCAGGTTGTCTGTTGACTTAATATTTATCTTTTTGAGAAACTGCCAAATTGTCTTCCATTATACATTCCAACAAACAATGTATGATGCTCCAAATTTTCCACATCTCTGCCAATACTTGCTATTGTATGAAATTTTTATTATAGCCATTCTAGTGAGTGTAAAATGGTATCTTATTATAATTTTAATGTACATTGTTGAACATCTTTTCATGTGTTAATTAGCCATTTGTTCATTTTCTTTGAGGAAATTACTATTCAGATCTTTTTTACCTTAACTGGGTTGCTTCTGTCCTATTATTGAGTTGTCAAAGGTCATCATACATTTTGGATACAAGTCTATCAAATACATGATGTGCAAATATTTTCTCAGTCTGTGGCTTATCTTTTCACATACTTAGTGATATATTTAAAGCACAAACATTTTAAATTTTGATTAAATCCATCTTCTCAATTTTTGTCTTTTATGAATTATGCTTTTGGGTGTCACATGTGAACTCTTTGCCTAATGCAAGATGATAAAGTTTTTATCCTATATTTTATTTGAGAAATTTTTTAGTTTTAGATCCTAAATATAGGTCTATGACCCACCTTAATTCTTATGAACATTGTGTGGTAAGTGTCGAAGTTCATTTTCTTGCATGTGACTATCCAGTCATTACAGTACCATTTGTTTAAAGATTACCCTTTCTTCATAGAATTGTGTAGGCACGTTTCTTAAAAAGCAACTGACCAGAAATGCAAGAGTTTATTTCTGTATTCTCAATGTAGTTTCATTAATTTATGTGCCTATCCTTGTATAAATAGCACACATTTTGATTATTATGGTTTTATGGTAAGTTTTGAAATCAGATAGTGTAAGTTCTGTAATTTTGTTGTTCTTTTTCAAAATTGTTTTGGCAATTCTAGACCCATTGTATTTCAGCTTCTCTATTTCTCCCAAAAAGTGTACTAAATTTTGATAGGGATTGTATTAAGCTTATAGATTGAGGAAGAATTGACATCTTAATCATATTGAACCTTCTGATCCATGAATATGGAATGTCTCCATTTATTGATGTCTGTCTTTAATTTCTAACAGCCGTGTTTTACACTTTTCATTGCAAAAATTGTACACGTCTTTTGTCATCTAGGAATAAAGACATTTCCCTTTCCAATCTGGATGCCTTTGATTTTTCCCTTCCCTTCCTCTCTTATCACACAGGCTTATCACACATTATATATCAATATAATATTGATAGAAGTGGTGAGAATGGAAGACATTCTAGCCTTCCTGACCTTAGGGGAAAAGCATTTAGTCTTTCAACATTAAGTACAGTGTATGTTATGTGGGTTTTTGATGGTTGCTATTTATCTGTTTGAGATTTTCTAGTCATGAATGTGTGTTTCATTTTGTCAAATGCTTTCTCTGTGTCTACTAAGATGATCATGTGGGGGTTTTTTTTTTGTCCTGTATTCTATTAACTTCATGCATAACATTAATTGATTTTCACATTTAAACCAATCTGCATTCTTGTGATAAAACCCACATGGCTACTTTATAATCCTTTTTGTATATTGCTGGATTTGGTTTGATAATATTTTGTAAAGGATTTTTGAATACATGTTCATTAGGGATATTAGTCTACAGTTTTCTCTTGTTAGCTTGTTTTTTCTTGTGATGTCTTTGCCTAGCATTGGTATTAGGGTAAAGATGGCCTCACAGACTGAACTAGAAAGTGTTTCTTCTTCCTGTGTCTTCCAGATGAGCTTATGAAAGATTGATATCTTTTCTAATTTATCTATTTGATAAGATTCACCAGAAAAGCCATCTGGGCTTTGACTTTTCTTTGTGGGAAGATTTTTAAATTACTAATTCAATGGACCTGTTATAGGCCTATTCAGAATTTTAATTTCTTCTTGAGTCAGTTTTGACAATTCTGTCTTTCTAGGAATTTACCCATCTCATCTCAATTGTCTTAATTTGTAGGCTGAATTTGTTCAGGATATTTCCTTCTAATCCTTTTAATTTCTACATCGTGAGCAGTGCAGTCCCTTCTTTCATTTCTGACTTTGGTAATTCATACCATCTCTTTTGTTCATAGTTAGGCAGTTAAAAGAATGTCAATTTTATTGAGCTTTTCAAGGAATCAGCTTTTGCTTAATTGATCTTCTTTATTGTTTTTGTCTATTTTTCATTGATTTCTGCTCTAATTCTCTTTAGTCACTTTTTCCTACTTGTTTTCCATTTAGCTTGTTCTTCTTTTTCTAGTTTCTAAAGATGGAAGCTTAGGTTACTGATGTTAGGCATTTCTGTATTTCAGATATAGGTATTTAAAGCTATAAAATTTCCCCCTGAATACTATTTTAGCTGCATCCCATAAATTGTGATATGTTATATAGCTCTGTTGGATACAGAAACCCAAATCACTGTCCTTCTCAGTACCATTGTAGGAGGAGTTGCTGAGTGCAGAAGTTACCAAAAGCACCAAGGGCTACTCTGAAGAGCTGCAGCAGCATGTCTGGAAACAAAAAAAAAGGAGCTCCCAAACCCAGGCACTCTAAATGCAGGGAGGTATGTAGGGGAGAAACTGGCACAGACTATGGAGCAAGAAATAAAAGGAGAATAAAGCCCTCCTACTACTCCAGTCACCCCCTATGGCCTAACCTCTGCTCATCCTAACCTCATCCATGTACTTCACACCAAGCTTCAAACTGCAAGATAATATGATCTCCTGGGAGCTGTTATAACCTCTGATTATTTATGTGTTAAACTCCTTGATTAGTGTTCCCTTACAGAAAAAAAAAAAAAAAGCCTGAATCAAGTGATAGGGTTGGGCAAAACTAGTGAAGAGAAAACTAAAATGATATTGTAGGTAGAAACTTTGGGTTGGTTCAGTATGTTGTTATGGCTTATAACTGGTATTGATGTGTATATGCTTATACTGTCAAGTACTCATAAAGTGTCAGAGAGAATATTCCAGAGCAAGAGCTACAGGTAAAAGAGTGATAGTAGGATTAATTCTCCTGCCATTTGCCATCAGTAGTAGGTCAGGATTTAATCCAAATATCTCTACCTACTCATGTCCTATTGACTGAGAAGTCAGAAGTCTCACACCTAAACCAGAACCAAGAGAGATAGCCCAAAGGCTGCAACAGAATTCAAGGGCCTGCTTGCCAACTAGAACTTGTTGATACTGAATAGACAAACTCACAACAATCAACCTCTGGCAGCCAAAAACTGCTGTTGCTACATGCAATAGCCTTTTTTCAGTCTATGTCTTACTGATTTTTCATCAAATCTTACCTTTTTGAAATAGTCTCATTCTTTGGCATCACATTTTACTGGATTTCCCATTTTTCAAGGCCCTTCTGTTTTTGTTTTGTTTTGTTTTTCTCTTTCATTTACTTAACATTTAAATGTTGCATTTCCTCAGAATGCAGCCCTCGTTTCTCCTGCTTGTTCTACGGTCTGTCCTCTCAAGGCTTCAAATTTCATCTAAATGGTAATGACTCCCAATTACTACACTTTTCATTTGCGCTCTAGCCATACCTTCTTATATCTAACTTCCTAGTCAACATTTCAGTCTAGACATCTCTCAGGGGTTTCAATTTCAACAGATCTAAAACCAACCTTCTCCTTTTCAGTTCATTCACTTCTGCCCCCCACCCTCAACCCCAACCCCAACCATGGGGGGTATGGGAGGGTAGATGCATACAGGTACTCCTTCTACAGTGTTCCCCATCTCAGTCTGTGCTACTGAGCAGTTCAAGCTGAAACTTGGGGAGACACACTGGATGCCTCCCCTTTTTATCATCCTCCAAATTTAGCTAATCTCCAAGTCACACAAATTCTATCTCCTTAAAGTCTCTAAACAAGATGTCTCTCTTCCTGTGATGACCTAGAGGGGAGGGATGGGGGGGGCGGGTAGGAGGGAGGCTCAAGAGGGAGGAGACATATGTTTACAAATAGCTGATTCACTTTGTTGTAAAGCAGAAACTAACACAACATTGTAAAGCAATTATACTCCCCAAAAAAAACAACAACAAAAAGATGTCTCTCATCAATGATACTACAGTTTACTTCGATTTCTACAATAAGTTCCCGCCTCCAAACTGACACTGTCTTCCTGAAATCACTAAGTGCCGGTGATACTTGCCTTCCAACATTCCTTAAAACACTGGAAGTTTCAGGGCCTTTACACATGCTATTCACTCTTACAAAGGTTAGCTGATTCCAGTCCTTCAAATCAAACTATAAAGTCACATAGGAAGATATTTCTGACCATCTTATCCAAAGCACTCCATCTCCACTCCACTAACCACTATCAAAATACCCAAAACATCCTTCTTTCACTTACACGGTTTTTCCTTTCATTTACATATTTGTTTAAATGTTTGTGGGCAAGATGATATTTATATTGTACATTACTGGGTGATTGATACACTGTAAGTGCTGAAGATCTATTTAACTGACTGATTTAATAAATTAAGACTTTCAGCTTTCATTAACTGTGGGAAAACATTACAAAGAGTTCCTAAGTATGACAACACATAAAACTCTTTTTAAAATAAAGAGATAATCAGTAAGGACTTCCCTGGTGGCTCAGTGCTTAAGAATCCGCCTGCCAATGCAGGGGACACAGGTTCAAGCCCTGCTCCCGGAAGATCCCACATGCCGCGGCGCAACTAAGCCTGTGTGCCACAGCTACTGAGCCTGCGCTCTAGAGCCCACACGCCACAACTACTGAAGCCCACGCACCTAGAGCCTGTGCTCTGCAAGAAGAGAAGCCACCATAACGAGAAGCCCGCACATCACAACAAGAGTAGTCCCTGCTCACCACAACTAGAGAAAACCCGTGCGTAGCAACAAAGACCCAACGTAGCCAATAAATAAATAAATCTTTGAAAACAAAAGAGAGATAATCAGTAGAATTTTTTATTAAGATAAGGAAATCTACTATGCCATTCTGAGCTGCTTCCTCCTGAACCCTGAAATTCCTCATGAAATTATAAAATTATCGAATCAAAAGCTTTACTGGGATTGTAAAGCAACTATGGCTAATAAACCAGAAGGGCCTCTTTATGTATCCTGTTTACATAAAAGTTGTAACCTGTTACATGTCCATGAATTTTTTGATATTTTCTCTTCAAGAGATGGAACTTGATTCTCCTGCCATGGAGCCTGGGCTATATTTAATAACTCACTTGTAACAAATAAGATGTAGCAGAAATGATGGCGTGTGACTATCAAGGCTAGGTCATTAAGAAGACATTGGGGCTTCTGTCCTTCTCTCTAGAATCACTTGCTCTGGGGAAAGTCATACAGTCACTCAAAAGCAGCCTATGGAGAGGAAGACTTGGCACAGAACTGAGTCCTACTGCCAAGGGGCATGGGAGTGCATCCTCTTAGAAAGTCCTCCAGCCTAGGATAACTGCAGCTCCTGCTAATATCCTATTATTTGTTGATTCTATCTCAATTTCATTTGTAATAAGATACTAACTAAAAAAATTGAAATAAACACTAATCAACATCAATACAAAATTAGGTATGCTAAAAGTAAACTCTAAGTTTCTACTGCTAATACATTTCAATCAATAGAAAAATCCCAGTGTTAATTCTCTTCCTAGTTTTTAAATTAGTTAACTAAATTGTATTGATGAAGCATTAACACCTACTAAGAAAGAAAACAGTTAATGATGGTGCTATTTAAAAATAGACAACTGGCCAGCACATAGGAAAGAGAGGTATAACCCCACACTCTCCCAATTCCCTGTACTGTGAGAGATGCTTTTTGGCATTTTAACATTCCTTTCAAGTAGTTATTAAGTTACTTTGAACAATATAAATACTAGTTATTAAGTCCATATGTATACACAAAGTTAATATTTGAACTCTGATTTACCAGAGGTTAAAGATAAAAGTTTTAATTAACTATGTTGTATTCAAAATCCTTAATATATGGATTCGATATTTACATCAACAGAGAAAAAAATTACAATATGACATAATAAAGCAAAGTCTAATCATTTTTATCAAAATGATTAAAAATTTTAATCTGATTTATCATACATGTTAAATAATGGTACATTTGAAAATGGGTATGTAATAAGCACTTTTGTAACTTAGATATTTTAAATATAGAGAGCCTATTTTTCTATGATCTTTGTTGAGATAAAATTTAATATAATAACATTTACTAAACTTAAGTGTATAGTTTAGTAAGTTTTGAATATACCTATTTCTGTAACCAACCATCATAGAAAGACTCCAAAAAGCTAATTCCTTTGTCCCAGTGTCTGGCTCCTGGCAACCAATGATCTGCTTTCTGTCACTATATGCTTCTGTTTTTTCAACAATTTCATATAAATAGAATCATATAATTTCACATAATTTTTCTGTCATTTCATGTAAGTAGAATCATAGCCCATGGCTATGATGTACGTAGCCCACGGTACTTAACTTCTTTTACCCAGCACAATGTTTCTGAGAGTCATCCATGTTGTTGCATGTATCAGTACTCAATTCCTTTTTATTTCTGAGTAGTATTTCATTGCATGGATGCAGTGCAATCTATTGATCCATTTACAGTTGATGGAACTAGAAGTGTTTTCAGTTTGGGACTACATGAATAACATTTGCTTACAAGTGAATGTGTGCACATATATTTTCATTATTCTTGGTAAACACCTAGGAGTGGAACTGACAGGACATAAATTAAGTGTATATTTAACTTAATAAGAAATCTGGCAAACTTTCCAAAGTGACTATACGAATTTGCACTCCTACTAGCATAGTTCTAGTGTTCCTGATACTGTATATTGATTTCACATTCTTTATCTTTTTCTGTTTTTGAAAATCAGGTTTACTGATTTCTTTACATAGCATAAAATTCATCCTTTTTTAGGTATACAATGCAATGAGTTTTGCCAAACAAAGAGAGTTGTGTAACACCACAACAATCAAGACAGGAAATATTTCCATGTTATCAAAAGGTTCCCTCACACCCTCCTTTGTAACTAATCCTCCCCCTTCACCTCCAATCTCTTGAAACCACTGATCTGATTTCTGTCCAAGTAGTTCTATTTTTTCCAAAAGGTCATATAAATGGAATCACACAAAATGTAATCTTTTGTGTTGCCTTCTTTCATCGAACATAATACTTTTTAAATTCATCTGCCTTGTTCTGTATTTTAGTAGCTTATTCCTTTTTATTGTTGAGCAGTATATCCTGTTGTATGGTTGAATGTACCATAATTCGTCCATTTACTAGTTGAGGACCATGTTGGCTATATCCATTTTTTTGTGACTGTGAATATAGCTGCTATAAACATTTGTGAATAGGTCACTACATGAATATACATATTTTCATTTCTCTAGGGTAAATGCCTTTGAGTGAGACTACTGGGATGTATGGTAAGTGTATGGTTAATTTTACATGAAACTGCAAAACTGCTGACTTTCCCATCAACAACATGTGAAGTTCCAGGTACTCTGCATTCTTATTAGCTCTTGTTGTTATCAGTTTTTAAAAAGTCATTCTAATAGGTGTGCCATGAGATCACACTGTGGTTTTAACTGGCATTTCCTTGATTACTACTGATGTTTGGCATCATTTCATGTGTTTGATATTTGTATCTATTCTTTGCTGAAGTATCTGTTCAAATCTTCTACTTATTTTTTTAAAAACAGATTGCTTGTCTTGTAATTAAATGTAAGAGTTTCTTATATATCCTGTATATAAATCCTTTGTCACACATAATTTGAACTAATATTTTAACCCAGCCTAGAGCATATCGTTTCATTTTCTTAAGAGTGTCTTTCAAAAGCAAATGTTTTTAATTTGAAAGGCCAATTGATGATTCTTTAAAAAATCTTATCTAAGAAATCTTTGCCTAACTCAAGGTCACAAAGATTTTTCTCCTATGTTTTCTTTAGGAAATTTCACTTTGGCACTTACATTTAGGTTATATTACATTTTGAGTTAATCCGAGTTAATTTATGTTACATTTTGAGTTCATATATTACATTTTGAGATAAAGGATGAGGTGGGGTTTTTTTGTTTTGGGTTTGTTTTTTGTTTTTTGGGTTTTTTTTGCATATGGATATGCAATTGTTGACCACCATTTGTTGAAGAAACTATCTTTTCCCATGGACATATCTTGATACCTTTGTTGAAAATCAAATTGACCATTTATGCATGGGCCTATTTCTGGACACAATTATATTCTATTGCTCTATAAGTCAATTTTACAAAACTACCAAACTACACTAGTTAATGTAATTTTATATTAAGTCAAAAATCAGATAAAGTCCTCCAACTTTTTCTTTTTCAAAATTGTCTTAGCAGTTCTAGATATTTGCATTTCCATTTAAATTTTACAATCAGCTTGTCAATTTCTTCAAAAGAGCCTTTTAGGATTTTGGATAGGATTGCTTTGAACCTATAGATCTGTTTGGAGAGAACTAACATCTTACTTATATCGAGTCTTCCAGTTCATGAACATGGTATAGTACAACTTTCCATTTTTAGGTTTCTTTCATTTTCCTAAACAGTGTTTATAGTTTTCAGTGAACAAGTCTTAAGAATATATTTTCAAATATATCCACAGTTATTTAAATTTTTGATACTATTTAAGCAGTACTTTAGTTCCAATTTCCAATTGTTCATTGCTAGTATACAGGAATAAAATTATGTATGCTATGAAATAGCTAAACTCTTTTATGAGGGTTTTTCCCCTTATTTATTTATTTATTTATTTATTTATTTATTTATTTATTTATGTATATATTTAACATCTTTATTGGAGTATAATTGCTTTACAATGTTGTGTTAGTTTCTGCTGTATAACTAAGTGCATCAGCTATATGTATACATATATCCCCATATCCGCTCCCTCTTGCATCTCCCTCCCACCCTTCCTATCCCACCCTTCTAAGTGGTCACAAAGCACTGAGCTGATCTCCCTGTGCTATGCAGCTGCTTCCCACTACCTATCTATTTTACATTTGTTGTTTATGAGTTCTAATAGCTTTTTTTCTTTTTAAAAATTTTGCAGTTTCCCTGGTAATTTCACATTAAGTCATGTATATATACTGATAAAGACAGTTTTATTTCTTCCTTTTCAATCAAGATGGTCTTTAGTTTCCTTTTCTGGTAATGTTTTTTTGTGGATTTGGAATTCAGGTAATGCTGGCCTCACAGAATTACTTGGGAAACTTATCCTTCTTTTCTATTATCTGTAAGAGTTTTCCCAGAAATTATATTACTTCTTCATTAAACATTTGATAGAATTTGCCAGTGAAACCATTTGAGCTAGGAATTTTCTGTTAGAAGATTTTAAGCTACGAATTCAATTTCCTCTGTAGAATTATTCAAGTTATCCATTTTCATTAGTGAGATTTGACAGTTTGTCTCTTTCATGGAATCTGCCCATTTCATCTAAGTTGCCTAAGTGGCATAAATTTATTCATAATATTTCCTTATTTTTTTAAAATATCTATAGGATCTGTAGTGATACCCCTTCTTTCATTCTGATATTGGCAATTTGTGTCTTTTTTTCATAAGTCTGGTATAGATATTTATTACACTTATTAATCTTTTCAGAGAAACAATTTTTCATTGCATTGATTTTTCTTTATTGTTTTTGTTTTCCTTTTCACTGATGTTCTGCCTTTGTTTACTTTTTTTTCAGATTAGTTTAATTTACATATGTTCCTCTTTTTCTAGTTTCTTCAGACAGAAGTTCAGTTGACTCAAAACAGTACACTAATAATCATCATTTACAATGAAGCATAAAACAGAAGGTCATGCATTTCAAAACAAATTAGAACAAATATTAATACAGATTATTTTCCATATTTTTCACATATAAAACAGCACCTGGTTTGAAGCAATCCAAAACTGGTTCCAATACCAACACGAGGTAGATAGTTAACCACTTTCTTTACTGTTGCAGGGTCTGGGAAGTTGAACATTATAGCAACTAGGAAAAATAATTTTTAAAAGTTAGAATGAAATATGATTTTCTTTCTGGAAAACTGACTTCTTGGTCCAATAAAATGTTTACTCTTAGTTCAGGTATCTTTTAAATAGAATTCTTACTGTATTACTTTTATTATAGCATATATCAAGTTTTAGCATTAATATGCCGGTGATGATACTCATTTTACTCATGAACTACCACAAACAGTTCCTTCTCTAAATACTGTCAGAACTAATAACAACTATTGTTGCATTAATGTGACATGAAGTTGAGATTTTATCTTGTTACAACTTCAAATTTGCAAAATTGAATTTTAGCAAGTTAAAAATATATCTGTGAATTTCTATAAAGACCTTTAAATTTTTAAGATTATATATTTAACAATCTAATACCCAAAAGTCTACATATACAGCTAATAAACTGTCAGCTGTACTTACTACTAATCATCAACAGCTTAAAAAAATATTCTCTTTACAATCCTTATATGTTTATGCTTTGTATGTTCCTATAATCCAGAACAATGTGTGACCTGAAGAAAAATTTTTCCTCTCGGGTCAATAATCAATTTAAATGCTTTTTAATCATTTCTATCTCAATAATTACACATTTTGAGAATATCAATAAATGTACATCATATATATAAATATATTCAGCATACAAATGTTAATTTACGACAGTCATCTATAAATTTTTATCCTTCTTAAAAAATATGAAAATAACAAAGTCATAAAATCATGACAGAGAATTTAGAAGATATTAATTTGGTTAGTCTTGAAATTTTAATTATATTAACTTCTGTATCAGAACCATAAATAATCTACAAGTACTCATCTAGAAGATGATCCTTCTTCTCCACCTAGCCTAAAAAAATACTACGAGCCAAAAAATTTTATCAGTGTTAGTGCAATTTTTAAACACAGGCTTTATAACATGTTTTAGGTAAATAATTATATGATCATTCACTAAACACCTAAAATATATTTAGAACTGTCATATACATATTCAACATAACTTTTTAATAAGCCTTTCTTACATATCCACTATTACATTGAATACAGGGGGGAAAAAAAGGAAAAACTCAGGTTATGGCAGGTGACCAAGGCCATGAGGGAAAGGCAATAGAAAAACACACAAAGATACAAAGCAAGGATGCATGAGAAATTTCAAAGAAGGAAAATAAATGAAGATGAGCAAGTAATAAATATTGTAAGGTTGAAACCCCTTTGGGACAGCAAGAATGCAGACTGAACTAAAGTGTGAAACATTCACTTGATTATTTGCCTGGACGAATAATGTTTACATTAGAAAAAAAGGTATGTGTGTGGGAGAAGACCAAATATGGAAGGGAAAAACATCTTTTCCTAAAGAAATCTGCATTCCCTAAAATATATGATTTCATTAAAAAAGAAAGTATGTATGGAATATACATTATGTGTAGATTTTTTAAATGATAACTTGTAGATTATAGAAAGAGAAAATAAGAAAACTTAAATCTATTTAAATGAAATGAGTATGTACAATAAATCACAAGGTTTTACATATTCTCCCTTGTACACCTCCACTCATACCCAACGATGCTTTTCCTTCAAGTTCACCTTGTCTCTCTTTTTTGTCTTAATGAATTTCACCAAGTTCAATTCTAAACCCACAAATTGAATTTTAGTTCTTTCAAGAATGATGTAATACAAAGCAACCAGGACAGTTCAGTACCATTTTCTGATGGTCCCTTTATAAATGGCAATAGATTAGACAAAAAATTAAATAAATGTATGAATCATTTGATTACCCTCTCCCCTCTCGAAATGCAACCACCTTCCAGAAGGAGTTTAAGCATCAGAGCAATATGAAAACTCTACGACTGATTAAATGGGTAGTTATCCCCCATATTTATAAAGCACTGCACTAATTTGTGATTTGGCCAGAAAAATAAATTACTACAGATATTTCTAAGAGTGACCAAAGGGGGAAAAACCATGAAGATGCACGTGGTTCAAAAAGAGGTCAGTAGGACAGAGAGTGGGCTACAAAATTCTGTCTAAATGGAAACAATATGGTATGTTCAAAATGAAATCTTAAGGAGATGGAGGTTAGCTTTGTAACAATATACGTCTGCAACATATTACCTCTGTTTGCCATAAAGATCTCCAGGGCTGTATTTTGCAAAAGATAACGACGAGAAAAGATCGATCGTATCTCTGTGAACAGCCATTTTCCATGCAGCCCTTCTGTATATGCCAGGATCTAGTGAGGAAAAAAAGAATCCAGAGTAAGTAACAATAGAATTTTTTTGTTCTTCCCCCCAATTAAAACAGAAAAGTCCCTATTAAGAAAAATAATTTCTAAGAACTGAATAGTTATTGAAATAATTTGGAGGGTGACTAAGAAAATAGATTGCAATTCATGAAAAATGATGTTTAAATGAAAAAGCAGAACAAAATTGTGACACATCTATTTATAAATATATTTGGGGGCCTTTTAAAGCAATGATGTAGTCTACTGCTTTTCAGGAAATACATATTGCATTACTGATTGATTGATTTTTGAGTCATATTATAGAAAGCAAAATTTTAGACAACCCTTAAAATGAAGACCTGAAAAGAATGTCCTACATGCTTACAGATGACATATAAAATTCAGTTTCATATAATATGATAATAACATATCCAGAAATACTTTTTACATACTTTAAAATTACAAATTTAAGATCATAACTTCAAAAAATCACACTTATAAGGTCACTGTTAAGGCAACAGTCACTCATTCAGAAAGCACAAAGACTGACTGTATGAGAGGTTAAGTATCATCTTGTCAGCTAGGCTAAACACAAACCTGCGAATGAACTCAGCATAATCTCTCTATGGAGTAGGAGGTTGTCAGAGTGACTTGTTACAATTCTTGTCATCCCATGTGACAGACGCAATGGCTTAGAATCTTTGCCAACTCAAAGTAATCCTGTCTTTAGTCCTAAGCCACTTTGTTGCTTTGTTATTCAAGTTTTGTTTTTTAAAAAGTTCATTTCAAAAGCTTAATTATGAAGGTGTTAAATGAAAACCAGAACTGGAATTTCTCCACACTAGTACTTCACAGAATATTAATGAAGAAAATGAGATGTATTTGCTATCAAACACTGATGAAAATCCGTGACAGCAAATTAAGTTAAACAACTTAGATAAATTTCTCAAAAGTAACCACCATTAAAAAATACAAATAAAATGACATTTGATTATGATATTGCATTGTAAGGACAAAGACAGGATAAGCAAAGAGAGGAAAAATAATGAATAGTAAGAATGTATCCTACGTAAATGTTCATTTTTGATTTCCATTTTCTAGATCTTAATTGTAAAACAACTACATTCCTCAATGCAAAATACAGGGGTTTTTTTTGGAAAAAAAAAAGAGAGCAACATTATTTAATTCACCAAGTATGTATTTAGATTTTTCTACAGAAATTATTCTATTTCTGGTACCACAAAATCTAGAAATGAAAGACTGGGTACAATTCTTAGGCTCGGTGTTTTTTGAAAAAACAAGACAACAATTCAAAGTCCCAAATAACTAATCACACTTTCAGCTTCAAAACAGGTGATAGAGAAAATCCTACTATCTCTTTCATACAATCAATACCTATGTAAGTAAGATCTAGAGAAATTAGGAGAAAAAGAGAGGAAAAAATATCGGTTCTACTCTCAAATAGTTTTTTAAACCAGAGGTCACATGCACCCCTTTCTCCGACCACAACCAGTAGCTCCAAGGCTCCAGAGTCTGCAGTGGCCTCCTGACTGGTCTCTCTCCTTCTAATCTTACCTGGAGAATCTACTATGACCAGAGGAGCCAAAAAAAAAAAAAACTTTTTAAGTATAAATCAGATCATATACTCGTATATTTAATACCATCCAGTGGCTCTGCATTACAATGCATAATAAACTCTGAAGCTCTTTATAACTGTTTATAAAGACTTATATCTGGGACTGTCTGATGAGCCCAACTCATTCTTCCTCAGGGCCGTTATACTTGCTTTCTCCTGTGCTTGGAATGTTCTTCTCCCAGATCTTCATATGGCTGGCTCATCCTCACAGTCACGTTTCTGCCCAAATGTCACCTCCTTAGAGAAGCCACAGGATCTAAACCCCACTTCTGCCACTACTGCCTCATCCCACCCCAAACTCATCAGATTTCCTTCATAACACTTACCACCAGAAATTACAATATTTCCTTGCTTGTCTATTGCCTCTCTTCAGCACTAGAATATTAGAATCTAAGTTCTATTAGACCAAAGGCTTTGAATGCACTCTATTTCCATCTTCTAGAACAAGGTCTGACACAAAGTAGATGTTTTGGAATGATTAAATGAATCAATGAATGGCAACCAGAATTCCATATATGACCCACATTAATTTTTGGGGGGGCCGTATGGTATTTTCCCAAAATTTCAAGTAGTTGAAAATACTTGAGAAAATGGTTATTTACATAAATATTCAGATTTCTGGTTTCTCAGGAAAAACTGGAGCATCTGTCAAACCTAGATCTATATATGCCACATAGTACAACTGGCATGCAGTCTCCGTTTTGAAACAGTCTCCACTCATTTACTCATTTACTATCTGTCTAGTTTCCACTGGTATTAGAGTTTGCCATACTTAACTTATCAAGTAGTAGAGAATCCAATACATGTTCTGTAACACTTGTAGCCCAATCTATCCAACTATTAATAAGGAAAATGAGACTTAAACAAGATAAATACTTAATACAAAGTCCCTTGGGAAGTTAGTGGCAAAGTCTGGCCTCCTCCCAGGTTTTCTAATCCAAATGTCCAGAGCTTACTTATATACTACATTGTCACATTTCTAAAAAAGGGTTTAAATGTTTGTTAAACTAGAACTCAACTCATCAGAAATTGTAATCAACTACATTTGTCTTCCTGTACTTGTGTTAAAAGTGAAAGAGGAAAATCAAACAAAAATAAACAACAAAGCATTAGGCTTTAAGCTCTGTCATATGCTAAAGATATCACACACTGGTCTGAAAATTCTACCTCTTATATACTAAAAAGCTATATAACAAGTATTGTTGCTCATAATGGTGATGCCAATCATTGCAAGATCATGGTCATGCAACTAAAGATTTAATTATTTTCTAGACTATTTCAATTACTAGCAGAAGTATACTAAAACACTGTTATAAGATTTTTCATGTAATAGTTTTTCAGTCAATCAAAAAGTTCAAGTTATATCCCATTCCTTTAAGCAGTATAGTTATTTTAAAAATATACTTGAAATATAGCAAGTGGTATGGTCCTTTAAAATTTGTTTTATTGCCAAATGTCAAACATACACAAAACTACAGAAAATGACATAAGCCCCATGTACCCATTACTGAACCTTAGAAAATCCTAACATTTTGCCACACTGTCCTATATATTTTAAAAACTCATAAAGCATTACAGATAATGTTGAAATTCCCATATGTAACCCTTCCTGATACCATTTTCCTCCTTCATCAGAGCCAATCACTATCCGTGTTTTGAGGTTTATCATTCCCATGTAAGTTTTTATACTATTAGTACATATACATCCACAAATGATATCCAGAATTGTTCTACATGTTTTCAAACCTGATATCAATGGTATCATACTGAATGTATGACCGTGTGCAATCAGAGTTAAATATAAGCAGGTAAAGTAGTGTTTTAAAACTTAGAGAAAAAGAAACAGGAGGAGAGACAGAAAATTATTTAAAATTGCCAAAGCTATCAAAATTTAAAATCTTATACAAAAAAATTAGACTGACTTAAAAAAAAAGTAACAAATGAAATTCTACACCTATGGTCAAGATAGTGGGATTTAAAATAGAAACAAAGAATCTCTTAACTAACAGAATTACTAGCTGAAATTGATATAATAACATTTCTTTTAAGTATTCATTAGGAAAAGGTGTCAGTACTGAAAAGCAGCTGAGGCCTAGCTCAGCAAGAGGTTTATTTCTTATTGGACTGGTATATTCCTGGTCTGAGGCTTCACTTCAAAGTCTCTAGAGTTCAATTAAAACTGGATTAGGTAGAAGCAGACCCTTCTTTGGGACTTTCTGTTCACTGAAACTCTACATACACTGACAGCACCCTAGACAGAGGTCTAGCCCTCCAATGAATCAGTTGCTATGGAAACCGTATCATTACCATTGCTCTGCAGTTATGACCACAAGTCTTGAATAGCTTGAAAGCTTAAGCCCTCAGCACTCTCTTTGAATGTTTACCACCTTGTTTTCATATCGTTAGTCTTATTATTAGTGAATTCAACTTTCATATTTTAATAATTTGTTTGAACAGAGATAGTTTATTGGTTAAATGTTGACATAAGGTTGTAGAGAGGGAAAAAAGAAATCAGTATTTAATATATACATGTATATATACTCACACACATATAAAAGCATATATACTATTTCTTTACATTAAAAATATCAAACATATTTTCTTTAAAATTTTTATCTGAAAATTGTGACTCTGAAAAAGGATTTATTATTTTGCCTGAATAGTACACAGTTTTTATTCTACACTTCAAATAGTATACTATGAATACATGGGAAAATTTCTTCACCCTGTTGCATTAATTGGCTTGAAAGCAAAGTATTTTTCACCTTTAACCATTCATTTTGAAAAGCTAACAAATTTATCCAAATAACACTTTCTTCTGCTTTCTCATCCTCACGAAAGAATAAAAAAGAAACCTGCATTTATTGCCCAACTGCAAGATACTCTTATTTACTGAATATCAGGTATGTTCAAACAATAGATTTAAAATAGTCTCTGAAAATATAGCCATATTTGTTCCACTTAAGTAAAAAAAGGTTTTGTTTTCAAAATCCACCCTCAATAAATATAAAATGTTTTCAAACTCTTTTTAAAGGGAAAGATATTAAAAAGTGATCGAATGTTTTAACCTCAAAAATAAGAAATATTTACATGGGAGTCTGCACATATAGAATCAATAAGAAGTGTTTTTAAAAACACTATTCTTAATGTTTACAGCTAGCACTGCATATCTTAGTCCCAAATATTCACCAATTTTTGGAAAGGTTTTACTCTTTCAGAGAATTCCACACTGATTTCTGAAGAATTCAATAATAAAAGTAAAATTAGATAAAATATACAAACAATAGTACTTAAAATTTCATAACAAAACCATTTCCAAAGCATATGGATATATATTTAACATCAAGAAAAACATTTTAAACTTAGCATACAAAATATAAACTAATCATGCCATCAGTTAAATAATGATACCACAGGTAGAAAATATTCATATCCCATTTTCATGGAACATAATTATAAATTAGTCATAAGGATTATACCTTAATATGGGAAAACAGTAAATATCTGAAATATATTTAAAATGAAAACACATGTTAAAACATAGACACTAGTCTAAAAATAGTCTATCAACTCACCACTAAATACATGTGCAAATATGTTTTATTTACGATAATTGCAATTTTACCAAAATAGTTTAAAGTAATTTTAATCGAGTATTTTAAATTTGTACCACTCTAGTATTAACATAGTTTTTGGATTTTGCTGCATGTAATTTTCTCTGAAACTTGATACCAAAGCATAGCATTAAATTTATTCTAATACTGAATTCCAGTTGGTTTAAGGATGTACTTCATCATCAACTATATAAATGTTAGTAAAGTTTTTAAAGATATATTCTTAAAACAAAAATTAGAGGTCTTTTCGAATTGAAAAATGGCATATACTTGACTCTGATAGAAATTTTAAGATGGTAATTTTGTTATTTAATATATATCCATGAACACATAGAATGTCCCCAAACTTGGAAAAGAACAGAACAGTGACAACAAAAGTATAAAAGTTATGAATACAAAGAAAATTACCTTTAAAATTAATTATGAGTCATTTGATATTTTTCATCTATATAGTAAATTTCCTCCTTCTGCTTACTAGTTCTATGATGCAGTACAGTATTCTCCTTAGCATTTTCATGGGTGACAAATTCAATTAAACATATTCATTACTCTAATGTTCTATTTGGCAGCTTAGTCAGTATGAAAAATTTTAAATATATAAATAAAATGCTATGTGACCTCTGTATTGATTGGGCTAAAGTGGTTTTAGCCTGGGAGTGGATGATGGGGCAGCTGGGAGGAGCAAGAGGGGAGCATACAAACAAATACACTCTTAGGTTTTCTCTTCCAATTACTGAGGGAGATGATAAAACCACAGCAAATGATGTATCAGCTCATTTTATCTTATCGCTTTGGGACTAGGTGACAATGAAGTTCATATTTCACTGGCTCCCATTGAAGATTGTGAAAATTACTTGCCCTCATGACCTGAAATTTCACTAGAAGACAGAAATTTCTCTTCTGCAAAGTAATGCAATTTTTCAGATGTCAACCTTTAGCCCAGCTTTAAAAATTAATTTCATTTATATTAACCAATGATATTGATATTTTCACAGAACGCTCTTTGATACATAAAGCAATGACTGGCAAATTGATGTTGCTTTAGATGGGTAAAACTATTTTATTCTAAGCTGCTATGGCAGACAGATTTATGGCAAACTGAAATTCCCATTTCATAATTTAATATTTGTGCTGGAGTAGTGCACCTTTAAGCCCTTGGCCTGTAAATAATTCAGACTCAGTTGGTTCTGTTTTATTTTCAATATTCTTCAGCTTAAAAATAATTTGCATTCTAAATGATGTATCATAAAGCCACCTCTTATTGAACTAACGTTTCGTATATATCCTAACGAGTCAAAAGCCAAATATAGTAATGAATAAGCAGAACAAAGAAGGTATTTATCCATAAGCCAACTAATTTTTAGATTTTTTAAAATTTAAACTATATCTCCAATCTGATTTTTTTTTTGAAAGAAGAACCCAGATACACCACCAAAGGTTAATAAGGAAGAATAATAAGCAACATAAATGCATCTTACTTTATTTTTCGTAACAGTACATAAAGAGCTAAGTATTAAATTTTCAGAAAAAGAGTAGAATAAACTTAGATAAGTACCTGAATTAAAATAGAGACATTTGGATTTGGAGGTACCTTTTAAGATAAAAATATAATAAAAATAAAGTCACAATGTCAGTTTTATCATGAACAAGATGTGAAAGTGTTCCATATGATTTTAGTATAGAAATACAGAAATTACCTTGAAATTTGTACAAAGAAAATTTTAAATATTTTGGAGTAGTAAAAATGTTACTAAAAAATATACAGTCTGGTACCTTATCAAGTTTTTATTACCTTTATCCAGTAAAGAGTTTTGTCTAATTCAAATGCCTTGAGAAAACAATCATTAGACCAATACCCTTCATTTTATTAATGAGGTAAATTAAACATAAACATGCATTAATTTATGCATTAATCTATATTCAAAATTAGAAAAAGGTCAAAAAAGACATTTCTCTAGTTTAGCTATTTTCTCCCCAAAATGGTTTAATACCAGTCTGCCTAACTTTCTATTCCCAAAATCACTTTTGCATTTTTTATGCTAACAATATCCATATTATTTTTTCTTTAAAAATATTTATAGTTAATTTTCCTCACATGTATGATATGAGGAAATGGTAATATAAATAATACCTTATAATTTTTCCATTTAGATTGGAAAGATTCCTAGTTACTTCTCAAAAACTTGTGAGAATGACATGCTATTGTCACTGAATTCAAGTTACAAAGTGTTTTTAGCTATTATTCTGCACACTGACTCTCTAAAGTCATGAGCTTTCTATTCCTGAACAAAGAGTTAAATTTAAATCAGCACTAATAAAAAACCACCTAATTTTAAATGTGCTGGAATATTCTATAATATATACTTTTAAAACAAGCAATGGACACAAACTATCTTCTCAATGCCAACTCTTACTTTACGAACTCAATCTCAATCTCAGATTGGTATCAAACGCCCTCCCCACATACAGGAACCAAATCTTCAAATTAGAGTAATATCAGCCTGTACCTAGACTACTTATCTCTTTGTAGCAGATACAACATGGTTTAGTCATTGGAAGATTCTCTGGTGACTAACCTATTTAAACTAATTAAAGGGAAAACCTTTATCTTCAAGAAATTTACTTTTGTTCTTCAAACACAACAGAGAACAGAAATAAAAAGCAAAAGGAAAAGGAAAAAGTTACATTAGAACTTGATGCTAAAATCAGGACATTTTCTTCCTAATTAGAGGGAAATACTTTTCCACTTTATTTTTTTTAGCTTTCTTCCTCCTATTAAGTACTCATCTTGTTTAGCTAGAGTCAATTATAAATGACTAGTATAGGTTCTTATTTGCTTCCACGTTAGAGTATGAAACTAAATACTGTGCTCATATTCAGCTTCAGATACAATCTTCCAAAAAGCTATTTTTTTAAAGGACCTATATTACAGAAAACATTAGGAGTGCTATTTAAATAAGATTTGAGGGTTAACAGGATTTCACTGCATAACTCAATAACACTGCACACCCTCACTAGATTGGAGTTCCTACTTCCTGGAGCTTTTTGAGATTAGGCCACTGGTGTTAGTCATCTTTCTATTCACATACCAAACATGGTGCCAGGAACATGGAAGACACTGACTGATGGATGGAGAGTCAGCCCAACCTCACAAACTACATACAGTCTAAGATTCTGGGAACACATGAACACAAACATAGCACAAAGCAAAAAGGGACAGAAAAATGAAAAGGAAAACTACAACACAGCATTTAAAAAAAAAATTAAATTCAAGGGTCAGCATATTTCAACTTCTGACCAAGATGGAGTAACAGGGACTGGATTTACCCTTGTACACAAAAAATATTTAAAACAGATAGAACATGTGGAAAAAAATTGTTTTTAAGAGATGAAACACCAAGCAGTGAAAGACAGTGATCTCTGAGAGACAGGAAAAAAAAGTGGTGATACCACCTAGTGCCCCAGCTCTCTGCCAGAGGAGACTCTGCAAGCCCCAGAGCAGGCAGGAACATAGTGGTCTCTCGGAATAGAGAAAACAGCTTGAAGTACTATGAGATCAAGAGGGCTAAAACTGCAAGATAGAGTAGCAGATTGGAGAAAGCTGAAAAGTAGCAGAGCTCCTGAGATCTGCAGTCTTCAGGTGAGATCTGATCAGCTTAAGAAAACAACCTGAGACCAGTAAAAGAATCATTCCCCTAAATTACAGGGAACAATATGCAGAGCCCACACAACCAGAGCAAAAAACAATCTCATAATTCATCGAGCACTGGTTACAGTACTCAGAAGGGTTTTGCCTCAGTAGAGGGGGAAATATTAGCCCTAGGCTAAATGCTGCTCTGGTCCTGCCTAACAAACCTTAACAGCAAGATCCACATAGATCAAACCATTTCCAAGGTACGTAATTGTATCTCAGAAAAACGGATTAAAATATTTATAGCATACAAAAGTATCCACCACACAACAGGGTAAAATTCACCACAGCTGGTACTCAATTCATAAATTACCAGGCCTGAAAAAAAATCAGGAAAATATAACCCATAATGAGGAGAGAAATTAATTAATCAAATGACACAAATGATAGAATTATTGGTAAAAGACATCAAATTGGACAAAGTAGATTTTAGAGCAAAAAAACATTAATAGGAATAAAGAGGGTCATTTCATAATAATAACAGATCATTTCATCAAGAGGTCATAATTATCCTAATGGTTTCTGAACTGAATAATAGAGCTTAAAAAATATATGAAGCAGAAACTGAAAGAACCGAAACAAGAAATACACAAATCCACAATTATAAACAGATTTCAACATTTCCCTTTCAATAATTGATAAAGCAAGTAGATGCCACATCAGTAAGGATATAGGATACCTGAACAAGAACACTGAACATGAACTGACACCTATAGAACACTCCATCCAACAACAGTAGAATATACATTTACAAAGATAGAGCACATTATGAGCCAAAAACCAAGCTGCAATAAATTTAGTTAATTCCAATCATATAAAGGTATATTTTCTGACAACAATGGAATTAAATTAGAAATCAGTAACAGAAAGATTTTTTTTAAATTCCCGAAATATGAAAACGAAATAGTATACTTCTAAGTAAACCCATGGGTCTGAGAAAAAATATTAGTAAGTATTTTGAATTGAATACAAATGAAACCACGACATATAAAAATTTGTGGAATGGCAGTTAATGTAGTACTTAGAAGGAAATTTCTAGCACTAAACACCTATATTAGTGGGAAAGAAAAAAGGTCTCATATCAATGATTCAGCTTCCACCTTAAAAAAACTAGAAAAAAATAAGAGCAAATTAAACCCAAAGTAAGCAAAAGAAAAGAAATAAAACTCAAAGTGAAAATCAATGAAACAGAAAATCAGAAAATAGAGAAAAAATAATCAGTGAAACCAAACAATGGCTCTTTGAAAAGATCAATAAAATACATAAGCTTCTAACCAGACTGGTCAGGCAAAAAGGAGAGAAGACACAAATTACCAAAATCAAGAATGGTATCAGGAATTATCAATATCAGAAGAGAAAAAGCATCACTATGGATTACACAGAGACTAAAAGAATAATAAGGGAATATTACATACAACTTTATACCACTAAATTGGACAATTTTTATCAATGGACAGATTTCTTGAAAGACACAAACTACTAAAGCCCCCTCAAGAGGAAACATAACATGAATAGCATTATATTTATTAAAGAGATCAAATTGGTAGTTTAAATCTCCCCATAAAGTAAACTCCAGGGCCAGATGGCTCCACTGGTGAATTCTACAAATATTTAAAGAAGAAATAGTACCAATGCTATACAAACTCTTCTAGAATATTAAAGAGGAGGGAATACTTGCCAACTCATTCTATGAGGCCAGCCTCACCCATATATTAAAACTAGACAAAAGCCTTATAAAACAAGAAAATCCAAGGTGCAGTCTCACTTATGTATGTAATTTCTTTGTCTTAAGACATTATGGATACTCTATAAAATAAACTCAAACTACCAAGAGAAGTTTTCCCACTCCTGCACTTTCACAAATTATCCCTGAATGTACCCAACTGTCCCCTACATTTCTCAAGAATGTCTACAACAGTTTCCTTTTTGTGTATATTCCAATTTGACATTCTTTGGATTTTAGTAGGGTGGCTGAATTCTCAGCCCTCTCATTTTACAGTGAGGGATTTCATCCATAACCACGGCTTCTAATACCAAACCACACAGGAGTGCTAGAATCTAGTGATAAGACATTAGAGGTGACTACCTCTGCATGGGACAGTTTTGGACTCATATCCAACCACTTACTAGATACCTCCACAACAATATCCTCTAAACGGTCAAATTCAACATATCCAAAAATGAACTCATTTTTGTCCCCTCAGGAGCTACCATTAGTCCATTACACACTATTTTGCTAAAGGAAATCACAAAAACCACACAGAAATCTGAGTCATCCTAATGCCTACATATCATTCCTTTTGACCTCACTCATCTCTCAGTCAACAAGTTCAATAGATTCTATCTCCCTATCAGCACTTACATCCGTCTGCTCTTGGTAATGTACACTGGAATCTACTTTAGAGCAAGTCCTCATTATATTTGAATATTTTCAGACATATTTCATGTTCCAACCATGTCACACAACATACACTCATTCAACCATGCTATGCTGTTTCATGCTTACATGCCTTCCATGTGTTGGTGGTCTTATCTGGAAAGCAAACTTTTAATGAGCTTGGTAGAGGAGGTGGTGAGGGTGCTTGTATTAGAGTAGTAGTAGACAGTAATAGCAACAGCAGCAACAAATACAATTTAATTAGAGCTCGCTATATGCCAAGATCTATGTTAAGTGCTTCATTTCAATTAATTATCAAAATGGCATTATGAAATAGATATTTTCACCATTTTATAAATGAGGAAATGATCTTTGAGAGGTTAGATGACCTAGTCACTATCACATAACTAGTAAGTGGTATAGCCAAGTCTATCAGGCTTCTAACACTGTGCTCTAAGCCACTACCTAGTACTTCCTCCACGGTGAAACTCTCATCCTTAAAGGCCAAGCCAAGGTTTTGTAAAACCTCTGACTTCCCAAGCAGATGCAACAATTCTCTGTTTTCTGCTATCACAGGCCTAGTACAAATTCCATTTATTTGTAATGTATCCCTTACCAGACAATAAATTTCCTTAGGTAGACATACGTATTACTTATTCCTATAAACCTGGAGTACCTAGTAGATTATATAACTGAATGAATGTATACTCAATGAATAAATGATGAAATTAACTATTTCTGCTGAAAATTATTCCTTATCTCCCACACCTTGCTTCCATAATTAGTTTCAAAACTAAATAGAAAAGAGATCTCTAGACTTTGTAAAATAGTGAACTCTGCGTCTCAGCTCCTAGTAAGGGCAGTCAGTGGGGCCATAATCCAGGTTAGCAAAATTTACTGTTCCCAGAGAGGGTGGTTAAAATGACCTCTCATAAGTATTAAAAATTTATTATTTGGTTCACTTTAAAAGGAATGTATTATAAGAACAAAAAAGTGGACACTCTTCCAGAAATTGGGAAAAAATCCTATAAAAGTACCATTGCCCTATGATGAATTATCAGCACCTAACAGAAGTATAAATTTTCTAATACCTCACCCCCCCTCTAAAACTTCTGAACATATATGTAATATGAATTTTCTATATTATCTAAAAATATTCAATTCTGCTATAGAAGATAAGGGAAAAAACAGGATAGATGAAAACCGAAAGAAACATTAAACACTGAGAGCAAGGTATGAGATACAGGCAAAATTCACAGGCTATGTTAAGTAGAGATAATGAGTAAGGATGTAGCTTGTGAGAGAGACATCTCAAAAGGTGTTAAACATGTACAATAAATTTGAAGTTAGATACCTGTTAAAGACAGTATATTGAATGTATGACAGCATAAAGAAGAGTGTAACAGACAGAAAGAGATTGAAGGACCAAGTCATAAGATACAATCATGACAACTTTGTTTTGGGTGTTGATATTTCTGCAGGAGTTCAGAGCGAGGCAAAATTGCCCTTTTGTTCCAGACATTCTTTTCAAGGATGTTTGTATAGAGAACAGCCTTGGAAGAGACAGACAGTGTCTTGCTTCAGAGCAAAGGGCAAGTTTGTTTACTGTCCAGTATAATAAAGATAATGATGACCTTTGGAGCAAGGGCCAGACTTCACTGCCCATTGTAAACATTTTGGGTTCCTAAAGATTGAGGTTGCTCAACTGGGATGTAAACGCAGTGGGTGCACAGTATCTGCCTGGGCTTTTTGGCTTAGTCTGCTCATACTGCCATAATACAATATCACAGACTGGGTGGCTTAAGCCTAAGAAATACATTTCTCACACTTTTGGAAGCTGGGAAGTCCAAGGTCAAGGTGCCAGATTTAGTTCCTGGTGAGAGCTCTCTTCCTGGCTTGTAGATGACTACCTTCTCACAGTATCCTCACATGATAGAGAGCGAAAGAGATCGCTCTTCTTCTTCTTTTAAGTCCTATCACATTAGGGCACCAAACTCATGACCTCATTAAAACTTAATTACCTCCTAAAGACCCTATCTCCAGATACAGTCACAATGCAGGGGCGGGGGGTGGTGGTGGTGGTGGTGGTGGTTAGGGTTTCAATACACGAATGAAGGACACAATTAAGTCCATATCCATTAAGCACTCCTCCATATCACCTCGAGAAACTTGGGGGCAAGGGGAACAGACATTAACATGATGCTTATTCTCTTCATTGTGTTGTAATAAAGCTCTTTGCCTCTGACCCAGGTGTCTCATGTCTTCTGCTAGCATTCAGGAAATTTTGGCAAGATAAACTGTTACCTTGCAAGTAACATAAAATTTCAGGTCCATGATAGGTCTTGACACTCTGGAAGACAACTATCAGGCTTAAATGTGATAAGGAGCTATAACACATTTGGCTCACAGGAATGTGAAAAAAAGTGTATATTGTTGGTGAAAACATGAAATGTAAAACCCCTTTGGAAAGTAGTCTTACATTATTTATTAAAAATAAAGATAGCCACATTTTTCATAGTGACATAAACAAAAATGGTAAACAAGACTATGAAATCCAATGTATGTCATTAGGAAAATGGTTGAAAAATTATGATACATCGTCTTCTTCAGTTATTGAAAAGAATGAATGAAGCCCACATCAGCTTGACTTGGCTGAATATCCAGCATCAAACTATAGTAGAGCGAGAAAAACAATATACCAAAAAGCATTTATAATAGGATTTCATTTCTGTAAATCAATAAAAAAATTCACGAACAACACAAAAATTTATATGAAAACAGAGAAAAATATGAAAGGATACATATTAGATTGTTAATATATGTTAGGTATGGAGAGAGGTGATCTGTGGTAAAGGAGATGGGGCTGAGGAGAGCCAAGAAAAGAGGGGGGAAAGCATGCCTGAAAATAAAACACACATGCAACAAAAACAACCACTGAGTTGATTACATTTATTGATACAATAAAACTATGTAGGTATGCATAAAAACATTTATTAAAATCTGAATGAGAAAAGGTAAGTCACCATTTTCTAAATTTGTTGACTATGTTATCAGTTTTTGTATATTGTCATGGAGGACAAAAATGACTTTTTCTTTCCTTTCTTTCAGTAGTTTTCAGAGTTCAACTTATTTACATTTTTTCTCCTTTAAAGTTTCCAAAATTCTTTCTATAGATTCTTAGAGTTCTTCATCACCTAGGACCAGCCTGCCTTCCTTGCTCACTGTCTTTAAAGATAAGAATACAACTCCTTTCAATTTTAAATGCTTTACTCCTGATTTCCATCAATTACCTCAAGTTCAGGTCACGGTCCTTCACAGTCAATGGAGTGAAGACTTGATTTAGAAAAGGTAACTGAAAACCAACCTGGACCTCAGTAATCATCTCAGAGCTCACCAAACCCTTTTTCTTACCCGCCTATTTCTCACCTCTGTATACCTGTTATAACAATGAGAGCAGAATAGGAATTTACAGGGGCTCAATGAGTATATTTTATTTCTGAGGATCAATAGGCTAAAATACTTATCTATTTGACCTCTGCCTCTAGCATTAATAGTAAGATTTGTTCATATTTGTCCATGTGTTTTTATGTTGATACAAATATAGACCTTTCCTAGGCCACGTTTTTTTCTTTGGTTTATTTTACTTCATTCATAATTTATATCAAAAATAGCAACCTCTAAATGAAAGCAAACTAATTCCGTATAAGATCACCTTCAACATTCAAAGCCCCCACATGTAAAAAGTAAAAGAAGAGAAAATACTTAGGTGCTGAAATCAATCACTATTTTTGTACTTAAAAATTTATTAAGGTATTACTGACATACAGTAAAATACACAGATAATAGGTGTATACAGCTTCATGAGTTTTAATAAATTTATACATCTATGTTATCATCACCATCTCCAGAAAGTGGGCATAGAGGGAACATACCTCAACATAATAAAGGCCATATATGACAAACCCACAGCTAACATCATACTCAATGGTGAAAAGCTGAAAGAGTTTCCTGTAGGATCAGGAACAAGACAAGGATGTCCACTCTTGCCACTTTTATTCATCATAGTTTTAAGTCCTAGCCATAGCAATCAGACAAGAAAAAGAAATAAAAGGGATCCAAACTGAAAAGGAAGAGTAAAACTGTCACTATTTGTAGATGACATGATGTTATACATAGAAAATCTTAAAATCAAGTTGGTTGATAGCATTTTTCCAGTCTTCTATATAGTTACTGACTTTATGCCTATTGTTCTATCAATCACTGAGAGAGAAATTTTAAAATCTCCAGCTATAAATTGTGAATTTATTTCTCCCTTTGGTTCCTTCAGTTTTTGCTTCCTATTTTACAATCTCTATTATTTGATGCTATGTCAGTTTCCTATTGCTGCTATAACAAATTACTACAAACAGTGTCTTAAAACATGTAAAATTATCTTACAGTCTTGTAGGTTACAATTCTGAAATAGATCTTAGAGGGCTAAAACAAATAACACCAATCTGAGTTCCTTCTGAAGGCTTATGAGGAAAATCCACTTCCCTGTCTTTGCCAGCTTCTAGAGACTACGTGCATCCTTTGGCCAGCAGCCCCTTCTTCCTCCATCTTCAAAGGCAGCAGTGTAGAATCTTTAAATCTCTCTCTCTGACTCTGACTTCTGCTTCTGACATTACGTTTCATTCTCTGATCTCTCCTATCTCTACTCTCTCTTATAAGAACCCTGTATTTACTTTGGGTACCCAAATAACCCAGGATAATCTCCCCACCTCCAGATCCTTAACTTAATCAGTTCTGCAAAGTTCCTTTCTCATGTAAGGTACATATTCACAAATTCTGGGGATTGGGATATGGACATCTTCAGGGAACACTTAGCCTGTCTACCACAGACATATATACATTCAGCATATGTACATTCAGGATTGCTATATCTTCTTGATAAATTGGACCTCTTACTACAAAACATTCTTGACCTCTGCCAATATTCCTGAAATCTATTTCATCCATTTTTAATATTGGGGTTTCACGTTTCTTATGATTAGTGTTTGCATAGTATATGTATTTTTGTATCATGTCATATATATTTGACATTGTCCCATAGCTGACTAATGTCCTGTTCATTGTGTATGATTTTTTTTTCCTTTCTGTGCTTCCATTGGCAGAGTTTCTATTGCCCTGACTTTAGTTTAACTGATCTTTTTCTTACAGTATCAAATAAAATGTTAAGCACATCTAGTTAAGTTTTCAGTTCAAATATTACAATTTTCAGTTCTAAAACTTTTATTTGGTTTTGTTTTATAGTTCCCATTTTTGTACTGAGATTCCCCATGGGCTTCCTTATTTTGTTCATGTTTTCCATTAAATATTTGAATATATTTGTAATTGCTTTTTTTTACACATAAGTTTTTTTATTTTCTTCATTTATTTATTTTTACCATTAACTGAATTCTAGATTTTATTACGATTTCACCAGTTTTTTCATTAATGTCCCCCTTCTATTCTAGGATCCAATAAAAAAATACCACACTGTATTTAGTTTTCATGTACCCTCAGTCTCCTCTGGTCTGTGACAGTTTCTCAGTCTTGCCTTGTTTTTCATAGCCTTAACAATCTTGAAGAGTACTGGCCAGAAATTCTGTAAACTGTTCATAATCTGGGTTTGTCTGTTGTTTTTCTCATGATTATAATGGGGTTATGGGTTTTGTTACTAATATCATAGAGGTGAAGGGTGCTTTAAGTCACATTATATGAGGGAGTTACATGACATTCACCTGACATCACTGATAACAGTAACCTTCACCACTTAGTTAAAGTATCATTTGGCAGATTTTTCCATTGTAAAGTCACTATTATTCCCTTCCCTTACTCTGTTCTTCGGAAGCTGTTACTAAGACTAGCCCACCCTTGGAAAGAGGTGGGTAGAGTGAAACTAATGGGGAGTATTTATCTTTCCACACATATATATTAGATTTCTTAATTCCATAATCTCTATCATCTCTGGGACCTTTGCTATTAAAGAATTTTTCTCTTAGAATCACATTTCTTGGTATGTCTTGTAATTTTTTTTATATTGGATATTGTGGACTCACAATTATTTTGCTTAGATTTTGTTGTCTTTCTTTAGAGAGGGGTGAAATTTTGTTCTGGAAGACAGTTAATTTACTTGTGGATCAGACAGTTCCTTTTCAGGTTTGTTTTAGGCTTTGTTAAGACAAGTACAGACTAGTATTTATTATATTTATTATTCAAGGACAGGGCAGATCAGTCCCCTATAAGTTTTTTATACTTAGTCATAAAATGGAATAACTGGAGCAGGACAGGAGTAGCAGAAATTGATTTCACCTAACAATCCATACTATCTTCCTTTGCTGACATTACTTTTCACCAAGGCAGAAGATTACACTCCACATTTCCCTCCACAGAAATTAATCCATGGGCATCTTCCAATGTTTATTTCAATACAATTTTACCTTGATAAACATGAAGGTTGGAGTGGACATGGGTGGTACACCCAGGGTAATTTGAACCCTGGAGTTTCTTAGGGATAACCCAAGATCAATGCACATAAACACCGATTTCACTACGCTTTACTCAATGGAAAATAAACCAACTCAATTGGTATTTTGTACATTTATCAATAATATGGGCTTTGCTTCTGAAACTTGATATTATATTTATCGAGGGCTTCTATAGTTGTACTTATACATTTCACTGATAAAGAAATATAGTAGGTAGCATTCTGAGTAAAAAAAATATTAAGTTTTGTACTTAGGCTAAAGGCAATAGTCCCTTCAACCTATAAATGTGGTGTGTTTCAAAACACAGGCCATAAACTAGCAATTAGCCCATCAAAACAATGTTATACATTTTAGTTCAATTCATAGGTTAACTCACAAAGTGCTATTTTGACCAAAAAGTGACTGAACCATATAAAAACTCTGAATTCTAATCATCCAAGGCCAAAAGTCCTCTTAGCTTCTTCCCATCTCAACCCCAAAACTTGACAGAAGCAATAATTTTATAGAGAATAATAACAATTAAAATTTTCTAAGTAAAGAATAGCCTATGTATATCTTGATATTTGTTCAGAAAGTTCAGGATCTCCTTAATACATTGTCCAACTACATAGGACCAATTCTACTAAGGCTAAATTTCTTTAAAAATATACACTACCAAAAATAGACTTATATACCTTTTTTTCTATTAATATTTTTATGTAAGATATCAGCTATAAAGTGAGCATCAAAAGGCATTGTTCATATTCTACATACTTGGCAAACAACAAAATATTACTGCATGCTGTTTCTAGGCAGCAGATGAAATAGTCTGGTGGTTTTCTTTTTTCCTTCTAAGAAAACACATTTTGGTTTAATAGTGTTTCAGTTATGTTCCTTTTTTCATAGTCCCAAGGATTCATTACTTTGATGACCATTTATCAGAGACTCAAGTTCAATCCATACTATCCATTGAGATAGCAAATAATTCAGCCTCAGTGACTGTGTTTGTGAAAATGGGCTGTGTCCTAGATAAATGGCCTACCTGCCTCTGACATAGATTAGGTCATCATTCAAACTAACCACAGATCTCTACAACAAATACAAGGAAATACAAGTTCACTTTAGCTGATGTTTCAGTTTTAGTGTAGATTCTTCCCTTTTAGATAGTTACAATATTATCAAAAAATGATGGCATAGGCTTAAAAAACCAAGATTCAGTAATACAATGATAAAGACATTTCGTAAGTTTTGCAAACCACCAATTATTCAATATATACTTACATCTGACCTCTCTTTTACATTAGAGCATCTTCTAAATTTCTGCTATTTCAGTCTAATTTAAAAGTGTAAAAAAAAAAGTATATACACTATACTATGCTAAGGTGGCAGACAAGAAAAGCCATTATAGGCATATATCTCTTCCCATATTCAAATAAGCTTTTCTGTATTCCTCTCAAATTTCTGTTCTCTCCCCATCTGTCTTGCTATTAGAAGAAAGAGTAAACATTATTTAGAGAGGGAGGCTGGCTGGCTACCTGACACCCCTCACAGGGTGGAATTACCTTGGTCCAGAGTTTACTCACTAATCTTAAAGGTTCAGAAATAGAAACAAAACAAGATTCATCTGTCAGGAATAGATTCCTATTAACCAAGTACACAAAGATCAAAATATAGAAAAATGATTTTTTATTGCTGATGAGAAAACTAGACATAGACTACATTCTTTACCTATAGGGGGAAAAAAAAGAAAGAAGGCTGATTAAATTCAGAATGACACTTTACTAATTTAAAATAAGGAATATACTAGCTCTCCTCTGGTTAATCCTAGCAAAGTGACTATAATTAATCTCTTCTCTTGCCCTATGACTAACTTTAAAGGTTAGGTCACTTAACCTCCTTTTCCAACACTCTTCTTCCTTGCCTTCCTCTATAAGAGAGGTTTCTCTTCCTCCATAATGCCCTCTCTTACAGACAGAGACTGTCTTTTAGTCTTAGCCAGTGAGACTCATAAAGAAACTTGCAAACAGAGACAAACTGTAGGAAATGTATAATTTTCTCAATAAAGATGTGCTGTTGTATCCTCATTCCCTTCCCTTTTTTCTCTTCTTTTAAAACTTTTTATTATGAAAATGTTCAGACATACATAAAAATAGACTTAGTCTATGTACCCATCATACAATTTCAAGAAGTTTGACAATTTTGTATCTTCTCTCTCCTATGTGAATATCTTCTTTGGGGAGTATTTTTCCTTTAGGGTGATTTTAAAGTAAATAATCATAACATTCATCCATAAATGTGTCATATGGATCTCTAACAGATGAAGAGATCCCTTATTAATTAACACAAACATGATATCATTATTACATGTAAAACAATTCCTTAACATTATCCACATGTAAAAATTCCCTGTCTCAAAAATACCCTTTTTTCCTTTTAACTGGTTCCAAACAGTAACGAAATGAAGTCCACATATTACTTGATATGCTTTTCATGTTTTTATTCAAGGAGAATCTCCCCTTCCTTATACCATTTTAAAAAAGAAACTGGGTTATTTATCCTATAAAATTTCCCATATGCTGTATTTGGCTAATTGTTTCTTCTTGGTATCATTTAATTTGTTTCTCTATCCCCTTCTCCTAGAATCAATCATTTCCCCCAAATGAGATGCAAGCATCTCATGGAATCTGCTCAGTGATTTATAGGAAAAGTTTCACATTCTTAATATAGAGAATTTTCCTTTTAGTAGAAAATGGTATTTAGAGACCATAACCTAGGCATTGGGGGCATTCAATGCTTCCAGACCAATTTCAGTAGAAACAACTAAGAAACATGTGCTCTGAGGCACCCCACGTCACAGCAGCAAACTCACAAAGACACTGCAGGATACTTTTTGAGGAACACAGCAATAATCAAATCTGTCAAATGTCATATGAGCTACTAGCTTGAGATCAAGTTTTAATATTAGATCACAAGACATTTCTTTCAGTCATGTCACATTTTTGCAAAACTGAGTTTTCAGCAGCAGCAGCAGCGTCATGTTAAAATCAATGTGGATCAGGAAATAAGAATGGAGATACGATTTCAAGATTAGAAGAAGCTGTGCAATACCAAAGAGAAGCACATCCCATTAATAAGTAATTATGGTTATTTAAGAATAAAAATATTTTTTTTTCTTTTAATTTATGTGCATTATTTTTTCAAACAACCACTGCATAAATACTTTGTAAGTCATTTGCATCTAATTGTTTAATAAACAGAGCTGTTAAGCATTTCTTTTAGCCTAGAGTAGGGTTTCCAGCCTCAGCACTATTGACATTTTAGACTAGATAATTCTTTGTTGTGAGGAACTGTATCTTGTGCATTACACAGTGTTTAGCAGTATCCCTGGCTAGATACTAATAGCACTCCTCCAGCTATGACAATCAAAAATGGCTCTAGGCATTACCAAATGTTTTGTCAGAGGGGGTGAGAAAGTGGGGGAGATGGTTAAAATCACTGCTGGCTGAGAACCAATGGCCTAGAGCCACTGAAAAAAAAAAAAACCTGAAACATTAAGGGTACCATGAATCAAGAAGGTTTTGGAAACTGATGTATTTTTTAGGAAAAAACAAAAAACATGAGTTAGTACCAATCTTTCTAATTCAAAGTTAAGATTACAGTGCTTTTAATTCTTGGATTTTAGATCTGAATCTTTTTTCTTATGCTGAAAAGATTGGTTCCTAATAATAATTAACGTAAGTACTTAGTTGCTTTATCTTGGAAAATACATATAATAGTTTCAAAAAGCAAATCAATATTACATGAAACAGTAAGTTTAAGAATTTCTTTGTAAATTTTACTCTTACTACATATCCAACTATAAATGAATAATCAGAATACCTTGTTTTAGTGTTACTGAAATAATTCTTATTTGTGTAGTTTGCCACAAAGTTAACGGATAGTTAAATTCATTTATTTTTCATTGTTTTGATTTTTATTCTCTGTTTCCTACACATCATATATCATCTTGCAATCATGGGGAGACATACATGAAAACATATGACAGTGTGTAATAACTAGAGGGGTAGAAAAAGCCTGGATAACTAATTACATGATTGAACAGATGAACCATATCAATAACTGCCTGGTAGGTGAGAAATACACTTCCTATTTACGTAAAATACTTTTAGTTGGGGTTTTAGTTACCTGCAGCCAAATGCCTTTATATCTGTTAAACAACCTAAACCTCAATAAAACTATGTAGAAAGGAATAAAAAGGCATCGACCCAAAGAACAAAAGTAGTATTAAAAGGAAGACTGTAGCACAGATTTCAGTAACATTTCAGAAGACAGAAAGATACATACAGTGGTCATTAATTTAACGAAAGGAATGGAGTCACAACCTAAGTAGTCACCAAGATGACTGTGATAAGAAGTCACCTATTCACTCTGCAAACCTCCCAAAATTCTCAGCCCTTAAACATACTAGGGAACACAGAAAATAAGTTCATAAAAAGAGGAAGACAGGTTATAAGTCTACAGAGACTAGCTGGACCCCAAATCTCTCCCTCAAGCTGAAGATTTTTCTTCTCCTATTTTTCTCTCTTGTCTCCTCTCCCATGGGAAACCTGAGATTCATTTGCTGAGAAATTAGGAAATTACTTACACAGTGGAAACTAGGAATAAGGTGCAGGATGCCACAAAGCAGAAAAGAGAAAGTCAACATACTTCCACCTATTTGTTCTCAGACTGAAAGCAGGCTCATTATGCATCCTCTACTCCTTCCATCCCCAATACATAAACCCTCAGACAGGTTAAAAAAAAAGGATTCTTATTTGGATACATTGAATGGTCCCAAAGAGAAAGCATTCAGATGCTGATATTTGACTGGGTTTGCCAATGGGCAGGATGGCTCACAACTGCTAATGCTATAGAAAAAGACCAAGAGACATATCTGCATATAAATACAGAGTGTCCAATTAGGTTTCAAAGGGCTGCAGTCAACAGCCCTGTAATTTGAGGAAAGACTCCAACATGAGGAAGATCAAAACAAATAGAAAAAAAATAAACTCAGAAGGAAGAAAGAGAATTCAGTGAACAGAATGAAACTTTAAAAAAACAGTAGCTAATAGAAGACCTTACAACCATATAACAAAGGTAAGATGCTATCCCTCCCTCTAAAAGAGGAAGGAAAACAAAACAATTCTTTACAATTAAAATTTTAAGGAAAAAACAAACAAACAAAACCCTTCAGTAAAAAGACTTAAAGTTGAGAAAAATGTCACAGAAGGGGTTTAAAAAAGAGAGAAAAAAAGGAAAGAATATACACAAAATTAAAGGGTGAATCCAGGATATACATTTCAGAAAACAGAAGGAAATAATTAAAGGAAAAAAATTTCAGGACTGAAGGTCACAAGTCTCAAGATATAAAGGGTCTACCCAGTGCCCAGATCAATGAATGCAATAAGACCCACATTAAGGCAAAAAATAAAAAAACTGAGATAAAGGTTCCAAGATTTTCCAAAAAGAAAACAAAATGTTATTCAAAAGAACAATAATAAGAATTATCTAACACTTTCAACAGCAGCAGTGGAAGAGTTAGGCAGATTTCAAATTCTAAAGGAAAGTGATATTCAACCTGCAATTCTATACCCAGTCAAACTATCAAACAAGCATGAACAAAGACCAAAGATTATCTCAGATATTGAAAAACTCCAGAAAAAAATCACATCCTATGTACTTCTTGAGAAGTTACCAGAAGATGAGCATTCGCAAAATAAGAGAGTAAAAAGCCAAGGAAAAGGAAGAATGAGATCCAGGAAACAAAATCCAATGCAGCATAAATCCTACAATGAGAGCTATGAGCCAGGCCTAAAAGGCAAACAACATAGGAGGCTGGAGCAGAAAAGTGGAAGACAACTAAAATGTGCTGGAAATTGCTTGTTTACTCTCAGCACCATCCCTGTTTTTCTAAGCTCTATCCTGTATAGTAGTGTTAGGGAACTGCTGACTAAAACCTCCCGCCTTGGCCAGGCACAATGATAACCAGTTGCCTGAGTTGTCTCACAAGAGGAGGTCCCGATAAAGGAAACAGTACTGCAGCTGAAAAGTAACCAGGAGAATTCAGGAGGGACTGAAAGGAGGGACATGCCAGCCCATAGTATGTCTTTTAAAACTAACTCAGAAGAATTCAGGAAGGGCCAAAAGGAGGAGGGAGGAGATGATATGTCCTGCCAACCTTCCAGAAACCCTCACGCTGGAATCCATCTTGGGTGAGAGATGCAAGCGCCATGATGGAGGAACCTGAGTCAGACCATTTATGGGGCAAGCAAGATGACTGGCCAAAGATAACCCAGAAACTAACTCCATTACCATAAAATCTGAGATTGCGAGCTACATGGCAGAGCAGTTCTCTTGGGTTCCCTTACCCCGCTGCTCTCTGCCCGGATGCCCCTTCCCAATGAAGTCTTTTGCCCTGTCAGTAAATGTGTCTCCTCAGACAATTCATTTCCAAGTGTTAGACAAGAGTCCACTCTCAGGCACTGGAAGGGGTTCCCCTTCCTACAACAACAGGAACTGAAAATTTATAAACTTTATTTCCCACATCCCTTGCCGGCAGATTTTAGTTTAGAGTCCACAATGAAAGCATTTGTACAAAATTTAGACAGCAGAAGAAAATGAGAAACTATTATTCTCCAGGGTCCCCAGAAGGCAGAAGCAGTGACCTTTAGGTGCCAAAGACAACTGATATTAGTAGATGTGGTTTATCTGCAATTCCTGTACTGCCCTGCCACATTCTTAAAAACTAGCAGTGGTTTTTCCACTGGTTGTGTTAGCCTCCAATTCCATTTATTAAATTCCATTCATTTTGAATTATGGAAAATACTTTGTTTTCCTAACCTAACCCTGACTAATCAGGATCCATTAGGCAAAAATATAGAAGTTATTTACCATTTGATAACCATTATTACACGGTTTTCATCAATGACCATTATTTACATAGCCACCGCACTGTACGCTCAACTTCTGACTTAATAAGATTGTGATATACCTATACTTGGAGGATATGAGATAGAGGAAATCGTTCGAGAGGAATATGATGATAGAGGGACACATTCTCAATTTCCACGAAAAGGAAGTCTATATATAAACGTTTAAAGTTGATGAGTTTTTAAAAATAGCAGCATTCGTCCATTCTTTTGTTTTTTTAAGGCCATAAAGTTAACTTAGAGGAGTGGGTCAAGGCACAGGGCAAAGGATTGCTTTTAGGTAATAAAGAACGTGTAAGCAACATTAGGTTTTTTAGGTAGGTAATATCGTATTTTCTTAAAAATAACAAGGAACTTTTGTTAAAAGGTTAGTAAAGAAAAACAATGGAAATAAGAAACAGAGCAAAGTTATAAAATAAACACAAAATACAGTTGTAAAATAACTGGGATCTTCAGTCCTTTGAATAAGACATTACTCCTTTTATATCTATTTACAGGAGAGATCAAATTACAATCAGATTGTTTTTCTGGTATGCATCAAATGAAGGAAGTTGAGCAAAATAATTAACATTTTAATTTCCTTAGCTTATCACAGCCTGACACATCCGTGTCTACAGTGAGACCAAACATAACACCTAGACTTAAGAGTGTGGAGGTTGCCTTTCCTATAGAAAGAACATATTGTCATGTATCACGTATCTAAATACCATATATTATGCCTACAATATATGATAGGTAGTTCCAATGATTCCTTCTGTAATTACTCTGTTTATGCTTCTAGAATTGTCCAGTTCCCCCAGATGATTGGCTTATTTGCACAGGTAGGTTTGTGTGTCTGTAAAAATGGGGTTTAGATTAAGACTAACTGTTCTGGAAGCCACTATACCTTTACAGTGATACACACGTTTCTTTTCTAATCTATTTTGTACTGATCTAAAAGTTAAATTTCCATTGTTTCCAAGTTTGTATTGTCTAGGAAGTTAGTTAGTTAGTTAACTTGGTGGGAGTGGTGATGTCATTGAGCCCCATGTAAAACAAACACTAATTATTAGCTCCTATTTAAAGCAAGAGTTCAGCTTAAGACAAGTGGACTCTAGCAATCAGTACATTTTTTTCTACTTTTTATTATGAACAATTTCAAGCGTACATCAAAAGCCGAGAAAAGAATATAGTGAATTTGTATGTACCCATCACCTAGATTCAATAATTATCAATTTTTGGCATTCTTGTTTTCTCGATACTTTTCTTTCTAGAGTATTTTAAAAACTAATGCCAGATACCATGTCATTTTACAAACCTTGCATTCCAAAATGCAGAACAAACTATCTTTGCTGACTTTGGCAGTAATTAAGTCTGAGTAGATATTTGAATCTTTTGATACTTAATATTTGAGTAGACTGTCCTGGCATAAGGAGAAATACGTCTTAGGTAATGTGATTTATTCCCTTCATGGCTCATATAAATTCAGAAGATGATCTAAGAGAACTGCCCATCCTAAGGCATGAAACATAAAGGATGTTAGCCCTTCAGGACATCTATTCTCTATGAAGGTACAAAAGTGTTAAGAAATCAGAAAAGTTTAGGGAAAACAAGGGGAGAAATAAAGTGATCTAGGAAAAGAAGCATCAAGGGAATAGGCAAAATATGAATTTAGAGACAAATACTAAATTACCCAGGAACACCTGTTGCCTGAAAAAGATTTAATGACTATAACAGACATTGTCAGGGCCCTGTTCATAAAACCTTGGAACTTAAAGTGTCCTCCTGCAGACTTCCAACTACCAGTATCTATATCTCTGTGCCTGAGGGCTCTGTACCTGAGGGGAGTCTGCCTGTACTTGGAAACTTTAATTAGAATAATTCCCAGAGGTTGATGTATAAATATCAAAGCTCCCTCAACTCTCAGAAGGGACAATTTTGTGACATATTTTGCACTCTTTCCAAAAATTTCCATAGAAACCCCTTCAGCAGCAGGTTTAATAGGTGCCCATCACTGTCTCCCTTTTCCCTCTCTCATTTTGCAACTCCCGTACTGGTGTCACCTGAATTTCCCAAACAAACTACTTGTACTTGAACCACTGTCTCAGCATCTCAATCTGGGGAGACCTAAACTAAGACAATTAGTAAACAAGATACTTTTCTTGCTCTTTTAGATTTTAGATGAGCAAGAAAAGAAGACCTTATGGTAGATGCTTTACATGCATTATATCTCATTAAATCCTGATAACAGTAATGTAAGGTAAGCTTTATACAGATAGAGAAACTCAAAAAGTTGTGTCCATGGTCTCACTGTTGGGATTTGAATGCAGGAATAAGATTAGGAAAAGTACCAGCAATGTGAGTGAGTTAAACCTGAATTTCCATATCATCTTTCCCCAAGCCAACTTCACCCAGTTTTATTTCCTCAAAGCACTGTATTATATGAAATTACCTTGTTCATCTATTTTTTTTTGTTCATCTATTTATTTACTTATTAATTCTCTCTCACCCCCTTTAGAATGGAAGCTACATAAGAGCAAGAACTTTTATCCTCATTAGTATATCCTCAGAGCTGGGAGTAAATTTAGGTACTCAATATCTGTTGAATGAACAATCTATCCTTATAATCAAACAAAATACTTTGGCTTGTATTTTATAACTCCTTTATCTTCTCTAGATTTTCTGCAACTCAATCCCAGTTTGCTAACTTCCCAGGAACACCATGCTTCCTTGCTGTTCCAATCATCCTTTTGCTCCTAACGCCTCTGCATTTCCTGTTCTCTCTACCTGGAATGTTCTTTCCTTAGACAGCCCTAGTGGCCTGTTCCCTCACTTTATTCAGGTCTCTTCTGCAACAGCATGTTATTAGAGAGGCATTAGTGTTTTATTTTTCTCTTTGGTAATTATCACCAAATGACATACATATTTATTTGTATGTCTATCCCCACTAGACTCTAAGCTCAATAAGAGAAGTATATTGTCCATACTTCCTTACTGTCGTATTCTCAACACTTAGCATCCCTGGCACTTTGTAGGCATTCAATAAATGTTGTTGAATGAATGGATGGGCACAATCTAAATAAATACTGTTATGAAAGCAACAACCTCCATAAAATTACTTTGGCTTTCTGAAATCTTTTCCAAGAAGTATCAATAAAAAATATGAAACTGTAGGAAGAGGTGGGTAAGTGGAACTCCATGCTTAACTATAAACACAGTCCAACAGAAGGGCTTATGTTTACATTCTATTGATTAAAGGAAGATACAGAATAAAAAACAACAACAAAAACAGGAAGATAACAGCACATGGACTCAAAAGATACACTTTCTAGTTCTCAGAATTCAGCTGCTATGCTAGATCTCTACCATGTATACCATTTAAACCTAAATACAAAACTTCATGCATGTTTGATTTAACATTATCTTGTTAGTTTTAGTTCTGTTTTCCAGCCACAACTGTTAGTTTTCAACAGTTTGGTGAAAACTAAAAAAGATAAAGTAGACTATTTTATATGGCGTGCTCTTACAGATCTTATAGGGTACTGTCATTCTCACTTCCTTCTTGGAGCTTGATTGATTACTCCTTTTTCTTATGTTCATTAATCTCATCACCTTATCTTTTATAACACTTCATTTTAGTAGAAAGGTAATAATAAAACCCTCATCCATTATCCTTTTACTCATCTAGTCAAGCGGAAATGGTTAATAACATGCTACAAATTGAACTTCAATCACCTCATTTTCTCCTTTGTCGAATACACATTAAAATATATTCCAAAAGTGCAATTTGTTTTACAGGAGAATTTGTGTTATATTGCTACAGACAACTAAAATTAAGTGTTTCTCAGTTCGGTTATTAAATATATCCAAGTGCTCTTTTATCGATAATATTAAAACATTGACTCATTTTATTAGGGTATAATAATACAAGAGCCTTATCTCCCAGAACACAAAGACATCTATACTACCTAATAGTATGTGTTAGATGATGGGTCATTTATCTTTAAGAAAAAAATACCAGTGATAATTTATGAACTGGTACATTATTACAGATGAAATTGCTCTCTATTTTTAAAAGTTAATTTGTTTACATGCAGCCTTATCTTGAAATGCAAGCCCTATTAGTGAAGAAGTCTATAACTGTCATATAAAACAGAAAAAGAAGAATAGATCTATACACAAAATAGAAAGACATAATGATTTAAGATTTTAAAACTATGCCCTTTTGAATGGAACCAATATATAATTATACTGTGCTTTTCAAGAAGGAAAAGGAAAAATGACTGTTAAAATTACACATTTTTATATACATTACAACAAATCCTTGTTTAAATGAGTTCTAATAGTCCTGAAACTGTTAGGGGGAAAATAGCTATCTTTTTATGGAGAAAAGATTTTCCACTAATTTGGGTGGGAATCTTCTATCTATTTGTATATGGTGCATGCTCACCAACTGACTAAAAACTAGACTTATAGTAAATGCTGGAAAATTTAACCAGATAATCAAGGCTCATTGAATATTATCTTCCAATCATCCTGAAAAAATTTACCAACTGACTTAATATCAGTATTTGAGCCGTCAAACCGTACCACTTGTTAAGAATAAAACTCATCTTTATTATGAAAGAAAAACTTGTAATATACTTATAAATCTATTTTCTTACTCTGTTGCTTTAAAAAACAGTTCCTTTTTATCCATTAAATTGTTTCACTGTAAAATATACACAAAAATGACATATGACAATTACAAAGTTATTAAATTTTATAGCATTGTTTTCTCAATGTTTTGGTATTCCAGAATTAAGAACAGGTATCAATTTTTGTTTACATTTGTTTTAAGACTTTTTAGAACATAATCCAGTGTTCCCAATAAATAAATCCATTCTTTTTTTTGCATGATTTCACACTGCTTGTGTTAGTAGAAGACTTTTAAGATACCAGTCATGTTAGGCATGAATTACATGTCATAGTTACATTATATTCTCCAGGAATAATCCATGTTTTCTATAAACTACACAAAATAAAAGAATATTACAATAGCAATAGGCTACAATTATTAAATACTTATTTCCTACAAAGAACTGATAACATATTACTAAGTTCATATTATATATATTGAATATATATTTTCCCTATAAGGAGAGGGGGAATTAACATTTTAACACTATTTAGCATATGAAAATTGGAAAGAATCAATAAAGAAGACTATGTATTCAACAGTTTTGATTTCAATCTCTAAACATCCTTGAACACTATCAGATGCCAATGCCTATAAGCAAATGAGTTCATCAATTTAATGAGAATTCAGGCAAATCAGCTGCTTAATGAGAACTCCAGCTAATGTGGCAGAGGTTTTGCTCCAGTGCTGACAAAATCAGTGTGATAAAACTGTGACAAACTGACGAAAGCTTGTTTCTTTTTAAAATCAACATTTCATGTAATTTATGGCAAATAGCAAAATGTAATCATTTTAAAACAATTTTATTTATATTTTAATGTGTTTTAGTATTTAGACATAATGGTTTCACTTTTTTTATATTCCTGACCCTTCTCTTATCTATCCTTACTGTTCAACTCATCTCTCTAAATTTTCTCTCTCCTTGTTTGTTCTGTCTCTCTTTTTTTTTTTTTTTTTTGGCCGTGCAGTGTGGCTTGCAGGATCTTAGTTCCCTGACCAGGGATGAACCTGGGCCCTTGGCAGTGAAAGTGCAGAGTCCTTATGACTGGATCACCAGGGAATTCCTTTGTTTGTTCTCTTTCTACATTGAAATACACATGTAATGTCACCATTTGAACAAGGACAAATCTTAATTTCTGCTTTTGCAAATAGTAATTCCCAATTTAATCGTTTAAAAAAAAACATTATTTAAGCTTTCCTATTAGCTGAGTAATGCTTTGGTCCATAATTTTATCTACTTTAAATACAAAATGAAGAATATTCTAAATTGAAGATGGAAAATATCTTTTAACATTCTTTAAAGTATAAAATACTTTCATTCTTAGGACAAATATTACTCCTTAGCTTCACAGAGGTGGTACAGTTAGAAGCAGAAGCTTTACATGACTGATGGTGGGTCTGGAGATACTGTGTGCTTCCTCATGTGTTCCAACATGAGGCCCCATCACCTATGCTATAGTTTATCTAAAAATATTTACTTTAATCTAACCAAGGCTTTACACCTAACTTCCAGTTTGCAGGAATTGCAAAGAAGAGAAGAACATCTTAAATAATTATTACAAGAAAGCAAATAGATAAATGCAGAAAGTGGGACATTCTACAGAACAAATGGCCTAGTCTCTTCAACAAGTAAGTGCCATGAATAAAGAATTGTTCTAGAATAAAAAAGACTTAAGGGACAAACCAACCAGATACAAATTACAGTCCTGGTTTGGGCCAACAAGTTACAAAAAATACTTTGGGGACAAAATGATACATTCAAATTTACATTAGGTATGAGATAATATTAAGGAATATTAATTTTGTTAGGTAATAATGTTATTTTGGTCTATGTAGGAATCTACATTCTTTTAGTGAATATAAAGAAGTATTTGGGATGGACAGTTGGTTATCCAATTTACTTTAAAAACCTTTCAGCATTTCAATTCTGGTAGTGACAGACAGGGGGCACAAAAAGGGCCTCTGCTGGTGGTAATGTTCATTTCCTGTTCTGGTTGTTGGTTTCATGGATCTGTGTGCAAAAAGTCAGCAAGTTATACAGTTATGTACACTTTTCTGTATACATTATACTTCAACAAAAAATCTAAACTTCATCAACATTAAAAAATAATTAAGTGAATTAATTTTCAAATGCACAGGCTCTGGGACCAACTGACTAGGTTTAAATTTTGGCTCTACCATGTACTAGCTCTGACCATGAGTAAGTTACTAACCATCTCTGTACCTCTTCACCTGCAAAATGTTAGCCAAAATTATTCTTTTACATCAATAACCCCAATTTATAAGGTAACTTCTGGTTTTTATTTGCCATTTTTTTGTGTTAGGCTACCTTCCTTATTCAGTCCAAAACAGAGTTCTAATTCCCTACCTCTGAAAACTGGAAACATTCTGAAATAAATCTACAATGTGAGTTTTGAATTGAACTAAATGCCTGTAGTTTTAAAAAGTTGAAAGAAAATTCGCAACATCAACTTAGTTTTAAGTGCATGTTAAGAGATATGTCTGCTCTAGATAATTACTCGGAAGTGGCAGTGATTCTGTGGTACAATTCTAGCCCAAAGTAACATATACCAGAATATTGCACATTAATTTGACCTGAATACCATTCAAGATGCTAAGTGATCTGGAAAATAAAAAACTGAGATACATATATACCTTAGAGTTCATAAAGGGAAAATGAAGATGGTACTGCTGAGAAGATTATTCAAGATTATTTTACCACTACTGGAAGTATGTATATTTTATCAGAAATGGAAATATCTAAAATATCTTTTAGAATAACAGGTTATTAAACAATATCAATAAGGGAACAAAAATACTTCTGTACTTTAGAAACATTGCTTTAATATTTTAAATAATTGTTCTAATGTTTGGCTTTTTTTTTTAACTATTAAGATGTTGATGTCATTTGAAGCACACTAAATAGATTTTAAATTAAATTGTTGCTAACTTCTTACTAAGTATTTTCCATATTTCCTGTCTCTTGAAAATGAATATCAAATATTCTAGGTTTAACAGATATTTTAATAAACAGAATTATTTTTGTATTCTCAAAATCATACTATAATATTATTAGATAGTATGCTGAACAACATTTTGAAAAGCAATGAAACTGAAGATTCTAAGGCATGCTGCCATGTTTTACAAAATAGCCTAGGTTAATCTTGTAGTTGCAAAGTAGTGCAACAATAAGCAATTACAAGAACGTTCATAACATTCCTTAGTAAAATAGCAGCTTATGCTTTCCTAAAAATGTTTTTCTTTTTACAATGTTATTATCCAACTCAGTGATATATAAGGGCTGTATAAATTAGTGCAATTATCTAACAGAAGATACAGCCACACAACCTAGGAAGAGGGGGCTCTATATCGGCAAAATCAACTTTACAGAGCATCCTGCTTAGAAGAAACGAGACAGCACTAACCCAAATTTAAAGCTATTTTGTTGCCTTGAAAGTTTTAACCATACAGATGTACTATTAAATAAAGTAACTTTTCTGATTTTCAATATGAATCTTACAATTGCTAATAGAGAACACAGGAAATCATAACGATGGTTTCAAAAAATGGTGGCTCAGTCAACTATGGTTACATCTGGCTATAGGTAAAACCTAACTAAAAACATTTTAAGCAAATTAGGGACTTTTACTTTCTTATCAAGTAAAAAGGTAATCCAAAGGTAGCCAGTTATTGGATCAGTAGTTCAAAAACACAAAGCTTGAGGTCTCTGATTTTCTTGGCTTGTTCCAACTTTTATGTTTAAGTTTTAGGAAGAGATAAGAGGAAGAAGGACAAAGAGCAAAAGGCAAAGCTGAGCTAAGTCAGCTCCACCTGCAGAACACTTTCCCAGAACTCCAACCCAGCAACTTCCACTTGTATCTTATTGGCCAAAACTTTATCTAATTGCCAGTCCTACCTTCAACGAAAGCGTGTGTGTGTGTGTGTGTGTGTGTGTGTGTGTGTGTGTGTGTGTGTGTGTGTGTATGTGTGTGTGTGTGTGTGTTAGGCTGGGAACATTGGTGCCTTTCAAAATTCAGAGTCTTGTCTTTTTTCTTAAATGTTTTCTTAAAATATGTCTGAAACTATTTTCATCCAAACCATTTCTTATTTTATAATATAGACCTTGCCCCTCTTTGAAAAACACCTGAGGAGAAAAAAAAAAATACATAAGAGATAGGATAAATTATTTTGCAAAAGGTATCAATTTAAGACATTTAAATTTTTTGTCATTTCTACTCCCATTTTTAAAAATCTGACAATAAAGCATACATTATTTTATGTCTGAATCATGCATTGCATGTTAGAATGGTACTCTACAATTTGTAGTACTTTTAAACCAACTTTTTACTTTGGAAATAAATCTCAACAAATGTACTACTGTCTCCCTCCCAAAGGTACTTCTAGACATTTTCTCCTCTCCCACCGCCCCACCCCATCCCCCAGAGGCCCTATAACCAATGGGGAAGAGAATAAATTCTGGAATCAGACTGCCTGCAAATTACTTAATTTCTCTGGACCTTACTTTCTTCAACTGTAAAATAGTAATAATAATTGTAACTATAAGAATTAAATGTGTTAACACATATAAAACTCCTAGAACATCATGTGTTATAAGTATTCTTTCCTGTCATTGTTATTACATTTTCCTTCATTTAAGATATACTCATTAAGTACTTATCTGTATACCAGACATTGTAATAACACTAGAAATGCATGTTATGACCAAATCATACATGAGCCCACCCTTATAAAGCAATAAAAAAATCTGTAAGGAATTGAAGATTCTAGATAGTTCCCATTTCCTATAACAACCAGGTAAGAATGTCCTTAAAAGACAAATCTAGAATCAAACAAAAATAATTTAATAATTATTAAATTATTATTATTAATAATTTAAACAGTTATGCAATCTTTCCAGATTTCTCTTCCATTTAACTATAAATTTGATAATGACATAGCCATGGTAATATAAAAAAATTTTTTTAAGTTCTTAAAGCAAACTTTAAGAATATTCAAGATACCTTGTGGTATTAAAAAGTCAGACCAAAATAATTTTATATTGAGTCTTGCCACTAAAACACAAAAATGAAAATAAATTGCCATTGGTATTACAAAAAACATAAATGGAAGTACTAATCTGCCAGCCCTCCGAGAAAAGAAAATGGACATACATTTATTAACTCAAAGGACTTTGCTAATTATGTAAATGTCTATCTTTTCTACATGTAATTTCATTCAAACTTCCTCTCTTTTCCCCAATTAACAAGGCTGCCAAATGTTTGGACTCAAAAAGGCCACAGCTTTATACACAATTAACAGTCAAATTCTAACACAAATTATATGTCATTCTTATCTCTGTATACACATTGAACTCCTATATCTTGTTGCCAGCAGGCAGCTTGCACTAGGGAATACATCCTGAATTTGTTTAATGTCTAGGAATAACATTTCACACCTAGAAAGGAGATACTATCCACTGCCAGCTATGTGAACGAAATTGGCCATGCTCCCTCCTTTTCATTTCGTTCAGACAAATAGGTAGTTTCACTTATCCATTCATTTGTTTTAACAAATATTTTCTTGAAGCACAAGCTATAAAAATAATCTTCATTTTTCTTTTAAAAAATTCAGGGTGAATACAGAAACTTTTATGTATGGTAAACATATTTTCTGAACTAGAAATTGGGGAAAAATCAGTTGACAAATCATCTGACTACAAGAAAAAATATTTCAAATTGGATCGATCCTAGAAAATTAGATATATATGGTCACTATATCTATGACTGTTTCTCTAAAAAAGGTTTTCAACAATAGAAACACTAGAAATAATCAATTTCTTATTTAGCAAGTATACCAGTCATCACTTCAAAAAGCTCAAACATGCCCTGTTCTTTTGAAGATTTATTATTACCAGAGTACCTCAATAAATACCAGTCATTTATAAATGCGCAACTAAAATATATCTCATATATTAATATGTACACATATTGTTTTAAAGGTAATATAAAAGGAACTCTGTAAAGCAAAGAAACTTCTTAAAATACAAATACTATTCCCAATTAAGCTTTTAAATAAATAAATCTGATAGGGTTAGTTACCAGCCTAAAACTTTTCAGTGGTTGCGCACTGCGCTTAGAATAATGCCTTTAACTGGCATCTGTCTACCTGTCCAGCTTCCTCTCCTACAACCTTCTCCCTGTACCCTAAGCTCCAACCACACTACAATTCTTTCTGTTTCTCCATCTCAACCATGCTCTCTCTCAAACTGGTCTATTTCCCTGAGTCTGGAATACACTTTCCCTATTGATCTAGTATCAGTAGATTCCTGGTCATCCTCCAGTTCACAGTTTACATGTCATATCCTCAATGAAGCCTTCCATGAACTCCCTCCTCCTATCTCCCCCAAAATATATCAGATGTCGGGATATACATTTCCACACCACCCCTATCATAACATTTACTATAATGTACTAGAATTGCTTATTGATCCCTCTGCTGGAATACAAGCTCTGTGAGTATCACTAAGAAGAACCATGTTGGTCTTGCTCACTGTTGGATCCCCAAGGTCTACACATAAGGGCCTGACCCTCAATAATTATTTGATTTCTAAAACTGGCATATATATATATATATATATCAAGTCAAAGCACAGCTCGTGTGGATTATAATATCCATTTAAAATATTACACTATCTTCCCATCATTATAAATCCCTTTCTATGAGCATAAAATGTTCTGATAACTGGAAGGGAAAGGAGTTGGGGGTGGGGGGAGAGGGAAGAGAAGGAAAAGGAGAAGAGGCAGAAGGAGGAGGGGAAGAAGGACTGAAAGGAGGAGGAGGGAAGAGAGGGACAAGGAGGAGGAAGAAGAAACTGTGACGTGCTTGGACATGGCATTCAGTTTGGTGCAATGAGGGGGTGTGTGTAGTGAATTTCAATTCACAATCCTAGATTTGAGTTCTAATTGCACAAACTGTTATCTATGCGATGCCGTGAAAGTTGCTTAAGGTCACAAAGCCTCAATCTCCTTGTCTGTAAAATAAGGAATATTAATGCCTGTCCCACAGATCTCAGAGAGCTGCGAGGTATTAATGAAATTAAGCTTGTGAAAGCCCTTAAAAACTGTGAAGCACTTCATAATAAAAGGAACTGTTAATATCTTTATTAATACCTCAATTAAGATAATAGCTAAAAAGAATGCTTACTAATCATTTCAGAAAATTTTTGGCTTCTATATGAACTGAAATGTACTATTTAAAAATATTCACAAAAGTTTATAGTCAAAAGAATGTTACAAACCAATCATAAAATAAGTTCAAATATACTAAGATCCCTCTGCTATAACCTCAGAATACCTCCTGAAATTTTTTGTCCTTTGTAATATCTGATAATATTAAGTTCACTTGAATTATTTTATTTCACTTATTGCACTTTAAAATTCTACACATGGATGCTGTTATTATTCTGAGACAATAATCACAATCTCTTTTTTAAAATAAAAACTTCAATGTTTTACTTTTTTTAAAGAATTTGCAATCTAACACTGTATTAGATGGTGAACAAGAACTGTCTGCTATATAATCTCTAAAACTATTTTAAGCTTTTTAATAGGTATATAGGTTCTGAATAATGGCTAAGATAGTAAACATTTTATTTCAAATTTGAGGTTAAGGGTTTAAAGAAAATAATAAGTTAGATTGGAACTCGTTTTAAAACCTCACTAAGGTAGTCATTTAAAATGTGATTCAATAATGAAACCAAATTCTTTAAACTCACTTTGGGACAGGTATTCATGATTCTGTTACCTACCTAGAGTAAAAATAACCCCGATCCTTAATTTTTGAGTGGTATAAAATTTAAGCTTTCCAATATTCAGAGATAATCCTTTTGAGGAAATGGTTAATTTGAGAAGGAAAAATATTTTTTTTCTTTCTTCCCACCCATTATAAAATACAGATATAATCATAAGCAGCATATGCTTCCCAAAAGCTCTGAAGGCATATAACAAATTATTATAGTTAAAGCTTGAACAAGTCTTTTTAATCCCCATTTTTCATATACAAGAAGTACTTGTATATTTTGCAAAAGGAATACTGTTGCAATATTATGACTTTGAACTAAAGCTCCAAAATCATACTATTCAACTAAAGGTTTCTTTAGCAATATTAACATGACCACGCTGCACATGTTACTTTTAGCTTCTTTATGTACAACAAACTGCATTCAATTGGTGAACAAATACAATGTTTAGTATCATATTTAAAACCACCATTCAAACCTTTTCTTAATGCTATTATCAGTTTTTCTTTTGCAACAATTTTGTGTATAAAAATAAAAGCGCTGGATTTTTATTAGTGCTGCCCCTTCTTTGTTTTGCTCCACTCTGCAAAGGCCTTTTGGGACACTAAGCCTGCATTTACCATAATACGGATTAAACTTTCTTTGTCCCATTGCACAGGGTTTGTTAGCAGGTTAGTCTTTTTACATTTTTCACAGGCAGCCTGCAGCTTACCCTTTAGGCCTCACTCAAAATACTTCAGTGGATTTACAAAAATGCCAGAGTGGTCTTGGGGTTAATTGGAAGATAAGTGCAGCCTTTAACATAGAGACTCATTAAACATTTAGCATTACCACAATCCACTATCCTTGGAAAAGAAAAGTTCTAGAGCCAGTTCAGAAATAGTTCTTTTTTTTTTTGTTTTTTTGGGGTTTTTTAAATGACTATTGGTTGTTTTATAGACTTGGAAATACCTGATTTAACTGTTATAAAGGTGGTATTTCCCTGGTCAACTCTTTATTTTGGCTAATATGTGTTGATCATAGATAAAAAAGACCAGATTTTCCAAAGCAACTAAAAGACAAAATCTTCTAAGCTTATGTTGAGAGATTTGAAGTAAAAACTCAACTGATCTGCAATGAAAGGTAATATTTATTTCTAAACAACAACAAAAACAATTAATTCTGGACTTTATATTTTGTTGATTTTGTCCAAGTAAATCACCATACTCAAATATATTTGTCTATTAGAGCCAATGGAAACAAAATGTACTAAAAAATACTTGTAAAATAAATTTTAAAACAAATTATTTCTTTAATTTTTGAAACACAAATCTATACAACACTTAAAAATGAAATCTGAAGTATACTCATTGCTATTACATTATTTTTTTATAATTATGCAAGTGGATTGTTATCCAGATTAACTTTTCCATCCGCTTGCCTCCTTCCAACACTATCACTCACACTTAGAAAGAAAAAAAAAAAAAGAAAATGCGACAAAACACACAGACACTTGAAGTAAAGGATTAGACATATTTGCCCAAGATGCAGATAACAAAAGCAAAAGTGAAGAAAATTGAAGAGACAGCCAAACTTCAGCAACAAAATGGTTAAAGAATCTGAAGCATTGTTCCCCTTATTTTAAAAGTCCGCTATATTGTGAACAGCGCAAACATCAGACAAGTTAAGATTACTGACCATTATCTCCTTAATTTTCTCCGCTTTCCCTCACATTCCCTCTTGCTATCTGGGCACCATTTTTCTAAAGCTTTATTTCTGCTAAGAAGTAAACTTTCCCTAATCCATCTATTATGGGACCTTTAATTGGATTGGGAGCAGGGTGGTGTATAAAATAGCCCCTATTCACTCAAAAGGACTGTAGTTTTAGGGACTTAAAGGAGAAAGGTATTGTGAAAGAAAATCCTCAGGGAATCAAGGATTAAAATGTGGCTCTCTTAAATTCATCAACTCCAGAACACAAATGAATTGCTTCCTTAAACAGGTAACTTTCCAAATAAATGGCATAGCAAAACTGAAATTAAAATTTTACTCTAAGGAGAATAATACATTTACACTAATAGTTTTTGGCTTTATAAATGACTTATACTTCCTTTTTCTTCAGCTCACAACTACTATGCCAGGGAACAACTGGAATGCCTCAAACATACTTATTTATATTCTCCCTACTCTACATGTATATATTTCCCCATTCAATGTCTAAGGAGAAAAGTAAAAAAAAAAAATTTTTTTTTAATCTTAATTCATTTCTGCACGTGGTCAGGAAACACTGCTATAAAACAAGTTTGTTTCTAAGCAAAAATACATTTTGTTCTTACAGGGGGTCAGATACAAATAATCAGTAGTCACTCTTCTTCCATTAGCCAGCCATCTTCTTGGTTTCTTTCATACACACCCCACCTCCAAATATCCTATGTTTAGGCTATAGTGCTTCTGCCCTCTGTCCCTTCTACAGTGTACTTCCAACCATCTGGGGTGTCTTCAACAAGAAATGGGGCTACAGTTCATACTTAGTTATTCTCCTACTGAACCAAAGATACTGAATGTACCAAACCTGACATCTAAAGTAAAATGAAATCCAGAATGTACCTACCAACTTTAAATTAATCTCTCAAAAATACACATACTCTTTATCAAAACAATGGGGAATTGTGAAAAGAGAAATGTTAGGAGAGATCAAGATTCCAATTAAATTTGACACTTATTTTGTGTAGGGTACTAGTCTTCATTAAAAGGAAATAAAAATAAAAGTAAATCAGTGTTGGTGATTTAATTAATAGTACTTTTGAAAACAGTTTCTTTAAGAAATTCAGTTAATTTCAAGAAAACCCTCATGAAGTATCACCTCTGTTTTGGAACCCTTATCACAACTTAATAACAACTGCATACTTTCTAAGTGTCTGGCATTGTGCTAACACTATTACATGAATTATCTCATTTTATTCGCTCAATAACTCTACAAGGTAAATGTTATTATCTATTTTACACATATGAGGAAACTAAGTCTTAAAAAGTTCAATTAAATTGTCCAGGGTTACACAGCTCCAAAGAAAGTAAGCTCTATGAAAGCTTTTGTGTTACTGTATTGCAAATGTTTTGCACAGGAAAGGAGACCAATTTTCCAAAAGTCAATCTGAGTTCCCTGCTGGCCTAGCAGTTAGGACTCCAGGCTTTCACTGCCACGGCCCGGGTTCAATCCCTGGTTGGGGAACTGAGATCCTGTGAGCCACGTGGCCAAAAAGAAAAAAAAAATATGTGGTCTTGCAAAAGTCAATCTGAACTTGCTTGAATTATCAAAATTACCTATTTACCAATTATAAATATTTAAAGAATATTGTTCTTGAATATATTAAACATATGACTATATTCTTCTGGTGAATATATTATTCTAAGACATAATTAATAATTATATTCTTCTTAGCAACATCTCAAGAACTGTTCAGTTTTTTAAAACTAAGATCATAGGGCTGTCTTGTCCTATTACACATACAACTTAAATTTCTGAGTTTCATATGTGAATTTTTCAATTTATACTGATTTCTACTACTTTTCACAGTCTTGTCTATTTTTCCAACATTTTATCGTATTTAGTATAAGTCTGTCACCTTTACATATTTAAAAAGTATTGTAATTAGTTGAAAACTGGTTTTATAGCTTTAAAATTTTTGTGAAAATTTAATTGACCAGTTTTCATAACCACTTTTTAAGGAACATCCATTTGTCTGTGCCAGATCTCTACTGTTGAAACCAAAGGAAGCCTTTTTTGGAGGAACGATAAAAAAGAAAGCACACATTTCAGGGAGAGGTTCTGATTCTTGAGAGCATTAAGAATGAGGGGTCAGAGGTAGCTAATAAAAGACAAGGTCAGAGGATAAAGATGAATCCTGGCCATCACAGCCTTTGCAGGCCCTGTCGACCCATGTAACATACAGTGTGTGAACAAAGAATAAACAAATTAGTTTGGGGTAATTTAGTACAGTAGAGACTTAGTTTTCAGCAAGTTGAGTTAAGTTCCTACCAAAATGTCATGCATTATTAGTAGAGGCTTAGTAAATACATGTTGAATGACTATGTTAAAATTTCATATAAGGCAAAACTTTACCATACTATGCATTTCAAAAACAATCTTTAATTGGAGAGCTAAAAGTATTTTACATAAATTATATTTAAGAAAAATAACATGAGTACACAAGTTCCATTGTAGGGGTAGCTGAATTGTTCCATTTATGACACCCCAAAATATCTTCTTCTGAATGGTTGTTGACTTACCTTTTTAAAAAAGCAACTATGGGGAAAGAACAAGACAATGATTCAGAAATATTAAGTTACGGTAAGTGTCTCCAACAAAGTGACTTACTTGTTGAAACATATTTAGAATCTAAAAGTAATACATATTCACTATTTTGGAAGCCCATTAAAATTAAGAAATCAACTATGATTTTCCTCTGTGCCATTTAACTAACAGGTAAGTTAGTATGTAACTCTCAGTGGTTAATATGTAAATATCACAGTAAAGTATAATTATTTAATCATATTCCATGTGCCTTTATGCTTCTTTACAACTTGAGCTAAGTTTCTACACATTAGTGGTTCAGTTTTAAACGGCTGGCCAAAAACTACAATGAGTTAAAAGTTATCTTCCATTTGGGTGTTCATTCACAATAAATTACTGTTTCTAGAGCATCAAATAAGAACTTCAAGCCTTCATTTGCTGCTCAGTAAGAGGCAATTAACCTTATGTGGAAAATAGTTCTTTCACTAAAAGACTCTATCATTATCTTGGCTTCCCACAAGGAGATTACCCAGACTCTGTATAAGACTGGATATTCTGTTGTATTATAAAATATTTAAAGCAAAATAAATATCTAGATAAATATCTAAATATATTATATATATACACATATATATATGTATGTATGTATGCATATGTATAAACATATTCAACCAGAACAACTGATAAAACTTTGAGGCAAAGCTGGATTCAAACATTAAGAATCTCATATGTTATACATCAAAGTGGCATTTTAAATCACTAACAAAAAAAATTTTAAGTACCAGAGAAATGCTTATATTAAACTTTTTTTTTAACATCATGTTTACACCTTAGAAAACAGAATACAAAAGTAGTTTGTGCCAAGATCCAAAGAAATGAAGTCAGAAAGGTAAGAACATCATTCCAGTCTCCACACTAATAACTGTGTACCCTACAATTACGTATACACAGACACCCTTGCCAAAACCCCTAGAAAGGTTCCTTAATTTTAAAAGAAGAAATTTCTATTTCTTTGACAATTAACTTCGTATTTATATAATTTTACAGAAAGTTATCAAAAGTTCACCATTAGCTGACTTGTTGGGGGCTATATGTTTAGCATATTTGTGGAATGAATAACAGGTTATATATAATAGAAAGCCAGGACCTTCTGATTGACACCCAGCTGGTGCCTAAGGAGAGAGACGTGTAGGAGACAGGATGAGGGAGGGATGCGTTTTGGTAAGACGATGTTATGGGTAGAACCAAGGCTCTAAAACTGTGGGTTTGATAGGGCAAAGGAAGGGGAACAAAAAGGAAGAAGGAAAATAGGGGCAGGTAGCTTCATTAAAGGGACGTCTTTAAAAAAAAAAAAATCTCGAAGAGTCAAATTACTTGGCATTTCTGGTACTGAGCTGGAGCAAGGAAGCAAAATTCAGGAAATAAGAGTTACTAAATAAGAGTTACTAAAACCAGGACAGAAGTCAGAATTTAATAAGTCTGCTAAAGGATTAGACCAGAAAGAATACTTCTAATTTTGTTTATTTTCTACAAAAAATAAAATAAAATTAGAAGCATTATAAGCATCTAACTGAAACCACAGAGATGAGAAATCCTAAAATGCTTTCAGCAAATGAAGAATGATATATGGAAATTAACAATACAGAATCAATCGTAACCAAAGAAGTATGAAATGATAGTGATAGTTCCTTTATTTAACAAACCTCATCAACATATTTTATAAATATAATAATAATCAAAAGGGCTTTTATAGGTTCACTTCTGACCTCAGTCCTTCTAACCTTAATTTTCCCATAATATCTTAAATTCTTCAAAAAATTCTACCATCAATGAGGTTTTTAAAGAATGTAACCCTTTGTATAAGGAAATATCAACTCTTCTAAATAATGTTCATTGCTACCTTAAAAACAAAATCTATTAGGGCAGCAAGCAAAATGAGCTTTCTTTACATTATAGTCAATGTTTAAGGGAAATATTTACACATTCATTCATTAAAAAATTTTTTTTTGAATGCCCACTATGTGCCAGACACCATTCTTGAGACTGGAGATCCAGAAATCAACAACAACAAAGAGGTAGAGGGTTGGGTGAAGAAATATTTTACTTAAGATTAGAGAAAAGTCACTCTAAATAGCCTAGTCAACCTATATTTTGAGAAGTAAATATTTATTATTTATAGAAAAAAAAGACCCTAAGAACCTTAAAATGTCTGGGGTTACTGTTTAAATAAACAAGGCAGAAAAAAATCTGAAAATCAGTTGACTATTATAAAATCTTACACCAACTCCTTCCATCAACTCCAGGTTTTGTGATGAACTATTCAGTTGTTTTATTATATTTTAGAAGGAAATACCATCACACACACATACACACACACACACACACACACACACACACACATTACCACATTGCCACCATCCACCCCCAAATTGTAGATTCTGCTACTTACTTAAAACACTTTAGATCTTAAGACTAATATTCTAACCAACACATAATAATTCAAATCTATACGCAGGTTTTGTAAAGATAATACACTTTTAGCTAATCCATATACCTAAACTAAACTAATACCTAACTAAATCATAAAACATGAATAATTACAATTGTATCATAATATGGGATCTAAAAATATTATAGAAAAATAAAATAAATACAAAATAAATAAAATTTTTATAGAACCTCAAAAATAAGTATGTACTATAATATGTTCAACATAGTTAAGAGTTATTTTTACAAATTTGTTCTAAATGGCCAATAAACAAAATTTAAAAACTCATTATCTCTAAATTATGGTAAGCAAAAAAAAATTTGTTTGAGAATAAATCATAAGGTATTTTAAACGGCTATACTATGATGTTTAAATATATTCAAAAATGTTATAATATGATTAATATCTAAAGCCCCACAAGGAAGCAAATCATACCTATTTTTACTTACTTTTATAGTCTCAGCATCTGACATAGCTTGTACATTAGTAGATATTCAAAAACTTTTGTGGAATGAATGATTATATATATATATATATACTTATAAAGGATCTGAATAGTTTATTAACTTCTATATTTACTTAAAAGTTCATTGCTGACTTCTGTATTAAATTTGAACTTTCTAACACCACAATTTTCCCTATAAAATAAATTTTGATTACTTATAAATTATGGAAACACTGTGAAGATACAGAAAGACACATGATGCAGTTTGGACATTTTAAAAGATATCTTTGTCACCATACATATGTAAGCTGTCGTCACATTTACTAATGTTGTGGTGTATAAATTGGATACTACTTCCAAAGTGGTCTTGCAATGTTTTGTCAACGTTTTACCAATGTGGCATTCAAAAACCACAAACAAAATGAGACCTAAAAGTAATACGTAACCTTTTAAAAAAATATGAAGCTGATTAAGAAGATGTCACAAAAATAGGGGTCCCACCATTATCAAAGAAAGACAACTGAAAGAACATGTGTCATGTGTTATGTTTCCCCCAGTGCTCACATCTTGGTTTCTAATAGTAATTAATCCTCACTGAAAGGAATCAAGGTTCTTCAGAGTAATAGCTGATTCCAGGGCTGCAAGAAGGAAGGTACAAGAGGAGCCTAGAAACTCTTGCTATCCCATAAAGTCAGAAAGTGCTCAAGAAAATGAAGGGGCATGTCAAAAGTACATAAGAAGAAGCTTGAAGGGGCTTCTACTGGCCAAATATGGAATAACTTGACCACTAAAATGATTATGAACATTAATGAATTACTAACCATCAAAAAGCAAAAATTCATGAGTCCACAGCAATATAGATAAAATTGGGTGAGAAAGAAGGATATTATGTTAACTATAATGTCAACTGATCAATACGTAAGAAGAGCTGATGTTGGAAAATGATCATTTTATAACAATTGTTATAAAGACTGATACAGGCAAGAAATGTTAAGTAGACTCTGTAGTTTATTCAGATTTCACTAGTTTTCCCCCTAATGTCATTTTTCTGTTCCAAGATCTCATCCAAGACATCACATTACATTTAGTCTTCATGTCTCCTTAGGTTGCTCTGGGCTGTAACAGTTTCTAAGACCCTCACGTTTTTGATGACCTTATTAAGAGCTTTGAGGAGTACTGATTAGGCCATTTGTAGAATGTCCTTCAGTTTGGGTTTGTCTGATATTTTCACGGGTTATGAGCTTTGAACAGGAAAACCACAAAGGTAGAGTGCCATTCTCATCATGTATGAGATACATGCTATCAACATGGCTTATCACTGATGATATTAACCTTGATTACCTGGCTAAGGTATGTGTTTGACAGTTCTCCACTGTACAGTAACTTCCTCCTCTCCATTCCATACTGCACTCTTTGGAGCAAGTCACTAAATACAGCCCATACTTCATGGGTGCAGAGTTATACCCTACCTTCTTTAGAAGCAAGTACCTACTAAATTAGTTGGAATTCTTCTGAAAGGCAGATTTGTCTATTCTTTCCTATATTTATTCAAGTATTTATTTATATCAGCATGGACTCATGGATATTTTTGTTATCCATGTATTGGATTATAATCCAATACTAATTTGTTTATTTTGTTGCTCAAATTGTTCCAGCTTTGGCCATGGAGAGTTCTTTCATTTGGCTCTGTGTCCCTCTGACATAACGCCATTCTGTTTTGTGAGCACTCCCTCACTTTCTGGCACTACAATATGCTCAAGGCTCATATATAGTCTTTGCCCCAGACCAAGAATGAGCCATTTCTCTAAGGAGCCCTGGTTCCTTTCATTGGAGATTGGTATCAGAAACTAAGATCTGGGCATTGGGTATGCTCATTGCTACTGGGATGTCACTGCTTCTAGACCCTCTCAGCAGACAAAGCCAAAACATATGTGTATATATACTAACTCATGTATAGATACATATCTATAAATTATTTCTGTATATATCCATTAGTATCTATAAGCAGATAAACATGGAGTTCACAATGAAGTCTCAGACTCTCTCACCTAGTACTACATGATTCTTCTAGCCTGCAGAGGGGAAATTTTTATGAGAAGTAGGATTCCTTCCTTCCTTCTTTCTTTCTTTCCTTCCTTCCTTCCTCCCTCCCTCCCTTCCTTCCTTCTTTATGGCTGTGTTGGGTCTTCCTTGCTGCATGCAGGCTTTCTCTAGCTGCAGCCAGCAGGGCTACTCTTCATTATGGTGCGCGGGATTCTCATTGCGGTGGCTTCTCTTGTGGAGCACGGGCTCTAGGCACGCAGGCTTCAGCAGTTGTGGCACGTGGGCTCAGCAGTTGTGGCTCACGGGGTCCAGAGCACAGGCTCAGTAGTTGTGGTGCACGGGCTTAGTTGCTCCACAGCATGTGGGATCTTCACGGACCAGGGCTCGAATCCGTGTCCCCTGCATTGGCAGGCGGATTCTTAACCACTGCGCCACCAGGGAAGTCCCAAGAAGTAGGATATTTTCATGGTCTCACTACAGATTGTTTGTGAATTGCAAAGGAAAAAATAATAAATATACTGGAGATATTGGACAACACCCTGACAGGCTGATTACAATTAATATAAGCATTGAAGAGCAGATGGGCATTGTATGCCTCTACGTGTGAAACTCTGAGAAAGACACATCACTTATGTAATATTCCAACTAGGTACATAACCTGAACCTAATCATAAAAAAGTACATAAATTCAAATGAGGATTACTTTTTTTAAAAAAGGGAGGGTGGAAATGTACTTCAAAACTGTCAACGTGGGACTTGTCAATAGAGCAACTAAGCCTGTGTGCCACAACTACTGAGCCTGCACTCTAGAGCCCGCAAGCCACTACTACTGAAGCCCGCGCACCACTACTACTGAAACCCGCGAGCCTAGAGCCCATGCTCCGCAACAAGAGAAGCCACCACGATGAGAAGCCGGCGCACTGCAACGAAGAATAGCCCCCGCTCGCCGCAACTAGAGAAAGCCCGCGTGCAGCAACAACGACCCAGGGCAGCCAAAAATAAAAAAATAAAATAAAAAATTTATTTAAAAAAAAAACTGTCAATGTCAGAAAAGACAAAGAAAGGCTGAGGAAATGTGCCAGATTAAAGGAGACTAAAAATATTAAATGTAATGCCTAATCCTACCTAGACCTAGATCCTATACTGGAGGAAAAAAAATGTTATAAAGAACATTATTTGGTAAATTGATGAAAGTGAAATATGGATGGTATATTAAAGTATTATAACAATGCCAAATTTTATAAATTTGGTAATTATTAAGGTTATATAAATAAGATAATATTTCTATTCCTAGGAAATAAACACTGCATATTTAGGGATAAAGGAGCATGTTGTATACAATTGGTTCAAGAAAAAAAGTGTGTATTTACATACATATACATACTTATAAACATACATGCACACACATACATATATAGAGAGAGAGAATATGAATGAGCAAATGCTAAAACAAAAGGAGCAAAATGTTAAAGGTAGGTATATTCAAATAAGTTTTTAAAAGAACATGTCCTACATTTCACATATTATAAATATATGATTATATCTGATAAGCTTGAACCAACATTAGTGAAGCATGGGCTTTGAAATGTTTTCCAGAAATAGTTACTTTCTCCTGTGAAATAAAGGCTATCTGGGGAACAGGGTAAAGCTAACTGGCCAATATGGAAACTGACCTCCAACTATGATTTCATTAGTACCACTGGCTGATATATATTTATAGAGTATACACAAACACAACTTTGGCCTCTTCTTTAAGGAGTTTCCCTAGTTCAACCATTAAGAACTCTAAATTGATGCTCAGTAGAGTAGCATATCAGTCTACATTCATAATTCAAATCATTAGTAATTAAAAGAATTACCATTAGTAAGTGCTACCTGAAACTACAATAACAATTTATAAACAGTGATCCTCTACTTCAAATTACAATAATAAAATTCTTCCTGAAAATTTTGTCTCAAGTTTCATATTTTTAATCTACTCTTAATGTGATAAAACTATGTTATTCTGAAACCAGTGAAGAACTATGCTAGATGAGAACTTTTTCTAAATAATGGAAGATTTCGTAACACTGTATCCATTTAGGTGGAAATATTTCTAAATCATAATGGTACTCTGGTAGGCAGAATTATTCTCCCTCCTAAAGATGTCCACATTCTAATCCCTGAAACCCATGAATATGATACCTTACATGGCAAAGAGGAATTAAGGTTGCAGATGGAATTAGGTTACTAATGAACTAACCCTAAAATAAGATTAACCTGGATAATCCAGTGCACCCAATGCAATTCCAAGGGTCCTTTAAAGTGGAAGAGGGTGGCAGAAGGGTAGTAGGTCAGAGTAATGTGATGTAAGAAGCACTCAACCTGTGGTTTCTGACTTTGAAGATGGAGGAAGGGGGCCATGAGCCAAGGGATATGGGAGGCCTCTAGAAGCTGAAAAGGCAAGGACACAAATCTTCCCGCAGAGCCTCTGGATGGGTAATACAGTCCTGCCGACACCTTGATTTCAGCCCAGGGAGACATGCATTGTTCAAGCCACTAAGTTTCTGGTAATTTTTAAAGCAGCAATACAAAACCAATACATACTTTTTTCTTTTATAGAATGTGTAACGTATATAATTTAAACTCTAAAATCAAAGAGAATCATTATGGGAATCAGTTACTGTTCTGACCAACAAACTGTCTATCCCAACCTCCAGCGATACACATAGAAAATGCCAACATCCATGCTTAGAATATGATATAGTTTTGTGGTCGGGAAAAATCATTACTGCCGTATCAGTAAACAAAGGATGCTGTGGCCATCAAGCCATCGGCCACTGCAGCCACCCCTGACTGCACACCCCGAGGAGATTCAGGGTGAAGAGAAGCTACTGGCCCTGGATAGTGAAGGTGCATCTCAAAGGAATGATTTGAATAAGCCCAGACGCCTGCATCTTCCCATGTATAGAAAAGCACTAAATTCACTAACTTGAGATATTTGTTTTTTCTTTAATTAACAGTAATCTTTTGATGTTCCAACTACCTGGTTTTTGTTGCAAAAACTCCTCTACATCCTGGCTCCTCACTTACCTCTTTGGAGCTGTCCCTCAGAGCTCTCTTGAGAGGCTGCCTCAGCAGCCTTAAGTCCTCAGCAAGTCCGCTGAATAAAACATAATTCCCTCAGGTTGTGCTTTTTTTTTTTTCTGTCAGCAGTTTCCATGTGATCTTTTGACAACAGAGATGTTATATTATTATCTATCGCTGATTGCACTTCATCTACTGTGAATGACTCTGCTCTCATTACTCTCCACATCACTAACTATGCCTCAGTCTCTACTATTTTATTTCCCACTTAGTCCCCCTTTTAATTCTTTCCTGTTATTTTTGGTCGTATTTCTCCAAATAATCTTGGCTCTTGCATAAAGACTGGCCTTAAATGCACAAAGCTAGTCAATGCCTTGTCTGCAAATCTACCAATCAGCATATAATAGTCTGCTCACCTCAGCTCTTTTCACTGTTGCTGAGTATTCACTGGCTGTTTTCCAAGAGTATTTCTCCCCCTATTTGCAATCTGAACCTTGAATTTTTCCACAGAAGACTGCGTATATTTACTCTATCTGCAAACTTGAATGGGAAAGAAGCAAAGTTAATGATACTATAGTTACACACATACTCTCACTGCTATAGGCAGCTGTGATAAATGGCAATGGAAGTGCATATTCATTTTCTCTACAAGTGGGCACCCTTGCCCTGTATGTTCTCAGTAAATGTTTAACAGACAGGGAAGAAAATAAGCTCTTAACTTCACAGTGTGAAATTTATAGGAAGCAGAGAGAACAAAACAAAGTCAAGTTGCAGAAAGTACCGGAACAGAAATTAATACACATTTAATCTACAATATATTTTCTTAAAACTTATCTGCATTCAATACATGAAAGGCCTCCAAATATTTAAATAGTGCAAATATTATTAACTGAGAGCTACTAGATATTCAAAATTATGTCTTATTCGTTTCTGTTTCCCTGCTTCCCAGAATTAGGTTTGTTTGGAAGTAGTCTTTTTCAACCTTATGACAAATTTGTATATAAGCCTAGAATTTGTATATAAGCCTAGATCTTGGCAATCTAACAATAATAAAACTTACCAACTAGCATCACATAATCACAAGGCTGAAATACTAGCCTTATACTCTTCTTAAAAGCTATGTTTATTTTTTTAATTATATTTTTATTTTTTTGGCTACACTGTGCAGCATGCGGGATCTTAGTTCCCTGACCAGGGATGGAACCCAGTGCCCACTGCAGTAGAAGCACAGAGAGTCTTAACCACTGGACCGCCAGGGTTATGTTTTATATTGATCACATACAGCAGTGTAGAGTAGTAGCATATGAATTATGGTTTTATATATACTTTTTATATGACAACTCTCAAGGTAATTCCAGCTGCCAATTTCCATGGCAAAGTATAAGCTGCACATAATGGAATCCTGGCTTATTTATTTAATATATAAAAGACGATAAAATATGGTAAACCTATATAACCTAAGAGTTATTTAAAAACAAATTAAACTTTGAAAGTTATTTATTTATGTGTACAAATATTTAAATTTATTGAAAAAATATTAATACAATGAAGGAAATTAAACCCCCCAAAAGTAATTATAAAAGTAAAATTACTATACTTTAACTGTTTTCATTTTTTTGCTCATTCTCTTCAAGTCTTCATGAATATAACATAAGCTTAACATATGTAAAATCACAGCAGAAATGATTCTGTGTTTTTTTAATTTAAAATTTACTTTTGGAAATACTTTAAATATGACAAATGTTTTAATTATATAAATCTATCATTTCAATTCCCCTGTAAAAAACTTGTAAAGAATCATATGGCATTTTATGAGATCTGAATATAATTTACTATATCTGAATTATATCTGAAAGAGTCAAAGTTACAAGAAAATTCATGAATTAAATAAAATGTGACTTAATAAAGCATAATCTGAAACAGACTCATTTCAAAAAAAAGTTATCATCTTAGGATCTTACTGGACTTCCTTCTAATTAAAGATTTCCAATTAAACTATTTACGAAAAGCTTTAAAGTAATTTTAACCTTAAAAGTTAAAGGAAGATCAATAACTGATACTGACTTCAGACTAAAATGTTCTAGGTAATACAAATAGTAATTACCATGACAAAATTTTTAGCTAAATATGAATTGACCTTTATTGAATGAGCAAGAACTTGAATAACTAAATTCCTGCAAGCAAAATATACGGACATGACTTTTAAAAATACACAGGGAGTACTGCAACGCTTATGAAATAGAATGCCATCAACTTCCACATAAAAGCTGAAATCCAAAAAGAAATTGAAATTGATGTCAGTTTACTTCTGAGAGCTTACTATATTTGGTAGACTGCTTCCTCTTTGATAACACAGTGGTTTCAATTTTATATAAAGACTCATTATAAGCCACAATGTTTCCTAAGTATAAAATATGCATTTTATTAACTCCATTTCCCTTTTATAAACAGCCATGGATGTAACTACCAATCACTTTAAAACCAAATGTAAATTTCAAGTATTTTTCCTATGATTTAGTACATATTACTTTGGAAATTTCCTAACCAGACTACCTAACAGTTCACACTGTAACCATCTCTTAAAACAGGCATAAGATGATAATGACAACTGCTATTTGGTCCTCCATGAATTTAAAAAGCAAAGCAAAACAAACAAACAAAAAAACATGAGTCTGGGATCTCTCTACCTCTCTCTGTATTATCTGATTATGTCACAACATTTTAAAGTACTGTATACCAAGTTATTCTCATCTTCTGATTGGGAAAGAAAAGGGCTTTGGAGTATCTTGAGAAGGCAAGGATAAGTAGGTGTGCAATGGGTATCATTTAAGTTGTAGGAAAGCAGAAGTTGAGAAACAATCGTAGACAATTGCAGAAAGGGCATTAAAGAAACAAAAAGAGCATGGCATTGACAGGATAACAAAAAAAAAGTTGATTGCTTTAAAATAAACTGTCACCATCTTTGCAAGTCATGTTTTGCTACTTCCTAGCTTTAGAATGAATCAAGTTATTTAATCTCTCTGTGCCTTGCTTTCTATACAGATAGGGATAATAATAGGATATAATTCATTACAGATTTACTGAGAGGATCAAGATAATTAAAGTGCTTAGTATAGTGCATGGCACAGAATAAGAGCTCAATATTGTTCTTGTTTAAATCTCATTTCAATTGAGTTTTTTAAAGACTTTCAAAACATCACCTCTAGAAATCTCACATTGAAAATTTGACTTTGGTGTTGGGAAGAAACCTGTTAGAAAGAGGAGGGCACCAAAATTATCAATCAATCTACAGGTATTTACTGAGCATGTACTATGTATCTAGTCATGTAATGCTAGCATATAAATAAGATGATACCTGCGTTTCAATAACTTTTCACATTGGTAAGGTAATAAAGGAAGAGGAACACATAAATAATGACATACAGGAGACAACAAAAATGAAAACATACTAAACTGAGATTGATGGTAACTAGAATATCAGTTCAAAGAATGCTCTCTGTAGGGCATTACATGATAAATGCAAGGAAGTCAGCCTGAAAAGACAAAGATTTCAGACTGAGGGTCAGTGGGAAACAAAGTTGATTAGGTAGCGTTTTAAAGATTTTAAAGAATAATGACATAATGACAGTCTGTTTTATTCTATTCCTATAAGTAAAAACCTGTCAAGGAAACTAGAATTAAAGCAGGTACTTCACAAAATCACTGAATTACTGAACCACTGTAAAGTTCCCCTTCCTTCCTTTTTTCCCTCCTTTCTGCAAATAGTTATTGAATACGTATTAGCTAGCCCGTAGTGCATAAGGTGCCAGAATAAGAAATCATTAAGATGAGGACCATGTCTGGTTTGATGAGAAAAACTTCTGGGTAGATACCTCAGAAGAAAACCAACCAAACTTATTTTCCCAGCATTACTTATTTTCTTTTAAGTGAGTATACTGTATTCTCACTACAACTTAAAGATTTTACAATTTCAAGAGTGTACCAATTGATACATTTATTACATTTTAGATATACATTCATATCAAAAGCAACCATCCCTAAACTCCATCCTGAAAGCGCTAGTCACTTAAAACATACCAAGTGAGGGAGTTTAGGGACCTGAATATAACTTGAGTTTAGGGACCTGAAAAACTTATGCTAGAACTGCACATGAGCCCTCGGATTTAAAATACCCTAGCAGTTTTGTCAGTTGCCAGAAAACCAGTAACAACCAAAAATTAATCCAGGGTGGAAAAAGGGAAAGTGAGAATAATTTAGAAATACATTAGGGTCAGAAGAATATAACTAACTTCCTCAAGGTAATCCAACATTAATAAGAGCATGGAACCTTGGGCAAATTTCAACCTTCCCGCATCTCAGTTTCTTCATCTGTAAAATGGTGATAATATATATATAGCAACTACCTCAAAGGGTTGTAAGAAAGGATTTTTGAGTTAACATAGGTTAAGATAACCTGTTATGTTAACATAACATAAGCACTTAGAAAAGTGCTTACACACAGTAACTGCCTCATACGTCTTACTATTATTGTAAAAGTATCTCTCCAATATCCAGTTACCGAACAATAATTCCTGACAAAAGTAAACAAGAGCTCTAAAAAAGAGGGAGTGTTCAAGAGTAGCACAATAGAAAAACAAGTAGGAAGTCACAGAATTGTGTTAGTGACTTAAGTGTGTTTAGGAAAGGAGAGGTAAACCAGAGGTCACAATAAATGTGTCTAATTTTAAATAAGTATATGAAAGAGAAAAAGAATTATAATCTATATTTAACAAAATTTAGATAACTTCCAATCACTTTACATTACCCTAACAAAAGTCATACTAATAATGAAGAGTATACTTCTTATGATATAGAATATGGAATCCCATCACAATGGTTTGTTCAGCTTGCATAAGTCACAACTGATTGGACACAGTCCCTGTGGGCATGCCACTTCATCCAGACTGGACGGTTCATTAGTCATAATTACTATAACTGTACAGCAGAGACTGCAGTTTTATCTCATCATACATCTTTGATCAAGCTGCTTCAATTTCTGCTTCATCAGCATATGAAGTTACATTACTGGAGTTTTTTATTTTCAATCACAGATTATGCTTTTTTTTAATCAAAACATATATTTGGTCTTCACATTTAGTAGTGAGGGCCCAGATCTGACCACCGTTTGACCTCTGATACTTTGAAACCACCTAAACACCATGAATCATCAACTGAAATCCAGAACGTTACAGAGAAAATTAAACAAAGAAAAGAACTGACCTGTGTTAAAAGCATAAGATGATTGGACTTATCGACATTGAGACTAACCATATTTGCTGCAGCTTCTCATTAAACATGAAATTGCACACCAGAAGAACACATCATACATATTTATTGTTTTGCACTGTCACTTTGGAAAGACTCATATCACAATTAGTGCTTCTCTCAAACTATGAGCTGCATAAAGAAATTTCCCATGAAGCTTGAAGACAAAATAATGTAGAAGACTGTACAAGAAGGTTAAGGAACAGATGGATAATAGATTTCACTGAACACTAAAGCCTAACACTCTTACTTTAGAAAGGAAAATGTTGCCAAAACATGGTTCAAATGCAAAATACTGAATGAAATTGATGTGTCAGGAATTTTTTTCTTCCAAGTTCTACTGGAGAACAATAGGGGACTAAAGGACCTGTCGTACAATTTTTGTGTCTCACTATTTTCATGTGCAAAATGTCCCCACTGTAGGCTGCATGAACAATCATAGTCGACAGTTACATGCAGGCACTGAGGCTGCAAAAATCCCAGAGTAATTAGTGTTGTCTGAATGCAATGACATCTGTGTTCTCATGGTTCTCAAGACACGTCAGGCCAATAAGATGTATATGAAAAAATATGACAAGCATTGCAAATGCCCTTCTGAAAGGTCTTACACTTTGGGGGAAAACTGAAGAAATAACACATGTCATCTTTTTGTGAGCAGTATATTTAAGATTAAAAGATCTAAAAAGATCTTTTGAGTCATTCATTCTCTTTTTGTAACTATAAAGCATTTATTCAGGATACAGCAATGCAGTATGAAAAAAAATCTGCTGCATGTTTGTCTCTTTTTAAAACTTTTCTTAAACACAAGTGATTTTGTGCAATGGCAATATATGTGCCCATTCCTGTAAGTAACAAAATAGGGAGCACATCTTATTAATATTGTTTGATTTTAATTTTAAAATAATATCTCTTAGTACTGGACATAAAACAGCTTAAAGTGTGTTGATAAATGCCTTAGAATTATGTTTGCATTTTTCTAATAATAGAGACTGTCAAACTGATTGCATTAAAAAGCCTTTGTTTTAGGACACCTAATGCTTTTGCTGAGTGGTGTCTATTGCTGAGCCCTCTCTCTGGCTGTAGCAGTATGTTGGAGCATGCACTTGCTCCGAGAAAGACATTAGTCATCATTAACAGAAGCACTGACACCAAATCTAAGTGCCTCTCCACAATGACCAAGTGGCAATCATCTTTCTCTTACACTGTCACTGCTGATTAGGATTTTCTTTCATGAAAATTTAATTTGTCCCCCTTTCTTCAGCTTTTTTTTTTTTATTCCTGAAAAAACACTGTATTCAGGAAAGACATCAAATACAGCAGAAGAAGCTGCACCAATAATATAGCTAACAATATAAAGATTACAAGATTCCCAGCTAAATATTTTACCTATTCCAACAGAAAAACACAGATTAAGTGAATGATTAATAAACAAGAGGGGGAAAACACTGACTCTAAAAGGAATCTTGCTTTAAGAATCTATAAGCCTCAAAAGGTGACTAAAGCAAGAGATTTGAATAAAATTTCTCTAAATATTAATTACATAAGCCCAAAGCTTCTTTAAAACTAAGACTATCATATTTCCATAGCAGTCATCTTTCACTACATTTCAAATGTGCATTCTCTCATTTCTTAAGAAGGAAGATGGGTATTCACACAGACATGTCACTGCAAACTTAAGAAAATATTTAAGCATCCATACCCTCAGTGTGCATTAACCTGCTGTTGTTAGTTAAAGAAAAAAGGGGGGGGGTGGTATTTTCAGTTGTATTGGACAAATGAAAATGATTCATGTGGTTAGGCAGGCTACCCCACGGCTAGATGATACTACAGACTTAAACTCTGGTTCTGTACAATATCACAGTGTTAAACAAGATATCATAGCGATAAGTTATTTAAGGAAGTTTTAAAAAACATTTACTTTTCTGTTTTATTTCAATTTGTTTAAAGTTTTCAAAAAATGTAAGCATGTGATAGTTTGCAAGGATCCTGGTACAACCCAAACTCCCACTTCTAGTTATAAATACTATCTTCTCTTTATATTACTTACATTTTGTAACAAAATAGAGATTGGTTTAAATTTAAAATATTTCTCAATTATTTTATATCCCTTTTAGAACATGTGTACTTCTAATCAAAACCTGTTACACTTTTGTGTTTATGTGAATACGACCTACATCTACCTTTAAATGTAAATATCCATATGAAATGCTTTTAAAACAAGTCAGCCTCATTGCTTTTTAAAATTCAGAAGCAACCATAATTCATCAAACTTCAATCATTAAATGTTCAATTCCTGACTATTTTATTGTGAAAAGTAATATAAAACGAATTTGAAGGTCAAATAGTAACTGCTTAGTGGCTAATACCTAACATTTACGAATGGTTCAAGTTTTTTTCTACTTAAAATTAGTCTGCAGTTAAAACATTTAAGAAGAGGTTAGGAATTATAAAGGATTTTAAGAGAATTTCTAACTGCTAAACTTTTGTAAGTTCAGAGATATCGTGATTAAATAAGGATCTAGTCTAAATTAAAAGCGAAACTATACAATAATAACCCAACTTAATTATGCTGGCAGAGTATCTTTACAAATGATTAGCTCATTTCTTTATTTCTTAAGTAAACACACTTCTTAAATTCTCGAAAGCTTAAAAGTAAACTCTGATTTTCATAGTTGCACTGACTTTTCCAAATCAAAACTTCAAAAACTTACAACAATATAGTTACTGACTCTATTGCTAGATCCAGTATGCGTTCAAGTAGAGAAGTTTAGCTCTGTAACTTCCACCCCTCAACCTAAACCTCCAAGTCACTTGTCAGTTAAGGGTTGGGCGATTTATTGACCGGCCCTGGATGCATACTGTCAGTGCTGAAGGAAATATGAGAGAGGGTTGTCGCTACTGTTCTGGAGCTCATTGATAATGACATACCTGCCTCTGTCACCCATTACCCATACTACAAACTACTTAGACCTAACTGAAAAATCAATAGCCTACTTGCACTGGTTCCTGTGGCTGCCTCCTTTGATTGTCAGCTCCTGTCTAGGGTCAGCACTTACATGAAAGGGGCTGTGACTGCCTGATGCTTTCAGGACAACCTAACGATATGAAACTAGCCAACAGAACAGTAAATTCTGTCTCTCTGCCCTCCTCATCAATTAGGCTTTGACTAGGCTTGCCTGTAGAAACCTGACCTTTTAAGTTTAGGTGAATATGGACTAGCTGAACACACCATTGCCCTCAGCACTGAGCCAGGAAATCTACTGACAAGTTAAACAAAACAGAAGGTTGTAACTGTCATAATTTGCATTGCACTTTCACGCCAACAAGGGTGTTATCAGTAGGGGCAAGCCCTGGAACACACAACTCCAGCACCCTTAAGCCACGCTACTCATAAATTTTCAAGTGAAGTGAGATAAAACATAAATTCACAAATAGCAATGCCTTTCTCATCTCTTAGTCTTTTAGGTTTGCACTCTGCAAACCCCCAGAGTGTCCATCAACAACTCTCTCGGTGGTCACCTGGCACGCCTACTGCATTAACGACAGACTTCCAAAGAACACAAAACAGAAGTAAAAATAACTCAACTATGCCCACTGAAAATGTATTTTAGAGAGAATTTATAATACAGCAGACAGACTGATTGATCCATATCTCAAAATGAGAACAATTAGATCTCAATATGTTGTCTTTTCCTGTCTCACTTCCCTCCCTCCAAAAATATCCACAAGCTCAGACAAATAATAAGTTATCGCATAAGTGAAAGGAGGTGTTGAAATTATTTCCTACCATGCTACTCTGATACAGCATCTTTTACAGTTTGAGGGAAAACTAAGAACATCTGTAAAATAAAAGATGTTAACACTTTTATGCTTGTCAGGTCTTCTGATGAAAACAAGCTAAAAGCATGAGAAAGTAGTATAAAACTTACTTTAGTGACTCATGTTTTGAAAACCATTTCCCTGCTTGGGTCTATCTTTTAACACAACATGAATACGGTAATGTTATAGTTGCTTAAAGCAGTATCATTTCTCTAAAGAGAAGACTGACCTTTCTTTTTTTTTTTAATTTTTTTAAGTTAATTATGAACTTGAACTTTATTTGGCTCCACGAACTAATATTTACAGAATAGCTAATCTTAGTGAAAATATCAGAAACACTGAAAGACAATTCAACAATTTGAGAAAAAAAACACAACAACACACCTGCCAACCTTGCGCACACCTTTAAACACATACGGTTTTGCTGAATATACAAGAATACACAGCCTGTTTCATTTTCATATTTTTATGATCCAACTCCTATCAAAGAATAATTAGTATACTCTTAGAATCTATTCCAACTTGCTAATGGGTTGTCCCTCACAACTGTCTCCAATCTATAATTTGCATTTTTTCCCTTAAGTCTAAAATATGGAATATAACGATTTGTAAGCTTATTCTTTCTGTGATATTTTTCATGTTGAAAACTTTCATATGCATATATTAGAACAGCACTGAAATTCTAAATGTGTGCAGAAAGATTTCTGATTTAAAATCAATGAATAAAGATATAAACAACAACTTTAAACATGTTAGGGTAGGAAATTACAGATTTCTGTCTATCTAGAAGAGGTAGAAAAAACTCTTCATCTATCCCCCCATTTAACAATTGAGAAAATAGTGAGTGGAGATAGTGACTTGATCAAGGTCACTCACACGGTTTGTAGCCAAGCTAGGATAAAAAATTAGGGCTTTTTATCCCCTAGACTAATGCTCTTTAATACTATCATACTGTCTCCCTTTCTTTATCTTATCTATGCAGGTAAGCTATGTGACAGCGACAAACTTATATTAAAAAAAATACATAGCTTTGTATCATTTGTTTTAAATTGATGCTACAATTTATAGAAAGTTTTAACTAATTTGAAGAAAAGATTAGATTTGTAGAGCATTTAACCAACAAGGTACTATAGAACAAATAACTATTAGAAATAGAAGATCTAATTAAGTACGGTTGGAACCCTTTACTTATCTAATATGATGATTAACTGTGCATCTGGTAGCCTTTCAGGTCCTTTGTGTGCACCTATCTGATAGCAAAGTGAAAGGGCATGGATAGTGTCTGGTCCCAGCAAGCAAATCATTTGGAAACAGTCATAGCCATAGATCAAAGATTTTTCACTCTATCTTGGCTGATTTAAACCTACTAACCCAGGTTTCGTCTACAGACAAAACCAGTCAGAAAATAAGAGAGTGACTCTTTAGGATCCAAAGATAACAAGGGAAGAGAGAAAGGGAAAACTCAGAAAAGAAACAGACTGGCAGAACCTTGATATACATAGGCCAAGACAGCTGTTTTATATCCTAGCTTTATTTCACATGGTTAAAGGAAAAGTTTCCATTCCTTAGATCATCAAATATTATTTCATTTATACTACACAGATGTCTTCTATACATAGATTAGAGCCAATGAAGGATTTTTGTTGTTGTTATTCAACCACTACCAGGAATCAGAGAAACCTCTCAGCACATCACTTTTACTCTAATTCACAATGTTTAAAGGAAGGAACAGGGTAGATTTTTTTTTAACATTTTCATTAAAAATAACACAAGCTTATTAAAAATTTCCTGTAATCTTAGCAGAAGATTGATGCAAAATTACTACTACTAATAATATTATAGATGGAGTGCTGCAGAACCTGTATATTTCAAGAGAAACTAAGATGTTTAAAAGGGCTAGTTTTCCTGAAGTGTAACAAAAACTTACCTACGATATGCTTAACTGATAATTTTAAACACAGGCCCACAAAATGTCTCGTATGGCCTGAAAGAAATATGGAATGTAACACCAAGTCTTATATTTTGAACTAAGTACAGCTCAGTACAGGCATAATCTACATCCCTAATCTCAATCATCTGTTTTGTAAATGTCTGGCACTGATGGCAAAGGAAAGTGGAAATGGGAGTGGGAATGGCTCTGAAATTCCAAGAAACATATTCTACATGTGAGTCAGTAGTATTATCTTATTAAACTAAGGATACCACATCTTCTTTAAAGCATAAAATTCAACGTTCCGAATGGAAATGAATGAAATTGAAATCAAGAGCCTTGATTTATTTAGCATCAAGTTTAATACCAATAATCCTGATTTTCTGTCTATTTTGTGGAAGTGATATTAAAGACCAGTAAAATTTGTTTCTCAAAGGTGGAGGAGACACAAATAATAATCCACTAATTACATAATCATCCCGTAAATAGTTAAGAGTTGGCTTCTACTAAAAGTACCCTTTCATTTGTTGAAAATTATAGTGAGTCATGAAAGCCAAAGTTATTAAACAGAAAAAATATAATATATACCTCATAGTATGTTAATAAGTTAAAATTGTTAAAAAGGAAGGAAAGAAGACAGAAAGGTAGAATCTTATTTAACTTCTCAGAATAACTCTTCAACTGTCGTACAGAAATAAAGGAATGTGACTACTACAACTCAAAACTGTGTTTCTCTAAAATGAGAAAAAGCTAAATGTTTCTTGGTAAAGTCAAAAGACATAAATGAAAATATAGTAAATTCAATCAATGAAAAATACTTGCTGAATTAACTCAGATTGTCTTAACACTGTATATCCTAGCTCAATAATACAAGAGTATTTACATTTCAGTCAGGCTAAAAGCTGCTCACTTCCATTCTCCTGAGTACAAGTTCTTTGCTCTATCACTGTCCATTTTGATGATATTAGCTTATGTATAGCTTAATAAAGTACTCATATACACAGCTGGTACTAAACTTGGGGAAAAAACAAACATCTATTGTACTTTCAATTCTCTCATCCTACTAAATTATACAAGAATTAGACTTGTAAAAGTTTAATAGGTGTAAATATCACTAATCAAATACATTATCCAAGGTAACCCAAACAAACTTAATCCCACAAAACAATATTCAAAAGTACATAAAAGCATTTATTTTTCAGTACAGTTTGAGGCTTAGTAATGCAAAGTTAAAGCCATTGCTTTGACCTTACAGAACATTAAGTTCAAACTGTTCAAATGACAATACCCTTGGGTTACCAATCAAAGTGATGACAAGGTTTGGGGGTTTTTCAGGTTTTTTTTAAAGCTATTTTGTGAAAGAAATTAAAAAAACAACTTGTTTTAGCAGCATGATTGACCATTTAAAATTTAACAGGCACTATGGTGAACTGCTCAAAGAAAACATTCTATTACTGATTATTCTCCTGATTGGTTCCAGAATAATAATTATCAATAGCTTATAAGCAATTTCTATGATACTTAGGAGATTTGGAAAATTAGATCATTTGACAGAGAATGGAAGAGAATGCGGCTTTACTCTGACTTTTAATACAATGTGCATAGTATAATCCTGACAGTTGGTGCTGTTAAAGCTTCTCACAGATAGTTTAATATAACTACTTCAATAAAATTTCATCAACTAATACACTAACAAATTGTGTTTGGGTTATTTACTTTTCTTCTTGTTTTTACTGGAATAGTTCTTAAATTCAGAGAATTTAATCGTTATTTATTGCCCTTTACATCTTGACCCCCTAAAAAAGAATTTTTTTCTTAAAAAATATTTTTATAAATATCTTGAATGATTAAGCATATAAGAACCAAACATTTAGCAACTGTACAGATATTTTAAAGTTAGATTTTAGAGGATAAGAATATATACAGGTAAACACGTGGTCTTTTGTTTTCCAAAAAGTATAAATCCTTCAGAGAGTTGATTTTTTTAAGTCAATAACCTGATTATTTTTTGAATAATTCTAAAATGTTTTCCTGGAAAACAAAATCATATAATCTAAAAATCTGTATACTCTTTAGGAAAGATGACTGAAATACTGTATGCCATTTCTAGAGATAATTAATGGACATCTTTTAAGTCCCAGTGATATGATAAAGTAAAAACTGCACTGAAGTTTAACTCAGTAAGCACATTTCTAAGTAAAGATCAGCAAAAAATAAAACAGTTTAAGCATTTTGTATTCTCTGGAAATGTAAACAGGATTATAACTGTCAGATGTACAGAAGCACTGACTGCAGCCATTAGTTTGGTTTTGCTTCTGAGAAACACAACATGAACTACTGAATCATTTCTTTTCAAATCCATACGTTCCCTGCAGCAGCTCAAGCTTCATCAGCAGTGCAAGAATGTATAAAAATGACAGGCAAAGAGCATGAGTTTTCTTTTTTCTCTCATACTGTTTGCCTGTAAATGGAAGACAGGGTTCTTTCTCAAAGCACTTAAGCTGAGGATGTTTAAGTCAATTGCTGAAAGAAAATATGACTGAATTCTCTATGCAAGAAAGTATCATAATTGGAGAAACTGAAAAAAATCAAGTACTGTGTTATTATCCTAGAATAACATATTACAAGATTAGCATTCTAACTTAGTTGCCCATTATTCTTCAATTAGAAATATTTTCAGTTTTTTAAGTATTTTGTCAACTCATCACCTTATTTTAGCGCCATTCATAAAGTACCTGGTTCTGCTTCTAATTTTAAATATAAAAAGGTGTTCAAATTAAAATACACACATTTTCTTTCAAAAACATCGTACTTGTATAAATAGTTAACATTTTGATTTCCAAGTTCCTGTACCCAGAAGTGTTTCACTGAAAAAGGAAATTCAATTAATAATTAAAAGTTTATTTAACAACGATCAAGTAAAGATAGGATCTAATGTATGATCTGGCTACTCTTCTGGAGCTTAAACATTCACATTTTTCAAAAACTAGCACAGTAATTTCTGTAACTTGACTCAATTTTTTTAAGGAAATGGGAACTTTTCAGACTGAAGTTTAAACATACATAGTTTATAGTTACTAAAAACATGCCCACCTCACTATCATCATCTAAATGCTCATAAATGTTCCTAAGTGTAAGGACGGTGAAGGTGAATCCTAGAGAAGTCTGAAGGTTATGGGCTTCATGAAATCCAAAACAAAATATTCAAATCACACCCTGAATGTCCTCTTTCTCTTTTTAGTAATGTCTGTAGTCAGACCAACATGATAGGTCTGGGCAGAAGCATGCTGATGTTGGCACTGCCTAAACCAAACAAGCAAGATGTTTAACAGTCACATAAAATGTCCTGCAGCCTCCCTAATGAATTTGTCAAGGACCATCAGATTTCGCTCCCCCTCTTTTGCCTCATTAACTCAAGTATGATGAGACGGATTATAACAAGAGAATACAGATCAATCGGTCTGAAGACTTGAAGTGGCTTTTAGCCTCTAGAGTTTCTTTCTCTCACTTGGTCTCCTTTAATAGAATACGGTATCTCCTGCAGAAGGGGCTGCCACTTCGTTTTAATACACCATCAAGGAGCTGCTGATGGACTTCTATACTAACATACATAAAAGCAGAGGTGACAGGGGCTCTTCAATTACAGCCTCCTCGGATACCGTTTCCCCCTTCAATTATTCAACCAGAGGAAGAGCGGATCCGCAAACACACAGCTGAAGCAGCTCTTAGAGCAGAGGCAGCCAGAGTGAGTTGGGGTGGGGGAGGGGAAGGAAGGGAACCAGCAAGAGGGAGCATTATTTGCTGGAAGTGTTTAAGTTTATTGCTCAAATGATGTTTCTAATTAGTACCACGGCAATAAATTAAAGTCGCCTTTGTTTAACTGATTTATTATTTACTAGAGCATCTACCTTGGACAGGGTAAATTGGTAATGAATTGTTTTTAAATCAAAACATTTGTAACATTTTATCATTCCCTCGGCCTCAGTACGTAAAAGTGGAGAAGCGAGGGGACAAGGGTGGGACGAAGCTTGGTCGTGCTGACAAAGCAGGGAGGAGAGGAGGAGCGGGGTGCCGGGCAAGTGGTGGCGCCAAGACCCGCGTGGCCAGGGCCGCCCCACCCGAGAAGGGCGTGCGGACGGAGGGCGCTGGGCGCCTGCCCGCGGGCGCGGGAGCGCGGAGGAGGGATGACGCCGTCACCCCGGGGCCTTCTGCGAACACTCACTCCCTGGGGCGTCGCGGGCCCGGCCGGTCCACGCGCGAGGCCTCAGCGGCTCCGACCGGGGGCGAGGATCGAGGGTCGGGGCGGGGGAAGGGAAGCTCCTCACCCTCTCACCCCGCCACCAGTCTCCGCCCAGTAACTGCCCTCGGGAGAAGCCGCGCGGGACCCTCTTCTGGCGCTCCCACCACTCCCCGCCGCAAAGTGCCCCTCCTGCCAGTAACAGTTCCCAGAGCGCCGCTGTGGCCTCGTGGCCAATCGCCGGGGTGCCGGCAGAGCCTGGGCGTCCCACACGCGCGGACCCTGAAGGCGCCGGCTCGCGTCCGTCCGCCTGCAGCCCGGGGTCCGACGCCAGCCGCACGCACGCCGCAGCCCGCGGCCGCCCGCGCCGCTGCGACTCCCGAGAGGTCACTACAGCTCTGCGTCCCGGGGTCCCGCGGACGCGACCGCTCGTCTCAACTCCTGGCCACTGAAGACATACCTGGCAACAAATGCGACTTGATGAAAAGAAGGAAAAAAGGACAAAGTTCTTTAGGAAGAGACATGTAGCTACGAGAGTGAAGGGGTGACAAGATACCAGTGGTCTGCACCAGATGTGTAAGAACGAACCAAGGAGGTCCAAGCGTCTGACAAAAAGTACCTGAGGAAACAAACTTTCCCTATGCAACTGAATTCAGGTTCATCTGGTTCAGCCTTAAGACAGCAAGTCAAGCCTTCCCACGGGGTTTTGCAAAAGCCGCATACCAGGTTTCGCAAAATGAAGTCTTCGCACAACCGGCTCATAGATTTTCTTTGTTACAGCATTATCGGAGTACATAACGTCCAAACTCTAACTAAAAACATTCCCATCTACTTGATTTGTCTTAAAAAGACTCAGAATCCACACACCTGAGGTTCAAACATAAATTCTAAGCAAATCAGAAACACTGTTAGAGCTCTTTCAACCAAAAGTACCTAAAGGCTACCATGGTACAGCTCGAAAGTATAATACATATACTAAAAGCACATGCATGAGTTTCACTGAAATGCCAAGGGAGGAGTGAAGCCATCTGTGTAATCAATAACAGGATAGTTATAGATTTTTGCAGCAGTGAAGTCTTTTAAAAGCAAGAGTCAATTATGAAAATAAAATGAGTTTACAAGTGAAATTCTGTACGGCCTGAAAATATACTCAAAATTAGACTTACAACATTAACATTTGAAGAAAACTTTAAATCAGGTTCATATTTACTTCCCTTCATTTTTATTAAGTTTAAAATAATTTTACTGGCTTATTTTAAAAGTATATCCAACAAAATTTTACCATATATAAATCTGCACCATTTCTCACAAGTTAAACATATTTTCTCTCTGATAACAAGTTACTCCTTGTAACAATAAAGTAATAACATTAAATATATCTGAATCTTAATTATGAAGTAATTATCAAACAAGGTGCTTGTACCATTTTTGCCCTGCCTCATTTTTCAACAGCATACGGAAATTACTGAAAAGAGATTTATGATTATAAACTCTCACCCCATGTCCACTCCCCCCACCCCCCAACTGGCGCACATATACAGCAATTGCTCTGGCTCTTGGCAACAATGGGAGGGGAGGGGAAGAAAAGGGAGGAAGACTTTGCCTAAGGAAAAAATCTAGAAAAATTCACGTCCTTTCCCAGATTTCCCTTCCTCCTCCCATTTGCCTTCAAGCGAAAGTAATTTTGTTAGCGTTTGCACCTTCTTCACAATGTTGATAGAAAAAAAAAAAGTGAACCTTTCTGAACCACTGCTACTCTCCCTTGAGTCATTCCAGCCATCTCCAAGAAGTCCCTTCTCTATACACTCTCTTTTTCTTCCTTGCAATTGATAAGAGAGGAGGATAAAGAAGAGGGGGCTGCAAAATGTGTGTGAGCATTTGACTTCTACTATCTCCTCCTATTTTCTTACTTCTCTCTTTACCCCCTTTCTTTATCAAGTGCAGCGGTGGCTGCTACCGTTTGCCAAGCATGCCTGTCTTCTCTCTCGGATTGGCTAAAGCACTGACAGCTCCGACAGCGATTGTAGGAACTGAAGCTCCACCCCCCTCATGATGGCCCAGGACCATTCATAAACTAAATAACTCCAGGAAACAGCAACGAGAGAGAGAGAGAGAGAGAGAGAGAGAGAGAGAGGTGCTGGGGGGTGGGGTAAGAGAGAGAGAGAGAAAGAGGGAGAGAGGGAGAGAGGGAAAGAGAAAGAGAGGGAGAGAAAGGAAGGGAGGGGGAGATAGAGGAAGAGAGATTAGGAGGGAGAGAGAAAGAGAGAGAGAGACATCGGAGGGGAGGAGGGAGAGGCGACTCAGAAAGTGGAATCTACACAAGCAACCTAAAGGGGGAGGAGAAGAAAAACCCTTGAATCGTTATAACTAAACCCCAGATGCAACGCAAGCAACGACTTCGTCACACTAAAATAGATTTTGTGACCGCCAAAATTATAAATTACGAAGCAGAAATGAGTATCAAACAACTTCCAGCGGTTTGCACCTAGAGAAAGACAAGAAGAACGCACTGCAAACAAACCAACCCAGTCCAAACAACGCCTCCAGTAGGAAAAGAGGAAAACCGCTACAAGAGGACCCCCTGAGAAGAGACCAGACCTACACGCTGAGAGTGCGGGGCATCTGCGAACCTCTGAGTGTGCTGCGGACTGAGTTGCACTTCGCCGCTCTCTGGACATTAATTACACCCTTCACCTTCCATTTGGGGGAGGGTGAGGAGAAAAGCACTCACCCAATCTGAATAAAGAAGTGCTACCACCGTGGGAGAGAAGTTTAAGAATGAAACACTGAATGTTTCGCTTTTATTTTTAAATTTACTTTGGCATTTAAAAGACCTCATTTCCAGATTTCTGGGCCATCTCCGCTGCAGACGTCTAAGCCTAACCTCTTGGTAACCTGAATTTGTCTCTCTCACCCTGTCTCCCCACCCCCCTCCCTTCATCTCGCCCGCAGGCACATCTTTATTTCACGTACCAAGAGAAAGCAAAAAAGTCGCAGCAGGTACTTTTCTTTTTCAAAGATCATCTTTCCCCCCCCCCCCCTTATTTTCTGGAGAAGAAAAAAGCTTTCAAAAGAGGGGAAGGAAAGAGCTAGACGGCTGAAGCATCAGCCGGGCAGCCCAGGTGGAAACAAGAGTGAAACTGGGGCTTAGGGGAGCGCAGCGCCTCTTTCGCAAGCCGCAGGGCCACCACCAGCGCGTGAGCCTTGGATCCCTCAACGTACTGCGAGACGCCGGTGTACAGCCCGGACCTGTGCCCCAACATGATCGCCGCTCAGGCCAAGCTGGTTTACCAGCTCAATAAATACTACACTGAGCGCTGCCAAGCGCGCAAGGCGGCCATCGCCAAGACCATCCGAGAGGTCTGTAAGGTGGTCTCGGACGTGCTAAAGGAAGTGGAGGTGCAGGAGCCTCGCTTCATCAGCTCCCTGAGCGAGATCGATGCCCGCTACGAGGGGCTGGAGGTCATCTCGCCCACAGAATTCGAGGTGGTGCTCTACCTAAACCAGATGGGCGTCTTCAACTTCGTGGACGACGGCTCGCTGCCCGGCTGCGCGGTGCTCAAACTGAGCGATGGGCGGAAGCGGAGCATGTCTCTCTGGGTCGAGTTCATCACAGCGTCCGGCTACCTCTCGGCGCGCAAGATCCGCTCACGTTTCCAGACGCTGGTGGCTCAGGCGGTGGACAAGTGCAGCTACCGGGATGTGGTCAAGATGATCGCGGATACCAGCGAGGTCAAGCTGCGCATCAGGGAGCGCTACGTGGTGCAAATCACTCCGGCGTTCAAGTGCACCGGTATCTGGCCTCGCAGTGCTGCACAATGGCCTATGCCCCACATCCCCTGGCCCGGCCCCAATCGGGTGGCGGAGGTCAAGGCCGAAGGGTTCAACTTGCTCTCTAAGGAGTGCTACTCGCTGACCGGCAAGCAGAGCTCTGCGGAGAGCGACGCCTGGGTGCTGCAGTTCGGAGAGGCTGAGAACCGCCTGCTGATGGGAGGCTGCCGAAACAAGTGTCTCTCGGTGCTGAAGACGCTGCGGGACCGCCACCTGGAGCTGCCTGGCCAGCCGCTCAATAACTACCACATGAAGACGCTGCTGCTGTACGAGTGCGAGAAGCACCCGCGGGAAACGGACTGGGACGAGGCGTGCCTCGGAGATCGGCTCAACGGCATCCTGCTGCAGCTCATCTCCTGCCTGCAGTGCCGCCGCTGCCCTCACTACTTTCTGCCCAACCTCGACCTTTTCCAGGGCAAGCCCCACTCGGCCCTGGAGAGCGCTGCCAAGCAGACCTGGAGGTTGGCCAGGGAAATTCTCACCAATCCCAAAAGCCTGGACAAACTATAGGGTGCTGGGGACTGCTTGAAAAGCGACACAAACGGGAATGCTCTCAAACACACAACACACAACTCGGCGACAAACCGCGGAAACTCCAGACACAGACTTTTATGTAAGCCACGTACGAGAAACGGGAACCAGGCAGAAGACTTCCTTAATTAACAAGCAAACAAAAGGAGAGCAAACCAACCAAACACACAAAATCACATTCTTGCACAAAAGTGATCCTTTCCTTCCAAACAATGTGAATTTAAAAGGTCACACAACAGAAGCAATCGGGCTTTGCCACAACAAAATGAAACCCAAGGTACATTTTCAATCAAAATATAGTAGTTTCTCCCTTTTCCTTCTCTCCCTCTTCTTTCTCTGTCTCTGTCTCTGTCTCTCTCTCCAACTTGTTTTGGGTTGCCTGAATGTTGTCACCAAGTGAAAAAAAGTATTTAATTATATGTAAAATTTCTCTTTTAAACAAAGTTTTGCTGATGTTAAATGTATCCCAGTGCCAATGTCAGATGTGTCCCTCCCTCTCCCGCACCTCTTCCCTCACCCTAAGCAGTCTTGTTGAAAACAGTAATAAAAATATTACTTTACATTGTAAATGACTGTTTGTGGATTGTTCTTAAATGAAGGAAGGTGAGATCACAATTTATTATTTACAATATAAAGATGTGAACTTGAGGAATGCAAGAAGCTTCCATTTTAACTCTAGTTCGCAAAATTTACAAATGCAGCACATTCTGTAGATTTAACGATTCAAGTCCCCACCAAAATCTTTAGAAAAGAGAAAATATTAATTTTACACAACTATAATATATGTTTGTTCTGTAGATTTTGAGACTAAAAGTAATATCTTATTTCACACTTGAAAGAACAGATTTTGTGTGGAAGAACTGATTTTGATCCTAATTTTTAAAAGAAAAGTTTTTTCACATTAAAAATTAAGATATCTGCTCTCTCATGCCATCATCTAAAAAAAATGCACTCTGAGACTGAATTATAAAAGAAACATTTATGGATCTTTTCTGAATAGTTAACACAATGAGTTATACTCATCCTTCAATCATTTGTCCTCTTCAAGTTTTAAATAAGAAAACTTAACAATTAAATCAGTAACATTAAAAGAGGATAAAATGGATATAGCGATATTCCTTTTCCCCAGCAAATGGTGATATGAACAATCCAGATTTATAAATTACTTCAAGTTTCTAAATGGCTAGTTATAAATGCTGTAACTATGATCATTTTTTAATCAAAGTCCCAGAATTATTCAGAAGTAGCTTATAGTCAGTTTAAATAAAAAAGGTTTTAATACTATTTTATGACCAAAGAAAAATTAAATATAAGAAAAGTATGTTCCTCCTCTTCCTGCTTTTCTAAGGTAACAATCCAGTGTATTCATTTCAATGTTTCAACTTTAACAAATGTTTCTTTTTAATATAAGGAAATATCTGATTACAAAAATAAAATAATTAGTAAAACTGAAAGCATCCCAAAGGAACTGGTTCCTCTTCTTTAGGCTGGAGGTAACTATACTCCATTAGATATGTTAATGAGAGGCACAGGTACCGAATACATGTCAGATGTTATCCTTTAATATTTAAAATTTATTCTTTGAATTAGCCCATTTTTTTTTTTTAACTTACTGAGAAAATCCAGGAATGAGAGATACAAAGAAAAATGTGCTAAAAAGCAATTTTAAAGATCAGAGGAAGAAGTCTGAGTGGGGGAGGCGGTGTATGGAGGGATGAGCAGCAGGATAGCAGAAGTGGATGAAAAACAAGGAAGCTGCTCAGAGCTCTGGTGCCTAGTTCACTTGATAAAACAGGCTGAAGTTTTAAGATTCCTAGGTAAAAATTCCATAGTAAAAACAGTTCCGAGCTAGAAATATAAACTGTGATCTTATCAGTTCTGAAATCATCTCTACTCTTTCAACCTATACTATATCTTTTTCAGGTCTCTCTTCCTGCAGATGTAGAATAAACGCACTGTAATACTAACTGGTTCAGACAAATATACTAATTTTTTGAATAATACAAATGAACTTATTCTCTAGGGAAAATGTTCTGATTTTTAAGAACAATTTCAAAGCAAGTAGTAGGTGCTTACATTTACAAAGAAATTACTTAAGGGTACAGTGTTCAGTTTAAAAGATATAAATGACATTTTAAAATGACCATTTTTTCACTCACAGAAGTATTTAAAGCATTAGACACGTCTCTTCCTCCAACTATCCCAGAGAAAAAGTTTTAAGTCTTGACAAGGAGAAATAAAAATTCCCCAATTCAATATCTTTTTTTCCATCCTTATTTAATTTAATGCAGGTATCACCAACAAAAAAAGAAAAACACTCCAGTATCCTCATTTACAAAATACCTTAAAGCACCAACGTCTATACAAAATCAAAAATTCTTCCAATAATGGGCTGAAAAAATTTTGAGAATATAAATTAGCAAAAGTTTTGATCTCTGTAACATTAGGCAGGTTGCAGCGGTACAGACCATTTCTGTGTCTAGGCTCAAAGGTCCTGTATTGCACAAGCAGCAGGGAAAAAAACTAATTTAATGGTGCTGCACAGAATAAGATCAGACAGAAATAGAAGTTGTAACTTTCCCCAAAAGGAGTCAATAACTTCAAAGATCCTAATCACAAAGATTGGCAGGGGTTTTAATAACGAGGACAATTCATTAGATATGTTTAAAATAAATCACATTTTAGATTTTAAGCCATGTATGTCTAAAAGCATAATAGAATAGTATTCTGAATTAAATTTCGGCCTAACTCACAAATAACCATAAATTAGAGAGTTTGAGTAATTTTGGTTACCTACATTTCCTAAAGAAACTAAAATACATTTTCAGACATTTCAGCCATACAACAAAGTAGAAAATTTTTCTAGCTGATATAATTTCAGAATTCAAGTTTTCTCTACATTGAATTAGCTACATTCTCAAACTCAAAACAATCAGTTCCAGCACAGACTTCCTTTCATATAGTCTACCAAGTCCAGTCTTAATCAAAGCAGCAGTGCTGAACCCAAGTGCTAAAAACATGCATAAGACAAGATATGATTTGTTTGTAAAGTTTTTCATAAAATTATAACATTTTCATTATGAATGACTTTGAAATACTTCTAAGTCACTAAAATTTAATAATTCACATGATTCCAAAATCAAAGAATTTCCTACCAATAAACTCAGAAAAAAAATTACGTGTGTGTGTGGACATACACATACACACACACACACACACACACACACACACACACTAGCTAACAGCCTGTAAAAGAAATTACTCCACTTTTTAAAACCTCTTCTCTTTCTACAGGTTGCTTATTTTGCTAATTTTAAAAGAGACTCAGAACAAATTCTACCATTCACTTTCATGAAATAAACCTAATTTTGGCTTTATGGCTATGCCACAAATGTCTCTTAGTAAAATAAAGTTGCCAAGGTCTGAAAAGTAATCAGAAATACATTTTAAAGGGGAAATTACATTTTCATTTAAGAATAGGAATTTATGCTGTACCTTGTAAAATCGACTACAGGTAATGGGAAAAAGAGGTATCTCACACATACAAGCCATGCTTGCATGCATGTCAGAGTAGTAAGTCAGGAGGACAAAGCAAGGAGAGTAATATATTGGTATTATACCCAGAAAAATATAAAGGCTAAACAAAATAATTCCACTCTCAATCTCACTGAATTTTGTAGCTTAATTCACCCTGGACCCTTTGAGGCAAAATATATTTTATAGACGGTATTCCCTGAGGTTCTCCCCCCACCCCTCAATGAGCTAATGATAAATTCAATTAAATGGAAACTGTTTTTGAATCTAAATGAACTTCAGTAATCTAACTAGCTGGTAAGGGATTCATAAGCTAAAGGAGATAGTTGCCTTGCATATAGGCAGAAGCAATTCATCAAGAAATTCAAACTATTTCTATCAGAGTTTATTAATGTCAGTCCTACCCAACAGCAGCCCACTTTCCCATCATAAAAAAAAAAATCATAAAAATGAAACCCATTCCTCACCTTGGGGTCACTTTTCTTGAAGTTAGGGTCTTCTTCATCCACCTCAAAATAGAGTTCGGAGGAGGTGACAGAAAGAGTGCCCTTTACTACAACAGAGGGGGCCACAAGCTGAGCTGGTGTGCTCAGGCTAACAGGACCTGCCAAAAGGAAAAGACAAGCCAAACAAGTTGGAATGATATTTTTCAAAAAATTAAGTGGATTCAGGCAGAAATTTCATTTAATTTTAAATTCTCACCTCTAGCACCAAATTGCCTGCTTACCCCTTTTACACTTACAAATTCTGTCCACCCCAAATCTCCCTCTGAAAATGCAAAGTTAGGGTTCTCATACTAAGAGATCTATAATAGGCGGTTAATGATAACAGTAAACTAGGATTCAATTATTTTATAGGGAGTCGGCCTAGCTTTGGTCTAATCTCCTGGTTAGAAGGTGACTCTGCCTAAATAAGTCCATCCACATTCCATTTAGAAAACAAGCCTCAGGCTATCAAACAACATAGAAAAACAACCAGGAGCAAGGAAGACTCAATAGGCTTCCAAGGCCAGAGGTTAGCTTAGAGTTTGGCTGAGGCATGATTACAAAAAGATTACTAGCTTATTAATGAAGTGAGAAACGTTAAACCATATTCTCTGATAAAGATTTTGTGCCAGGTTGGCACAAAACCTCTTCCATAACAACTTTACCCCATGAAAGACTGGTAAAAATACTTCTTTTCCAAGCCTGCCTTTCCATTGTTCAATATTGTTCAATGCGTCCAAATCTAGTATTAGTGTAGTTCAGGGACTCTGGGAGTAAACAGCTGGAGGGTGGGTTTCCAAGTGAATGAATTTTTATTGGAATAATCAAATCTCCACAGGGCTTATCAAAAAGACAAATCAGCCTGCTACTGAAAACAATAGATTCACTATAGATAGACAAGCATAAAGTATATTAGAGCCAAACCTAAAATAAGGACTAAAAATAATAATTATACATACACATATTTATGTAGAGAGAGATGTAGTAAGTTTTTGAAATCCCATGTAAATTCCTCATTGTAAAAATCCGATAGGTGACGAAAACAGCAAGACAAGATTGGCATTTATAGTTCTGAATTAATATAGTGCCTATAAACACGGTACACCTATTCAGGTAATCAATGGGTGAATAAGTGTTTCAAAATTCAGATGAATTGACATTTCCATCGATTGTTAGAAGGGTGTTGGTCCTTAATCTCACATCAATCTTAATGTGTGCCAGCGGGACAACAGGAGGGATGCTCTGCAGAGATCAGAGCAGGTTTTGCCCTCTATTCCCAGTGTACAAATACATTGTGTTTGCAGATGGGCAGCAGATAACTGCAGAACAGCCATGATTTCCCAAAGCTCATCCCTATAAATGGATGAAATAAGCAGCTATGTGTTCTTTTGCTGTCTCCTTTGCCCTCCGTACATTAGCATGTAATCCTGAGAAGAAATAACATTTTTTCAATCATTCTCAGACATTCAATTACAGGGTAAGCAGACAGCTGCAGGAGCTAGGGCAGCCTAGGTCCTACAGAAGACCCCTGACAATTTCCACTTCATTTCTAACCCACACCACTTTATTAGTGTGGATTACTTCTTAATCCTATTTCCATTGTCAAGATTATATAATTAAACTCCCCTTTCACCTCTATTACTGTATGAATGTATTACTAGTAGCAAGAATAGAAGCAAAATAAAGGAGGAGGAAATGAGTAAATGGATGTGAAGGTAAAGACCAGAGAATAGCAGTGTCCACCTTACTCTCTACTCCTGCCCCAAATCCCTTAACAGTAAGCTCCTATTAATTTTATTTTACTTTACAGAGAGATTTACAGCCATCAGAGAAGATGCCATCATCTGTTTTTGCTTTTCATTATCATTCATTTCATGGTTGTGGATATGTCACTAAATAAAAGATTTTTCATGCCTTTAAAATTATCAAAATAGTAGATTATGTAACTTTCATCTACAGAAGCTGTAGAATCTTTCAGACTTTCCTCCTTGAGGGACAGAGCCACAGGCATTAAAGAAAAAAAGGCATTTAATGAATGACTAAAATTTCCAGTTAAACAAGAGAATTTTTCCCATAAGGGAAGTAAAACTGAAAATCTGCAGAGCGCAAATCAAAAATTGCTACATCAGATAAAATATGTGAACCCTGTGAAAAGCCATAGTATTCTTGGAATGGATTTTTTGAGAGAGTTAAATGTATATGCAGCATGTTCCCTAAGACCTGTATATCAAAGCAAATAGCTCATCTACCTCCAAGCTTTATTTACAAAGCAATTGGCATAATTTTACTTACAGCTCTCATTTTGTAGAGATTAGGTAACTGCCATTAGATGGGTGAAGCAAGTTTGTTTTGTTGTTGCTGTTTTTGTACTTTTTTTTCTTTTTCAGTAAAGATTATTCATAAAAGAAAAAGATGAGTAGGGTAAACAGAATAGAAAAATGACAGGGAAACTATTGAAGATTGGGGGGAAATCTTTAGAAGAACAAAAACAGTCTTCATTTAATGTAATTGTGGGTGTAAAGCTGGTAGTCCTGCTTTTTCAGGCAGAGCTGAAAAACTAAGTAATTAGATGCGCGTTGGCTCAGAGCTAGCTGAAGTACGTGCACGACCCCTGAATTTACCGGTGAGATTCTCTAAATCTTTCTCGTCCACGGATGACAGAGTATCGTCGTCGCCTTCCAGGAGGATCTCGTTTTCCGAGTTCTGATTTCCTAAAGCCTGACTCTTGATGGACTGTTTTCCTTTAGCAAGAATATCTTCATCTGCAGCTGAAATGAAAAGGAAACAAAGCTGTCCATCAGGTCTGGGAAGAGCACCCTGGCCGAGCGGCAGGGAACTGAGGTAAGGATAGGTGGCCCAAGATGGTCAATTGTTTTTACCCAGAGTCATCCAGGGTGGGGAAAGTGATCAGGAATGCCCACACGCTCCTTCTGACAACCATGATTCCCCAAACCTAGTCTAATGTTACCTTGAACAAGAACCCTAATCCCATTAAATCTGACCCTTGCACTGCTCACTAAGCCTTTTATTTACTTATATTTAGGGCAGAAGAGGGTTCAAAAGCAGCACATTTTTTTGAAATTTGTTAGTAGAAAAAAAAATGAGAACTTAGTTTTGGAAACAATACCTGCTTAACAATGAAAAACAAGGAATACTGATTTATTCCTGTGAATAATATTATAATGACAAACATTCTGAAATGGTTGGGGTGTGGCTGTGAAGGAGAATCCATAAATACAGACCTAAGAGAGATCCACAGCCAATGAGGATTTAGGCGAGATTCTGAAGCCATATCTGACACTAATAAAGCTATAGCAGCTCTTAGAAGCGGCATGCTCTTCCTCTTACTCCATCCTCCCTCTTTCCTTCACACTAACCTTGCCCACATTTCACCCCACCCACACCCCTACTCCAGCCCTTATACAAATCTCCAAGAGCAAGGCAGTGTGGAAACTAAGTGGAGGCTCAAACACTACCTCCGCCATGTGTTTAAACTAAAGGGCTAAGACACCCCGGGGGCAAACATAACAGAAAGCCTGGGATGAGAGGCATCTGGGCAAAGAGCCTCACACCGCCTGAACTGGAGCGGCCTGTGGAGAGCAGCAGCGCCAGACTCAAAGGCACTGGGACCAGGCAGCCGAAGGGAAGGAAGGAGGGAAAGGGTACAGCAGATATAGAGAGGAAAGAAGCAGCTCTGCGGAGCACCTACAGCCACCAACAGAACCAGAAAGAGGAGCAGGGGGGCAGCTGAAAGGAGTTAACACTGAAACTCAGAATTCTGACTTCAAAACCCCATATCCCTCCAAGGTGACTCCCATTGCTTTGAGCAGCTTTCTCCTTAAGAAATACATAAAAGCAGATACTAACTTCTGGACTGGGATTTTTAAAAGCGCATAGTGTCACATAAGGGAAATTCAGAATCCTCATTACACGACTGACATGCCCAGTCTCCAGCTAGGGAAATTCCAGAGGTAAAGCACCTGATCCACCAGGCAACAGCTACTGATATAGAAATAAGATGGCTAGGCTTTTTGCTCCACTGCAGTATCAGCCTAGGCATAAGGCCCCAAACCCAGAAAGGATAAAGCACTCAGTTTGCAGTAACATGACTAATATTTATCTATATAATTTATTCTAAATAGTTAAACTACATGTATCTTACCTAGTTAACTAGACAAATCAAAGCTTCTCTGAGTTTAATAGGTATGGTTATTTGATAATGTTAAAGGTAAAAGTTTATTTTTATCATATTTATTGTAAGTTCACCATGTATATCATTTATATATAATACTTATGGCACTACTTAAAAGAACATAGAAGCTTTCTATTAAATAAGAAAGTCACAGGAAGAGGCTTTCTATATTTAGCTTTGAATACCCTCTATGGATGAATAAAATCTTATTTTCCTTCATACCCACATACAGCATAGTATGCTGCACACATATGAAGGTCTCAATAAATATTTGAAAAGAACTAAAAGTATCTAATTGAAATGGCTCTATTTTCTTAAATGCTATAAAGAAATATACCCAAAAAACACTAATTTTTAGGAAAATAGGAGTATGAGTTTTTATATCATTGTTTATATTTCAAGCATTTATATTTCCTTACCTTGAAATCACAAACATTGCTCTTAGCCCAAACAAGATCTTTTTAAATTTACTATCAATTTTACTAAAAATAAATTGGTCACTGAGAAACACAAGAGAAATCACCATCTTCTGTAGTTTGTTACAACGTAAATTGTAATAAAGTAACAGTTGCCAGTCAGATTTTAGTACAAAATCAGTATGCTACATTCTCATTTCCTGGGTTTATAATTCCTTCATCAAAGCAGAAATAATAATAATAATAATGCTAATATTAAATACACTTATCATGTGCCAAAGTATTCAAAGCACTTTACACATTTAACTCATTTAATTCTCATATACCCTCTGCTAAATTCTCCTTTTCACATGAGCAAACAGGCTCAGAGAGGTTATATAACTTGCTCAAGGCAACACAGCTGGTGATAAGTAGAGTCAGGATTCAAATCCAGTCAGTGTGGTACCAGCATGTGGGCTTCTAACCACGATGCCATAGAAAATGAAAATAACCAATATACAAATATGACATTCATATATGTAATTTACTGGTTAGTTTACTAATTCTTATGTTTCTCATAATGCATTTTAAAAGCTTAAGTCAGGATTATAATAAATAAGTACAGAATAAAAACATATTCATTTCCAAACCTAAATTTGATGAGCACAGGCCAAACACATCAGAAAAAACTAAATTCAACAGCTCGATCATTACTTTCTCTGATTACTGCCATACATGTCCTGAAGTACACCAAGCTTATTTGAAAGGAAAAAAGAAGGAAGAAACTCTTTAATCTGAAAACATTTACAAAAAATGACAGTAAGAGTAGTCAGTGGCAATACACAATGGTTTAAAATAGCTCAGTAAATAAATTACATTCATTTCAATGACCACTGAAAATAAATTTTTATCCCTTCCAACTGAAATTTTAAATTTTTAACTATGTTCTCATCATGCTGACAACAAATTAAAACACAATAGCTTGTGAATTAAAATTTTATGAAAAAAATTTTAAGTACTATAGGTCTACTGTATGCATACAAACACCACTTTTATTTATTTATTTACTTATTTTTACAAGCTCAGATTCTGGAATTGTTCAACCTCAACTGAAAAAGCTCTTGTCATGGAAAATATGCAGCTTACTGATATTTAGAATGGTTTTCCTGTAATTAACTCCCCCTTGAGGATTTTAAGTTAGCAGCAGTAAAATTACCAACAGTACTCTAATACACACCACATGCGCTGGTGTTCAATTCTCAGTGGTCTAATAGCTTTCTGCTAAAGAACTTTTTTTTTTTCAAAATTAGAACAAAACTGTCCCAAGCATAAAATAAAAGATAATTATCATATTTATATGTGCTGGGAAAAGCGTATTTTTAAATTTTGTTTGTCTTATACTCAATCGACCATTAAAACAAGAATCAATTATTTTAATATTTTCTGTGAATATATCCTACACTTGCATAAAAGTTAATTGAAGTCAAAATATACTTCTGGTTCAATTTTAAAGCTTGATTCAGATCTTTTCTGGTTAATGAAATTATTACCAAACATGATAACTTTAAATTTTTCATATCACTATCAACAAACTGCCTTCATTAATCTCATATATTATTCGGATTTAATATTTATCCTAACTTAATAACTAAACTGCAATTGTTACATAAAATTGGAGAAATCTGTAAAAAATGTTTTCTTTGAAATGTAACTTGTGATTCACTGAGGCTAAGAGCAATGAGAGGGCTCAGAGAAAAGCTGGTCCTCAAAATGTCAAGTTCAAGTTCTTTAGAGCTAGCTCTGGGCATGAATTGATTTATCTATGCAACACAGACTAGGTAAGTAAAATTAAAACAGAAAAAAGAACACAGAAAACTGTACTACCTATGATATATAAATCCCTTTTTAGAAGTCCACTGTGCAAGTGAACTGGAATTATCAATAGCCCATTTTATAGTAAAAAGAACTGATACATTAAGAATTAGCCACTTTGTTAATTGAAAAAAAAAAAGATAACTACTGGGATAACAAAGTGACCTCAATTGTACATAAAATAAATATGAGTGTCCACTTAGTGTGACGTCAATACATACCATAACTGTTTATTCTGAACATGACACATAAAGAATACCTTATATACAACTATTGCCCTCAACTAATTCCCCTTTATAGTTTATGCAATTTCCAAAGTCAAGAAAATTTACTATAGAAAAATTAGTGAAACTACAAAGGATAATTAGGAGAACAAGCCAAGTTCATCTCCTAATGATCATGGGTTTCTCAAAAGTTTTAGATAAAGAAACTAGTGTATTTGATCCTAAGAAGGAAGCAGTAGTATCTAGCATTATTGAAGATATGAGAGAAGGACATGATTTAGGATCTTTACATGGTCTGTCACTCCTAGAAAATCAAATGATTTACTTGTATCATTCCATGTGATTGCAAGATACTTTAAAAACTATGTTAAATACTCCTCATATACTTCTATTAGCATGCACATTCTCTACAAAATAAAAATGTCTTAAATTCAATAGGATTCTAGTGCTAAACTGCTTTAGCATTTGAATTAAAATCAATCTTTCCACCATTTAAAACATTTTTTACATGGCTTTAATTTGAATATAAAATTCCCATTATATTTAACAATGAATTTTAGAAGACAGCATAGCACAATGATAAGAAAATCTGACTAGTCATCAGTTAACTTGGGATTTAGCTCTATATCTACCAAGAATTATGTTGGACTTTTGTTTCCTCAGTTTCCTTATCTGTAAAGAATAAAGTTAGACTAGACTTTAGCCTTAGGTTCTTTTCAGATCTAAGATGCTCTGATAATAAATAACTGACAAACTGGTCTCTGTGCATTAGGAAAATGTTACGAATCATTAAAACTGATTTCTAATAAATTTTAAAACTATAAAATTGGAGAAAACGCCCTCAAGAATCACATATGCACCTCTGCTTCCTGCTGTTAATTTCCATAAAGGATATTTAATCATAAGAAGTATTAATTTTAATTTAAAAATATGACTCAGTTTCTACAAAGTTAAAGAATTCTCCCATTACAAAATGACTTTTATAAATAACCACTTTGGAGGGTCTCTCTTTGAAAAATTACCTGAAGCTCTTTTCCCCAAGCAAGTTAATGTGAACTTGGGAAGGGCAATTAAATTGTCAGAATTAAAAAATTTGTTTTTAACTAGAAGGTAGCCAGAAGTAGAGTCATGGGGCTGGTATTGATCGCCTGAACAGAGAACATCACTCTTCAGGTATTTACTCTGCCACCCTTACACCAGAGGCTTTCCTTCAAATCAAATCAATCTATAAAATAGATGGCTTGTACTACTAAAATACATAGCTAATCTCCAACAGTATTTCTATTTAGATGTCCTCCTTTGATAATAATAATATAGTTCATGATGTTTTAAGATTCTGCGTTTTCAAAATGTCCTGTCTCCTGTCCTGATTTGTAAATCAACTACAAATAAAAGTGAGAACTCATAAAATAGTATGAAACTGACATACTATCCTCAGTAATATCTATTTTAATTATTCAAATTCAACATTGAAGCATAGTATTCACCCACAATAAATTCTATGATTTCACCTGCTTTTTGATCACATTAACTGTTTTGTTTTGCATTCTTGATTCTTAATATATTTATTTTTATTAGCTTCCTTATTGTAGTTAAGTTAGGATAAAAAAAGAGTTTCACAATTAACACAAAATTAAAATTGAATGTCAACTACAAGATACTCTAATTAATAAAGCATTAAAAAATTAAGCTCTTCACCTACCTAATGTATTAGCATAAATTATGCCGACATCAAACAATACCACACTACAATCTGTGTGCTGAGTTCCAAAACTAATAGTTCTTTATTATTTAAAATTAAAAGTATATAAAATATGATTAGTTAGAGCTTTTACCGTTTTTCAAAAAAATGTTATATTAAATATAACATATCCCCTTAATTGGAAGCATCTACTACACATTTAGTTTTTAAAAATATATTTCAGATTTAAATTTATATTCTTAATCTTTCAGAGTGCTTTAAATATTAATCATTATGAAACTAGTATAAAATATTACCAAATAGAATGGAATTACATAAAATGATAAACTTTACTTCTCTCTCTTAATTTAAAAGTGCATAATAAAACATAGATATCATTAATATTACGTTAAACTTTCAATTACTGTTTAGAGTAATTACAGTGAAATCTGCTCCTATACAGGATTTTAAGTATTCAGTGATAGTAAGCATTGCTAATAAATGTCTTTTTTTAAAATCAGATTCTTAGCATTAAAACAGTTGACATGATAATGTTATTTTAAAAGGTAAAGTTCAACAACAAAATTAAAATTTATTCATTATGAAAAATCCTATAATTTCCCAAAGTTAAATGTACTATTTTTGATTGAAATGATTTTAATAAGCTCTGTATTAAATCTATACAACAAATTTTAAATTCAGTTACTGCTGTTTCTTTCAGGATAAAGGACTAACAATTTGCCTATATGCAGTTTTAGAAACCCGGTCCCCCTGTCCAGCTATAAAAGGAAAATTTTTCATAAAAATATTTTTATTGTCATTCATAGACTTCAGAACTCACAACTCAATGTTAAATGACAGTTAATAAGACAGAAAGATACTTATTAAATTTTAAGTGCATATGGTAACATCTTTTTGACTGAAAAAGAATAAAACTACAAAAAGGCTAACTTTTTTCAATGTAAGGGTCATTAACCAAAGCCAAAAAGACAAAAACAAAATGAAAGAAAAATAAAAATAGATATATAACTCTGAAATGTATAGCTTCACGTAAAAAGTACTTGAACCTTAAAAGCAAAAGTGGCCTAATTAATTCTACATCTTATTTCTCCTTCTCCACCTCCTGTAGTTGAAGACGCAGGGCCCTGCAACTATTATTGCTTTTAGATCACTTTGTTATTGACTATTCTCTGTATGATCATTTATTTTAAAGGACTGATGTCACATTTGGTGTTATATCTGATGACATATTGTGGACATTTTCTTCCAGAAATGGCTCTTTAAGGCTGAGTGCAAGAGGTTAAGCTGCCTGACTGAGGCCAAACCTAAGATCACAGACTTGTAATCTAAATTCTTAATATCCTTCTTGAAAGTAATTTAACATCTACTTTGTATACTACATACTATCATTTAACCATAAGCTGCTGCATGTTAAACTAATACCCTGAAAAAGGGAAATTAAAACTATTTCTCATCTTACTAAAACTAACCAATATTTATTTTATAAAATCAAAAACAATTTAATATGGAGAGGTACATTTTCCCCCATAATCAATAAATCTTAACTGGCTTTCAAAAATTATAAAACATTATGTGAAACCCTATGATCAAAGAGAGTATATTATCAAATCCAAAGGACTTTTTCAGTTTTTCCAATTTGCTCATCAGGCTTCTACCTAAACTGAATCATAGTGCTATGCATTATATCAAAAAAGGGAAAATGTTTTGTTAAGCTCTGATAACAAAATGATGCAGAACAGGAACATATGAAAATAATGTCTATTCTCTTTTTCCAGGAGGCGTCTATCACAACCATCTACAAATCAAGGCTCAGAAAGTATCTAGGCACTTGGACATTTATTACCAGCTCTCCCGCTTCATCATCTCATGCTAAAATACCATAGTTGAGGGAAAACCATATACACACAACAGAACCTAGAAACGTATTTGGTTTGTAAATGCTGTCTTTCTGATATTCATGGATTTAAGACAGGCATCCTGGATTAATTTACTCAAAGCTGAATGTGTCACTTAAAAGGAGAAATATTTTATCTTCCTACTCTGAAACAAAGGGTCTATGTTAAGTAAGTTTTGCATGTGTAACATAGTAAATAAATACACTTGACACCATAATTTAATAGGACCCTACACTAACTATAAAAAATTTAACTTCTGTTTCTGGGGTGAATAACTGTGAAATGTGGCACTGGACCATTTTACAGTACCTTGTAGTAATGAAGTTATGCTCTTCATTACCAAGTACTGTACCTGCTGCTATTGGCAAGGAGTGGTTTATACACTGACCATGTTCCACGGCTGTTTTTAGTGTCGCTTCAGGATGTGTCGATCCTAGAGGGTTACGCACAAATCGTCGCCGGCGCCGCAAGTCATCTTCCCAGTAGTCGAGGCGCCAGAACTCACGAGGACGACTACAATGAAACAGAGAAGCCACATATGTTAGCAATTATCAAACAGCGTGGTAGCACTGAATTTCTGCATAAAGCTCTCCTTGTTTGCTCTGCCTTTTTTTTCCTCCCATTCCTCTTAATTCTCCCTCCACCTCACACTCCCCTTTCTGCAATCTTTAACTTAGGTATGTCCTTGAAAATAACAATATCACCTTCCAGTCTAAGGAACTCCTTTTCCTTTTTCTTGGAAGGTGAAATGAGCACTAAATACATCATTTTGAAATGAATTGCTGACAGTGTGATCAGTTTCCCCACACTCTAGTGGCATGTGCTCTGATTTCAGCCTCATTTCAGCCTCAGCAGGGCACCTTTCTCTGTGGCTGCATTTATAAACCAGAATAGGGAAAAGGCTATTATAAATATGGTATAGCATTACCTATATTAATCAAAGTCTGTCCCCCTTCATTTTTCTTCCTAATTTGTGCCTTTTTGCACAAGGTCAGTAAATCATACCGTGAATTCTTGGTCCAGAAAGTGTTAACTTTAATGAATATCTCAGTTACATGGTTATGCATGTGATAATAAAATATTACTCTGTTTAGATGTGCAGGAATTTAATTAAAATAATCTCTTAAAATATTCATTACATTTAGCCCCTGAGGCTTAGAACAACACAAGAAAATGCATTTCTTTTCCATTTACTGTTTTTAAATAAACCATTCCTATAGAGTGAAACAGCAATCTATATTCAAGCAAATCAGATTGGATTTCTGTTTTATGTAGTCTGTTTTTATATTTAATTAAAAACTACATGCTATATGATGTGCAATAATTGCTGTATCAAAAGCATACTTTTAGAAATGTATTTTTTAAAGGGTTCACACAATTCAAGTTCTACTATATTTTCCCCAATTATGTAGATCTTTTACATGGCAATATATAAATGTCAACTTTCTCTCCTCTAAACTAATCGTGATCTAGCATGTTGAAAAATATTTTCTAAGGAAAATACTAATATGAAGTTTTTCCAGTTACAGTTTAAAAAAAAATCTCCGCAGAATGTATTTATTCACTAAAGGTACACAACATGAAAACCTCTAAGTTTCAATAATGAAATTAAAAATTTCATAATCAAAACTTCTGCAAAAAATGACTAATGCAAAGTAAAATCTCACTTGTATTTCATGAGCTAATAAAATTGTACCTGTCAGCTTTGACAAATTAGTAGCCTTGACCAACTGATAGTCCCAAAATACCTACATAAAAGTTACCCATATTTTGATGTTTTAAAGATGCTACCTTTAAAAATTCAAAATACATGTGTAAATAAGTACTTCGATGATTAAAAATGATCTGATTAATAAAAGCACAGATAACAAATAGTGCATTATTTAAAGAAGATATTTTTAAAAAACAGTAGGAATCCTATGCTCTTTTCTGAGAATGCTGGGGAGACAAGGGAACAGCAAAGATTTCCTTTGTTGATTTTGATCATGCATAAAGAGGAAGAAATATAAAGTAATCTAAATGGCATACAAAAAAGTGTAAGAATTGCAGTCCTCGAAAAGAAAAATTAAAAAACTCTTTTATTCTTCTTTGTTATTTTGCTGTCTACATTTTAAATGAAAACTAGTATTATGATTTCATTTAAATTAAATAAGAAATACATACAGAAGACACATATAAGCAAAAGAAAACAGTTGTTTGAACTCAGTTAATAATATAAAATTCTCCTTAGGTGAGTGGGGGAAAGGCGGTACACAGATGGCTATGTGTATGGCTTTGATAGTCATGAAGCTTGGATAGGCACTTCATCATTCTGCCTACCTACATTTATCTGTTAAAATTATTATCAAATATCAGCCAGGATGCAGTCGTGAATCACAGGCTGCTCCTCGTCTTCAGGGGAATGATACAATGAGGGTCTATTCATCAGTGCGGCAATCGGCACAAGTAATTAGTTCCCTAGACTGAGATCTCCTACAAAGCCTATTTCAGTCAGCATCACAAACATATGACGGTGTAAAGCTAATGAAAGCTGCTAAAATTTGTTAACCTTTTCTGCCATCAATCCTTCTAATATTCTATGCTTCAGTATTATGCAAAGGTGGTAAATTATTAATTTTTCATTCATCCATCCTTCTGAATTCTGAGTCAAATTAAGTGATGTCATTCTTCTTGATAACAACTAAAATTGTAAGAGATGTTAAGCTGCTATTATAAAATTATTACTAAATTAGGTAACAATAGATTCTAGTATAATGCTCGAGAGTGAAGTCAAATCTGATGGTTATTAAAGAATGTGTGTAATAATTTTTGTCATACAGTAGAAAAACCAGAGGAATTATAAAATCAGTCACAAATTTGCCAGAAACTCAAAGATATTATCTATGAGAATAATAATCAAAATTAGGAGGAAACAGAACTATAATATTTATTTTTGTGCTCTTTGACACTAACAAATAATGGCCACAATGGTGACATTTGGCTGAAACAAAAAGCACTGATACATTAGAAACTGAGAAATTGTTCACATAGTAGAAAAAATTTTGAGGTAAGTTTTACTTACCCTAATTATGTACTTCTGCCTTCAAATTTGAATGTTCTACCCAAAATATTAAAAAGATACCATCCAAATAAAACAAAGAAATCTATACCTAACCATGATAATCTTTACACCCCCCCGAAACTACATCTCAGACTATCTTCTCATGACAAGTAGTCTACCTCCTGTTACAACAACTTAAAATAGTCTCAAGACAAAGCAAAATCACTCATTTCAGATCACAGATCTAGAACGGATTACAAAAATCAACTAGAGAAAACAACAATTTCAATACACTTTTGAAAGTCTCTCCAGGTGATGTAGAATACAAACCTTCAAGGAATTTACTCAAAATGGAAGAGTTATTAACCTCATTTGAAAAAAACAGCATTTATCATCCAATTTCTTATGGTTAGAGTAATACATGTTCTTTGAAAAAAAAAGGCATACTCATTATTTTCAGATGAAGATAATTACTATCATGTTTAAAGTCATTTACATAGAAAGAGACTAGGACCTAAAAATTCACTGTTTTCTCCCAACTCTGCTCCTTCCAACAACATACAGTCTCAGTATAAAGCTCTATCACCAAGAAAATGAGTCACAATTTGTGAACAGTATTGGAAAGGGGAATGTGTAGGTTTCAATCATCAACTTACTATAAGTTTTGATTATTCACATAAAGATTTCACTCTTATTTAGGAAATACTGCCACCCCCTCTCCAAAAGCCCCTTCTAGGGGAAAAAGGATACGAAATTGGAAAATTTGTGAAATCAATCCAACACTCTTCTCTTAAGTTTATGAATTAACTAAATAAGTTATTATATATTTTTGGAGTTATCACCATGGTATGGCTAGAAAAATTTAAAAGACTCCATGTATTCAGAAACAGATTCTTGACTGAATACATGCATGGATAAGATGAGAAATCACTTATTCTGAGACCTTAGAAATATATATCTAGATCACTATATACCTATACCTCTATATATCTGTATCTATCAAAAAAATTACATTAGTACTACATTATGCCACATTCACAAACTTCATCTATATCCATTTCTACTAATAATTAAGACTAAGATCCCCAAAACTTTTGAAATTCAGGATGTAAGCCTAGGCTCTGTTAGGTCTGGAAATAAAGCCTTCTCTATAAAAGGTCTAGTAGTTAGGTCCCCTGTTAGTATACAAGCTCCAAGTACTAAAACCTTTGACTAACAGGAATATATTTGTCTTTGAAAAGTTGAGGATGACACTGAAATTAAATGCTCTAACTTTTCTTTCTAATTATTTCTCTCCCTTTCTTTGGCCTAATTTCAAAGTCTAAGATTAAAATGACAATATAGATCTAATTGTCTATTTCAAAGTCTAAGCATAAATCATCTAATTATCTATCCACTTTTTAAAAAACCTTCACATTTATGTGTTTGTACACATAAAACTTTAACATATTGCTATAATCTACATAAAATAATATAAAACAATGCCATTTTTATTTACAGAATATGTCTTTCTGTTCCACAAGAACAAAATCAGATAGATTGTTGAAATAAATCTTAGAAGGAAATACAACTCAAGCATCAATAGATAGGCTATTTGTTCTCCTCCTGGGCCCACTCTGGTCAGTGATTTGATCTAGTAAAACAAATGAATAAGAATGAGCCAAAAGACAATCAGTTGGAAAAGGAAGAAATATTAAAACAGAGAATCAGTAAGTAAGGGATGACCCACAGTTTCCTCTAACAGTTGAACGGTTCAAATAATATATTATTTTCCACATGTAAATTATAAGACTTTTTAAAGTTCAGTTTTCCTCAGAGAAAGTATGGCAATCTAATCAGCCTATTAACAGTGTTGAATGGATGGATATTGAATTAGACTCCTAAAATACTTTCTAATCATAATGATTGACTCTGCCTTGAGTCAGCGGCTAGGGATACAAGGATTATTAAGATATTGTCTCCGACCTCGGGAGAAGACAGATGTGAAAATAAATAAGAATTCAAAAAAATGTGTAACACAGCGGAGCTCTACTATATGGCCATTAAACTGCACAACTAGAAGGAGCATTGTCCACATCAAAATTTGTGTAAATGGCACTCCTGGAGTCGTGCAATGCTCATTTTGCACTGCTGCATAAGCACCCTAGGAGAATGATTCGGTGCTCTGAGAACACCTTATCTTCTCCCCTCTCTTTTCTTTGCTCAGGCTCCTTTTTTCTCTCCTCGAGCTAAATCTAATCTTCAGAATAGGGAACAGAACAAGGCTCTTCAGATGTTATCAGTAGCAGTCACACAGTTCGTATTTCCCTGATGTAGGAAAAGGTGTTCAGACCACAAATAGGTATGGTTGTCAAAAAACAAGCAAAATTTAATATGCAGAATAAAATAATTGAGAACAAAAGAGAAATATTAACATTTATTTCACTGAAGTCGTTAAATTCATATTACTTTATCAAGGTATATTATGTTTTACTATCATTCTATTAAAGTAGAACAATGTTAATTACTGAAATGAATAGTAGCTATATAAATATTCTAATTATTACATAATCTAAATGCATTGACACATTATTCAAATTAGTCAGATATATGCATGCTTGTCATCCCTTTGGATTTAGTGTTATTTTAATGTAATTTGGATCTACATCAATAAAAGAACTGTTAGTTTTAAAAACTAGCAATTCTTTTAAAATAAAAGAATTGCTAGTCACAATTCAAGTATATTAGAAAAATTTCCTATATTCCAGCTTTCCTATTTTCTTGTGACAATACCTGATAAATCTTGATGACCTTAAGAGAAGTCAGTAATAAATTCTTCTGGCCAGAAAAAAGTTCTAAATCCTAGAAAATTTTAGTATTCATATTTTGTTCTTAAATTTGTATATACTACCTGTTTTTCTAACTCCTATATCTGGCTACCTTCTGTTTCTATAGTTTTAGATTAAAAATTAATGCTAGACATTAGCTACAACTTAAATAAATGGTAACCTCTAAAAGAAGTACAGTAAACATTTTCAGTGCACTGTCAGCTAGAAGATAAAAGTGCTTAAGTTCTAGAAGGGTTTCACTTTCTGCATAAATCTTGGTGAAATAATGTGCAGGTACTATTGGATATCGTACAATATAAAAGAATGCTTTATCTCACAAACTGAAATCTATTGTGCCTTCATGCAGATAGATAGAAAGAATATTAACTAAAACCTCTGTTTACCAAGTACCAACTATAAATCAAATGCAGGTGATCTATGCACTGTGCTGTCTTAATGAAAAAAAAGAAGCAAAAAGGAAAAAGATCCTTCAGTTGTATGGAATCCAGCAGATGGGACATCTTCCAAAGCAGAATCCTTTCTTTATTGAGGCCTGACATAGAGAGTTTATATTACACTGAGTCAGTAAGAGCATCGTATATATTATTTAATTATGTAAAATTACATTTTATGTAGTTATGAACTTCTGCAATGGTACTATTCAGTGTATTTCTCTATTTGCTTTAAGAGATAACTAGTGACCCATCTTCATTCAATTAGTTATTACTTTTGATATTTTTTAAAAATATAATTTTGCTACAAAGTCAATTATTCAAGAAATAATCCCAAGGTTTTCCTGGCTGTTGTTAGCCTGTTAACCATTTATTTATTCACTTAGCATTTTTACCAGGAGTAAGTTACGAGAAAATAAAAATCTAGTGTTAATTGTACTACCAGTTAAAACTCTAACAATAGAAAACTGAAAGAAAAATTAAAATAAATGATATTGTTGGATTCAAGAAGCCCTAAAACTCACCTCAGTAGCCACTCCATTTGCACAAAACTGTTCTACCTTCCCCAAAAATCTAATTTAAAAAATAATTCACCAAACATCAGTTGAATGCCAACTATGTACCAGATCTTGGTACATACAAATAAACTATGCTAGGTTCAGCCTAAAATTTGTTTTATATTATAATCAGGATAAGAAAATTATCAAATATCCATAATAATACAACTTTAAAGTAGACAGCATTTACTGCATTAGGCTATTGTGTGCTAGACATCATGCTCTTTTATACACATTATCACCAAGCTTCACAACAACCCTGCCATGATTTAATACTGATATTTTCATTTTAAAGATGAAGAAACTAAGTCTTATCCATCAGTAGTAAATAATAAGAGTCTATGGACTTCAAAGCCAGTGAGCTTTTCACATGCCATTTCCTCTAGAAACTCTTTTGGATACTCTTATAGCTATGATGAAAGTCCTAATTAACCCTGCCTGGGAGGACTGAAGATTTCATTAAGCTTTCAGTGAGCGCCTATTTTGTAAGTTCCTTGAGGACAAGAGTTTGTGTCTGTGTAATTCACTGACCAAGAAGCACAGTAACTGAAACAAAGCAGGAACTTAATAAATAATCAATTAAAGAATGAACAAGATGACTTTTTAAAAGAAACTTAAATGATAAACAGCAGTCTGCTGGGCAAAATGGAAAAGGCATTACAAGCAGAAGAAATAGCAAAGGCATGGAGACCTAAAAAGGTACTTCTATCTAAGGGAGTTTGGGTAAGAAAGATCATTTCAAGGCAGCCTCAGAGTGGCAAAAGCTAAGGTAGGAAACACAGGTTTAGAATCAAGATTTCAAAAGTCACTGTATAGTTAACTAAAGTAGTTACCTTTAGACCTTATAGTCAACAGAGAGACAACCAAACTTTCTTAATACAGGATTATTTATGATCAGCCTTGTATGTTACATGGCAGCAATATAAAATAAGGCAGTGGGGATGGAGTGTAGAGGCTAAGATTTCAGAGACATATCTGAAGTGGAATAGATAAGATTTGATGAGACATTCAACATGGGAAGTGAGGAAAAGAGGAGATAATGAGAATAAAATTGAGGTTTGTGACAAAACAGGGCAATGAGGGGAAAAAGATGCTATTTAATGAAAATGATGCAGGTGAAGTAGACATGGTTGGGGAGAATAACCATGTCATGGATACCTAATAATGTCTAGGTAGGTATGTCTAATAAATAAGCAATATAACTTGGGAACTCAGAAAAGCAGCCTGGGCTAGAGATATAAAATTGGGAGACTGATTAGCCTTGGAAGTCAATGGATTCAGGTATTTGTCGAACAAAAATTTATTGAGTGTTTACTATTAGCTAGGTATTGTGCTAGATCCAGAGAAAACTATATTGAAAGGACAGGAAAAAGTAAAAATGAAATCTGGGAAATTCCAGTATTCAAAAAATTGCAAAAGAGGAAAGAAATAAATAGGGAAGGAAGTAATTGCCTCTCACAATCAATAAGACAGTAGAAGAACCAAAATAGAATGGTGCCAAAAAAGACAAAGAAGCAAAGACTCTTCAAAGCAGTGAGTGGCCGGCGACATTTAATTCTGCATAAAAATGTCGAGAAGGATAAGAATGGAGAGAAGCTTTTGATTGTTTTTGTGTTTTAAACAGTTTTATGACATATAATTTTTATACCATAAAGTTCACCTGTTTAAGTGTACAGTTCAATGGTTTTTAACATATGTACAGAGTTGTGCAACCATCACCATAATCTAATTTTAAAATATGTTTGTTTCCCCCCAAAGAAATCCCATATCCACTCCCAGTCAGCCCATATTCCCCGTTCCTTGGGTATGGATATGTACAGGATTTCACAGTATACAGGTTAGAAGGTAGGTGAATGTGTTTGCTTTGGCCTGGAGCTTCTGAAGTTTGGACCAGTCTTAAAACAAGTCAAATTGTAAGTGACTGATTAAAGGCATTTTTTATTAGTCTTGGAACTTTCTGGAGAGCCTAAGGACTATGAGAATGCATTTTTTCTTTAACATTTCCAATATCTCTATCTCCAATACCAAAGAACTGAGTCTAATTTATCTTTTAAGGGAGATTCTTTAAAATCAAATTTATAACTAATTCATAGTATAAAATATACAGCAGCTAAAGTTTCAAAGTAATTTATATTAAAAACCACTAGTCTTTAAAATCTCTGGATATAATATAAAAATATTTTGGCTTCATTTCTTTTAAAGTAAAGATAATCACCTTAGCTGTACCATGTACTAGATCTATGACCTGCATAAATCATTTATCATCTTTGGGCCTCCATTGCTTTAATAAAATAACTGTAATTTGTTCAGTTACAAAAGGGCTGTTGTGAGGAATCAAATGAAATGAAGTCTATGAAATTGCTTTAACAACAGAAAAATGCTATGTAAATATAAGGCATTATTTTCAGTTAATAATGAAATTAAGTGTTTGGATGCTTCTAGATGCCATTTACTTTGATAAAACATGTGCTTAAAGCGATATCACCAGTGACTTCAAACGTGATTCAAAAAAAAAAAAAAAAAAGATTAAAAGCCCTTTAACAGCCCCTGGCAATGATTAGCTTCTATAGATTTACCTATTCTGGATATTTTACATAAATGGAATCATACAGTATGTAGAGTTTTCTGACTGGCTTCTTTCACTTCACGTAATGTTTTTGAGGTCTATCCATGTTGTAGCATGTAACAGTACTTCATTCCTTTTTATTGCTGAAAAATATTTCACTGTATTGATATACAAATGACCCTTGACAACACGGGTTGGGACTACGTGAGTCACTTGTATGCTGACTTTTTCAATAAATATATCGCTAAACAATTTCGCGGTTGGTTGAATCCGTGGATGCTGACCCAGTGATGTGGAAGTGGACTATGGGACTTGAGCATCTTTGGATTCTGGTATCCAGCACAGGTCCTGGAACCAAGCCCTATGAATAGCAAGGGATGACTGTACATGGGTTTTCAACTTAAGGGAGGGTGGTGTCAGCGCTCCTAACCCCCTCAAGCTCAAGGGTCGCATTTTGTTTATCCATTCATCAGTTCATGGACATTTGAAGTGTTTCCCTTTAGGGGGATCTCTGGGTTTTATGATTACAAAATTTAAGTACTCAGTTACTCATCTAACAGTCAATCCTCTCCCTTTTCCTTAGAATTGCAATTTTCCTAATTACTCTTTCCTAAGAATTACAATTTTATAATATTGTAATATCTATCACTTCTTACATGGATGGTTCAATGACTTATAGAAAGCTGACTCTAAGCCAATTATGATAATTCCGTCATTCTTCCAGTGATTGGTTCCAGAATCTAGCTTTAAGCCAAATATTGCTTAAATTTCCTGGCAATCATTTTTTCACCAATCTGAAATGCAAAACTTCTATTCAGTAGTTGGGACAGTAATTCTGCCTTTCTCCTGATTGACTGGAACAAGGAAATATTAGACTCAGCTGCTGGCGGCTATAATACAACCATAAAGAAGCCAGACTGGGGAAAAGTTTACACATCCAGGGACACAAAACTGAAAGAACTACAGAAAAATGGAGCTGAGGACCTGCCCCAACACCTTTACATACCCACCCTGCTTATTCTGAATGATAATACACTTCTTCACAGTTTAAGTGAGGAAGTTCACTTCGGTTAGAGTCAGGTTTTCTTGCCTTTGAAACCATTTAACAGATATAAAGATTACTGGTGATGCCATTAGCCATTTGATTACCATTGTGAAAGAAAACTAGACAGTAATGAACTCATGCTTTGGTGGAGACAGTTAATACTGACTTTGTTTTAAAAATTTTGGGCAATGAAAGGAATGAGGGAGATATGATGGTAATTTAAAGAGGGTAAAGAACAGACTTCAGCATATGTGCAGGTGGAAAAGACAAAGTCTAAAGGGGGGGAGGAGGGAAGGAACAAATTTTAGAAAGAGATAAGAGGTACGATCCGATCCTGTGAAAAGAGCATGATTACTTTGGAAGTAAACAAAGTCACTTCCTTGTCTGTGGCAAGATGGAAAGCTGTAAGGTTCTGCATTTTAATAAATAAGTTTAGGGTTAAAGAGAAGAAAAACTGAAGGCCTGATTTTGGTCTGAGTATTTCTATTTCCGTTATTAAATAGTACGGTTTCGATTAAAGAATAGAATAGAGGGGTAAAATTCAGAAAAGTTGTCTTGGGGAATATGAAAGAAAGCTGACTATAGGAAAGGTTAAGGATGACTTAAGTAGTTAGGAAGGTCTAGCAGAGACTGGAAACCATTCGTCTATAGTGGCACTAATCTGTACAACTGTGATCCTCCCCACCCCCAGCTATACTCAGCAACCTAACAGCAGGAGTAAAAAGAGCACTTGGCTAAATTCACTCAAGATTTAGGACTAATTTGGCTGCCAGGCCAAAATAAGGAAGGTAAAGGAAAATGAGTAAGAAAACGGTGAGAATGTCTGGGATGGCTAAGGATGATAAATGCATGATCTTTCTGGACCTCAATAAAATAAAAAATTAAATGTAAGCTTTATTATACATTGATTCATTGGGAAACCAAATTTAACTTGTTTTCCAAGTCACTGATATGATAATTTGGTTTCCCAATTAATTAATCAATGTTATGTTTAATCAATGTATCTAGTCCTTCTATTTGATGCTGTTATGAATTTTCAATTTGTATTAAAACATGCCTAGAATGAAAGAATGGAGGCTTAAGCTGTATTTGGAGACTGTCTTCAGTCTTCAAGCTTCAGGATCATGGTAGTAAATAGTCACAGGGCTGGACAATGTGCACACAGAGAACAATCTGAAGCCTCAGGAAGATAGGACCTCACTCTCTTGAGAAATATATTACATTATGCTCCTGGAAAGGGGATGGGAACTAAAATTTACTGATTGCCAATAACGTATCAGGCACTATACTAAGTATTTTACATGCGATCTCATTTAATTCTCAAAACAACCCTATAAATTAGAAATATAATCCCAAATTAACAGGTGCAGAATTGAGACTCAGAAGTCAAGTAATTTAGCTACCAAGAAACATAGATAGACCTCATATCTGTGACTCTCCATTACCGAAGGATTTTGGTAATGCTACTTCCGTGATATTTTAGGTAAGATATTCATACTAGTCCCATAAATATATTCATTATGACAGTTTATTGTACTGGTATGAGTTTTAACATCCCTTTTATAAAATGACAGATTAGAATGGGACCTAATTTTTTAATAAATTATATGACAAACTATTAGCACACATTCCAATAAAGAACAATTACAAAATATGTAATTTTTCCAGCATTAGCATCACCCAAAATTGAAATAGCAAGGCTACTAGATTGGTAGGTAGGGGAAGGGGTTATAAAGCTCTTTTGCTCTTTATTAGATAAGTAAAATTAAAGTAAATACTAAGTATTGTGTAGTGCAGGTCAGCATTCGTAACTGAAAAGTCTGGAAGCTATTAATATTCATTGACTGTTTCTAGTAACTCCTATCCCTTGCCCCAAATGTAGAAAAAGTACATGGTTTATAAGCATATACAGTATATGAGCCCAATCTCATAGCAAAGAACACTGCTTTGGCACTGAGGACATCCATTTCTCTCAAACTCGGGCCCTATATCACATTTTTGTTGTTGTTCTTAAGATAGTTTACAAGTTATAGGGAGAGAAGGAAAATGCAAAGAAATATCAGCCTCCATTGTATGGCATTGATATCTTTAAATAAATAATTTAAAGGCTGAAATGCATCAGCAACCCAGCATAATCCAACACTTCCTGCCTTTAATCCAAAACTCTCAGGGAAATACTGGTAAAAGCAAACAACTGATTTTAACTAGCATAAAAGAAAAAATATATATACTGTGCTTTGCAAGCTAGATAAATTAGCAAAAAGTATGTGCTCCTTATCCACAGGGGAGAATGGGCTTATTATGTTACACTTCCAGGTTTTTAAGACAGTTGGAAGCCAGTTCTTTCAATAGTTGCTGTCATCTCCTAGAAACTTTCTAGTACTTTCAATTTTGAAGCAATTATTCACATTCGGAAGTGATTTATTTTCCCCTCTTTCTTTACTGCATCTCATTTTTTTCTGGCTCTTAATAACCGGTTCTGCTTTGGCTTAATTATATTCATTTACAAATATTTTTTTGAATGTCTACTACTATTTGGAAAGCACTGGTTGAGGTGCTATAAGGTATACTCATATGAGGAAAACAGAGTCTCTAATCTCAAAGCACTTACAATCTAATAAATGGGATAAAATAAGCAAACAAAGAATTATATGGCATAAGATCCACACCATAAGAAAAGTAAAAATCCAGAGCTTTGGAAATTCAGAAAAAGGAGTAAGTGATCACATATGTTTTAAAGGGATCAGGAAATACTTTAAGGAGCAAGAGATTTTTGAGAAAGATCCTTAAGAAGGGGTCAAGTTTCAACTGATATACAAGGAAGAAGATGGCACTGTAGGCTTTTAAGAGAGCATAAGCAAAAGTACAGAGGTCAGAAAATTAAGCAATCTTATTTGGTTGGTCCCAGTAGGAAATAAGGTATAAAAGAAAGGTTGGGGCCTGGCCATACTGTAAAGGACTAGGGATGAAAAACTAATGAGTTTATATTTCACTCATTCACTCACCTACTTAGTCAACAAACAGTTACTGAGCACCAATGATGCACGAGGATCTGTCAGCTACTGGAGATTTAAAGAGTCATTTGGTGATAGAGTCATTATCCTCAAGGACCTCACTGTCCAAAGGAAGAAACAGATATATGAAGAGAAATTTTTAATATATTCAAAACATTCCTTGAAAACACAATGGAGGGGCAGTATCCAAAGTAACAGAAGGCTACTTGGAAGGCCATAACATGCAAATTGAGTCTAAGAGTTAACAGATGCTAACCAGGAGAATAAGAAAAGGAAAAGCATTCTTCCTGAAGGAATAGCATTAGCAAAGCCAAATAAGTAAGAAATAATTAGATATATGCCAAAGTTAAGTGTTTCCAGAACTTCTGGAGGGTATAAGGCAAGAAGTGGCCAAAGAAGAGGCTACAGAAATAGGCTGAAGCCAGATCATGGAGAATCATCTGAGAAGTCCAACTCCTGGACTATGTGTGAATTTTTTTTTTTTTCAGGCCTAACCACAGACAATTACAAAGACTTTAACCTGCCAGGCATCTTTGGGGAAAGCTGCCCTTCCCCTCAGATCAGACTTGGTGTATAGCCAGTGCATTGCAGTCTCTGAACAAAGTTACAGACAGGGACTCAGACTCCACTGGCCAGTCATGCTCTTTACTTGCTTGCATTCCTAGACTCTGCACCTTCATCCCTAGGTTTCTTTATCTGAAGCTTTGGCACTGGTCCTCTTCAGGTGCCTTTGGTGAGGCCTTCTTACTAGAGGAGAAAGGGGAAATCGTGAAGACACTTTTCCCCACTCTCACTCAGTCCACTTGAGCCCTTCCCCTTTGCCTCCTTCCAAACTCAAGAGTCCATAAAACTGCTGGAGTGTTTTGTTCAGGACTCCCTCAGCTGTGAGATCACCCCCATTTCTACACTAATCTAAACCAATCCACGCTGATTCATCTGACTGTCCCCTGGTTCAATATTCCAGGAGGAAAATGGAACAAGGGGAGTCCTGCAGTTTTAAACTCTTGCTTATTTCACTGCAGTTAAGTAATTAAAGGCTTAACTCTTTCATTTTGGTTTGTCACTTTAATCAGCTACCCTGACACCTTTTAGCTCAACAATCTTTCCCAGCTAGGTTAGCTCCTGACACCAGCCATGTCATACTAAGGAGTTTGGGTTTTATCCTGCAGCAATGGGGAAATACTGAATGAGTTTTAAGTGGCTATTGTGACTGCAGAACAATAACTCTGGAAATATACAAAAATTAGATTAGAGGGAAAAAAATATCTGAAATAAGGACACAAGTAAGTATATTATTGAAATAATGTAAACAAGATGAGGGTCTTCATCATTAATTTTTAAATTTCTTATTTTTCTGATTTAGCCTATTAATGTGTTATTGAAATTTGCCTAAAGTTCTCTGAGATACAGTGTAGGCAACAAATGAATAACACATAAAAGAAAATTTCAAGGATACAAGGCAGTTTGTTCAAAATAAAATGGGTTCCAAAACATATGATGTAAAAAGCTAATTAATGTTACATGGAGTAACAGAGGCCTAGAACTAAACTACACATCGAAGTCCTGAAGCTAAGAGAAGAAATGGGTAAAGAGCATAGGAATGGTCCAGTAGATGCTACATCAGCTCAGCCCAGAAATGACATACACATCCTCTACTCACATTCCACGGGTCTTACCAAATCAAATGATTCCACATGGGAAATGGGGTCACTGGCCGGGTAGCCATTTCCCAGCAAAAACCTACACGTGAAAGACAGCATGAAACCATGATGATCAGCTAGCCATATCTGCCACAGAGGACAAGAAGTGCCACAGGAAAAATGAAACACGAAAGAGGAACAGAAAATACCAAGAAGGGAGCAGGGGACATGTTTATATCTTAAATAGGATGATTAGGGAAGGATTTCAAGAGAAAGTAACATTTGAGCAAAGACCTGAAGGAGGTGAAAGCACCAGTTATGCATATGGAAGAAAATTTCAGGCAAGGACAACACTAAATCCAAAGGCCCTGAGGTAAACACAATTAAGATAATGAATTGCAAGGAGGCCATTTTGAATGGATGAAGAGTCTCAGTATAAGTAGAGATCAAACAGTTACTTTGAGGATGAGGAGAACATTAGAATATTTTAGGCAGAGAAGAAACATGATCTGCCACGTTTTAAGGTGATCACTCTGGCTGCTGCAAGAGCATTGGTATACATGGGAGGGTGATCGTAGAAACAGGAAGTCCAGTTTATAGACTTCTGTAACAATCCAGAAGCTGGTTATGTCTGGGAACAAGAGGAAGCAATGGAAACGGTAAAAAGTCACTGAATTCTGAACATATTTTGAAGGTTTAGTCATCAAAAGAACATGCTAACAAATCATATATGGGGTATGAGAGGAGAGGAGGCCATAGTTTTTTACCTGAGAAGCTGGAGGAATAGAATTAACAAAAATGGAAGAGAATGTGAGAATAGGTTTTGGTGAGTGATTCTTTTTTTTTTTTTTTTTTTTTGGCTGCACAGCTTGCAGGATCTTAGTTCCCTGACCAGGGATCAAACCCGTGCCCCCTGCACTGGAAACATGGAGTCCTAACCACTGGACTGGCAGGGAATTCCCGAGAATAGGTTTTGATAAGGAAGGTCAGGAATTTGGATTTAACATGTTATGTGTGAGGTATCTATTAGAAATCTGTGGCAGAAAAGGATTAACTCTTCACAAAACCCATTCCCCTCTTCTATCTAGGCACACAACTAGACCACTTTTCCCAATCTCGTTTGCAATTAAGTGTGGCCATATGACTGAGCTCTAGACAGTGAAGTGTGAGCAGAAGTGATACGAGCCACTTCCAAGCCTGGTCTATAAAACGTTTCTATACACAATCGTCCATGCTTCTTCCACTGGTTTGAGGCAGATAAATTTGGCAATCTTAGAAACCAAGAACTAAAGATAATAGAGCTATAAGATGGAATAAATCACCTAACAGAAACATCTAATTTGTATGTACTTTATATGAAAAAGAAATAAAGTTCTATTATGGTTAGCCACTGAATGAGATTCTGGGATTTATTTTTTTAAAGCAGCTTGTATTGCACAAGCAATACAGATATCTAAACAGAGATGTTGAGTAGACAATATATGAGTGTGGAATTCAAAGGAAAGCACCTGTCAGGATATATACTGTGGGAGTCACTAATTTATCATGTTTATATAATACAGGTGTGGACTGACTGAAACCTTAAAGTGAGTAGAGCCAAAGAAGGAAAAAGTAGTATGCCGAAGACTAAGGCCTGAGTAACCCCAATAATAAAGAAGTTGAAAAGATGAGAAACAAGCAAGGAACTCTGAGTAGCGGCCATTTGCAGGAGGAAAATCAGAAGAATATGGTGTTGCAGACACCAAATAGAAAAAGTATTTCAAGGAGGAGGCAGTTACCAGCCATATCAAAGGGTATCCATAAGTCAAGGAAGATGAAGGTTGAGAATTTACTGTTTAATTTAGCAATATGGATCTCACTGGTGACCTTGAAAAGTGCAGCTTCCATAGAATGGGAAAACACAAGCCTGAGTGAAGTGAGTTCCAGAGAGAAATGAGAGAAGAGAAACTCAGCAAGTAGAAACAAATCTTGCAGAGTTCTTTAACTGTAGCAAAGAAGCCATTTACATTCTATACTGTACACAGTACATTATACTGTACACAGTACATTTGTGGGAAAAACACCATGAATACAAACAGTCCTATCAAATAACACTATATAAATGTCATGGAATTTTGCAACATGAGGAGATTCTACTAGACCTGGACATTTCAGTAGAATACCCTAGGTATGGATAAGTATAATTTGAAAAGACAAAAGGTCCAAATCACAAAGGCTGCATAGACATCTAAGGCTTCATTCACGCTCAGTTCATTAATCTTCAGAGGCAAGGATTTTAGGGCACTGTGTTTGCAAGTTTGTTAACTAGGGCTTGATATGAAAGTAACAATATTGATATGAAAGTAACAATATTCAACTTTGAATAGGAAGAGAAAGATTAAGAGAAAATGGTTCTTAAAAATTCATTAATTAGAGCTGAAATAGCTCCAATAGGCGACATTACTATCTCTATTAATTTCAATAACTAAAATATGGACTATCTCAAAAAAACCCACAAAGAATCAAATAAGTTTTAATAATAAGACATCGAATCCTATATAATTACATTATTAATACAGATTGAGAAGAAAGGCTATAAATTGAAGAAAAGTAGAATTTTGTACATTTAAAATGAATAACAAACAGCACTACCAACCTGGACAACTTAATGTCTGTGTCAGAGGTTTTATACATTCTAATTGGCGGTATATATATAGAGAGAGAGATGCTACACATCCATTTTGTTCTAAAAGTTCTTTAGTATAGCGACTAAACCTCTTAATCGTATTAGGACACTACCACATTAAAATGCACTGGCACAGGAATAGAAAAATCAATGAAACAAAAGACATTTCTGAAACTCAAGGATATAAAATAATTTAGTATAGCATATCATTAGAGTAAAATATTTCAGATCAGTGAGAAAAGAAAAGATTGTTAAATAAATGATTTTGACTATTAATGTTATGAGTTATCATATTAATACATTTTGAATAAATACTGCTTGGACACCAAAAATAATTAAATAAATAAATTAAGTAAAACAAAATAAAATAAAATGCACTGGCACTGTTAGAAGGTTCTCCACTGAGAGTTTATATTCTTGCCTTTAAACCCATATAATCAGCTTTCGCAAATCACTGTAGTTAAAACTTTACTTTTTATTATACTGCATTCATTTGGTTATTCGTGCTGGACTAGAGATACAGCATGGGAAAAAAAGAAGAAAAAGCAAACAAAGACCCTATTCTCATATCATTTATGCACTTGTCAATCTGAATGACTGTATCCCAAAAAAAGATCTTGCCACATTTTTTAGTAAATGAGGATGCATGCTAACAAAAATATAATGAAAGGTAGAAATGTTCCAAATGGTTCAAGAGATTCCATTAACCTTGTTTTCACTAGGAAATAGGAAAATTAAATTATTTGAGTTGTGGCTCTTCCCTTTCAACTTCCAATATTTGGGAAAGTGACTAATTAAAAAAGAAAAAAAGATAAGAGTTAAAAGCTATAAGCCCCTAAGTTTAAAATAAATTTATATAAAAGAAATTAGTTGCATCTTCTCAATAACAAACCAATTTTTTCAGTCCTACTCTCCTCAAATAGCAATAAGCTATGCTGATTAAACTCCTTTTGTTATGTCCTATTCAGCTTATTAGTTTTACTTCAAATATGGAGAAAAGCCTCCTAGTCAGCTATAGCATTTTCTTTGGTCACAGAAGTATTAAAAATACTGTTTATTTCAATCATGTAGTAAATTCACAACAAACATGACATATATCCCAAGCCAGCAGTCTAAATCAAAAACCAATTAAGTATCTACCTAAAATCCACTAAAATCAATAAAATAATCATATTAGAGACTAACACCAAGAATAACCTATATGTTTTCATCTCCTGGAAAAATAAATGCAATGGTACCTGTAAAAAAAATGCATTTCATTTTAAAAGAGAAAGCATTATTTCTAAATTTTATAAAATTATTATCAATCCAAGTTGAAAAAGAAAAAAAAAATCACAGAGAGGTAGATGTCTAAATACCTCATGGTTTCATTTTACACTTCTCATATCAGGGTGAAGCCTTAAAAGTAATTCAAACGGAAAATGAAAGTATTTTACTCAGAAGATAGAGTCCATATGTTTTTCAACCTGGAAACCCATTGGGAAAAAGACTTGAGTTTTTTAAAACTGAATTTTGACAATTGGAAGCTGATGTGACTTTTTTTTCTCTCCAGGAAGATTTGAATCATTCTCAAGGGGAAAGAAATAGATCTTTATCAAGTATAGCAAAGCTTAACACCTGTTTAACTCCAATTACTTAGAAAAAATTTAGTGAGTCTTCAGCATCTCATAATGAGGGCTTACAATAAACACTTATTCCTAAGTGTAAGATATTTTTTACAAGCTTAGCACAATAAGTCATACCTATATATTTGAGTGTGTTTATACTGCAATTTCTATACTTTTTAACTTTTTCAATGAGTCTATTTCTTATTGATATACATATTCAAACATAATTGTATCTTTTTGTTAGGATTGTAACAGTAGGTTGTAATCAACTACATGTACATCTGCAATACAATTAGGCTATAAGGGGGCAGGGTCTATTTTTTTTTTCATTATGTATGAATACTCAGCTTCTACCACAATGCATCTAGTACACACTTTAAAAAGTCCACCAAGAAGATAAACATGTAATTTCTTTATCCTAATCATTCTTTCCTAAACCTAAAATGAAGTTTATATATTCAAAGTTAAATGATTCTACTCTCGAAATCAAGGTAAAAATGAGCTACAATTTTTAAAGGAGCCTCAATTTTATACAATACAGCACAAATTGGATAACTTGTGCTCCACTACTAATGCATACAATTCCTAATTTAACGTAATTTAACTTTAAAAAAATTACTGTGTATCTATTAGTGAAAGGCGATTTGCTAAGACATACTGACATATGTTTGAATGTCCACATTAAAAACAGTCAAGTTTTCATTAATGTAAAAAAAATTATATCAGACTTAAAGAAAGAAACTGAGACAGTATACTTCTAAAAAAACACATATTTGTTTTGCTTTTTCTCTGAAGGAATTTAACTTTACTCTGTTTGTTAAAGCTACCCAAAAGCAACCTCTTATGTATCGGCTCCTTCCCCTCCAACTTCTTTCTCTACTTTGGATAAAAATACAATCTAACAAAAGGAAGAAAAAGGCAAAGGATTTTAAAGAACAACAACTCTCAGGAAAAGCGACTGAAAAAACATTGCATGAAAATGGAAATTACTGCCGTAAGTGGTCTCCAAATATATGCTTTGAAAGATGTTACTTTATGGTGATTCAAACGCTCTTCTTACACTTGACCTCTTTGATTATTAAAACTGCTATTTAAAAAAATTTTTCCAAGTTCACTTGTGAAAAACTGTGGGCTTTCTAACTACCTTTTTCTTCATTCCTTAGCAAATTTTACATATTCTAGGTTGTTTCCATACATATGTTAAAAAAACACAGTTTAATTATGTCACTCTGTAATACTACTGTAAAAGCAAGATGGTGTGTGAAGAACAGTACCAGATGGAGAGAAAAAATATCTAGGTTCTAGTTCTAACTTCATAATTAATTAGCTGTTGGATCCTGAGCAAACCTGTTTAATCTATTTGGGCCTCAGTCTCCTCTTCTATAAAATAAGAGGGTTGAATTTAATAATCTCTTAAGTCTCTACCATCCTCAGAATGCTGTTATTTTGTTATTATACTTTAAAAAATATATTCTACTCTTAGAGTACTCCAGACACCCCTCTCTGTGAATGCTCAAAATCTTATTATTCCAGTTCCTCAGAAATCTCAAAGAATGTTGTTTAAGGGCAAGGAAATTCCTGTAATTAATTATTTTACTTCCTTATAATCACATATTTCTCTTGGGAGTAGGGAGGGCAGAAAGCAATAAAATATGTCTATTTGTGCAGTTGTAATAAGTCTTAGCTTTTACTGAGGGAAATGCTGCGTCTTTTTCATCCATGAAAAGGAGGTCTAGCATAGATGAACACTCCTAGATGGAAACCAAGAACACTGGGATGAACTTTTTCTTTCCCCTTGCCACCCAAGACTGTAGGACATACAGTAAATGAAGAAGTAAGGGTAAATTAAACTTTGGTAAGCATATTGGGAAGGAAGTGGTAGCATTTTATTTTTCTTCACCCTGTTGAACGCCACAGGCTAGAAGGACACTGAAGTTGAGGGATGAGGTAACAAGTTTACCTTGTTTTATAATGCAATGTCCATTGTACTGAATAGTTAGATAGGCACTTGAGACGTATACTTAGTACATGAAAATAAGTATATAACCAATAAAGGAGAAATTAGGAATTCCTAAAACAGAGAAAGCTGATAGGATCAAACCCAGACAACGCAGAAGAGGAGTCCTCTGAAGGAGAAACAGGGAGAGCTACGGTCTAAGGCAACAAATACAAGCAGTGGGTAGAGATGGTCACCTAAGACGATCTTTAGGCTGATTTCACCTCTCTCCTCCCACTACTTCTTTGGGGCAGCAGGCAATACAATTGCCTGCTCTCGGTTAAAAAGGTATGGACTCTTGAGTTACAAGACAGGCAGAGCCCTAGCTAGCCAATGATGACAAGAAAGAGTAGAAAGCTCCTGCTGGCAGGTCAATTACCAACGAACCCTGCCTGGCAGCCTTTCCCCAGAACCACAAGGAGGTAGCATTCTGACAATTTTAACAAAATTTGTATTGCATATAATACTTTTTGACATAGAAATTTCACTTCTAGATATGTATCCTATGGAAATGCTCACACATATTCACAAAGATGAATCTGCCAGGATTGTAGCACTTCCATAATAAGTAAATATTAGAAGCAAGCTAAATGTTCACCAGGAGAAAAAGCTGAAATAAATTACAGAATGTTCATACTGTGAAATATTTTTTACTTATTAAAAAGAATGATATATGTGAAACAGCATGGAATACAAGTGAAAAGCATAAGTAGTTAAATAAAACATTTAGAATTATATTTTTAAAAAATTACATGTGTTTATGAATGTAGAAGAAGTGAGAAGAATATAGATCAAACTATTTACCTCCTCCACACTGGGAGGAAAGTAGGATTCATGGGTAGGCTGAGGTAGTGAAGGGGAATTACATAGAATGATTGACTATTTTATGAGAATGTACTTCAATACATGCTATATAATTTTAAAAGAAAATAAAGTTTGCCAATTTGAATCTTGACCTGAGAAAAATCTTCCCCACCTATATAAGATTTTATTAAATTTAATAATATCAATAGTTTTTGAAACAATGTCCATAGCACTCTATTAAATTCAGCATGTTATAAACAACAGGACTGCCCTCCACAGCACACATATACCAAAAAGCTATAGGAATTAGAGAACATTATTGTTTTCACTTTGTGAATGTATTCAAGTAAAATGTTTTAAAACTCTGAATCTTCTTTGAGTTTAAATGTCATTAATGCAAGTATTTATTTTATGGCAGCTATGTGCTCATTCTGCATTCTTACTGCAGAATGAAAAAGCCAAGAAACATACATGTTTGGAAACCTTCAGGGTTGCTCAAGCAGTTTGAATTCAGAATATTAAAACGCAGTCATTCACATGCCTTTCCTGTATCATAACGCTGATTCTGTCTCCCAAGCCAGAAAAATCTGAAACAAAAATTTACAACTATCCTAAAAAATATTTTTGTCTTTAATTCACAAAAAGTCACTGACACTAGTAGGCATTCATACCTCATACTTGACAGACTTTTTCACCCATTTTCAAGAAAGCTATCAAAAAGGTGCTTCAAAATCAACAACGGACAAGGATATTTTGTAAGTTCATCATCAGTGGGAATCCTTTTTACATTTCTATTACAAACACTAATCATTATTTAAATTACCTATGTATTCAAACATTATGATAATTCTAAATAGGATTTAAATAAGTAGAAAAAAAAACTTATAGATTTTCTCACAGGAAAATTCTGCTAAACACTGTCAAGTTTTGGTAAAGTTCTCTAAGTTTGTTGCATAAGCAATTCTACAGTAAATTTTTGTAAATAACACAGAATCCTAACATTTTTCTTATTCAGGCCCAACAACTTACTAGTTAAACAATCTTAAGAAAGAGACTTAGCTTCTCTAACTGTTGGCTTCTCAAAGTTAAAGTAGGGACAAAAGTTGCACTTACATCACAGAATTGTAATAAAAATTAGATGGTGTAGTTAAGTACTTGGCAGATTACAGACACAAAGTAAAACATATTAGCTATCATTATATATATATTTGGATATTACCATGCCTCAATGAACAATATCACTAATGCAAACAAAAGGATGGTGAATGATTAACTATATCATGTATATTAAGTTTTTGTTTTCGTTAGAATTCTTTGCTAATTCTTACCTAAATCCTACAGGATTTGTGAATACAAAAAAATCGTTCAATATTCAACTTCCAACACATTTTTAGAAACTTGAGAATACTATTCCAATAAAATGATATACCAATAACAATGAAGTTACAAGATCTTAGGGTAGGGTAGAGATGCTATACTTTATGTATGTAAATAGGTTAAATCACTTAGTTCATTTTGTAGATTTCCTGACTTGCAATTAAATTATTAATTCCTTTAGGTAATTTATACTATTTAAAATTACTGTTGCTTCTCTTTTCTCTTTATAAAGAGGAGGGAAGAAAAGATAGTAAAAACAACTCCAATCAATGAAAATCCCCCCATACAACTGACTTGTACTCCTACTCTCCTAGATTTCCTTATTATCAAATTAAGACCCGCAAACACTATATCCTTTTCTTACTACTCCTAAAAAGGGCTCAGTAATCTTTGCTTTCCCCAACAAGAATCTTATTCTCTCCCTTGCTGCCAAGTGGACAGGAACAACATATCAAACCTAGAGTTACTCACACATACAAAGAGAAGGAAAAAAATCCTATCATATAATTTTGACCAACAAATCTGTTTAAATGTTTGTTAGCAGTAGACTTTGAGTCATGTTTATACTACTAATGCATACATAAAAACATGTTAATTAAACAAAACTAGATAAAGATAAGGAACTAAAAACATGTCAAACATATTGTTTAAAATTAAATTCTTTTAGATAATGAAAGAATAAAAAACCTCAAACAAATGATCCTGAATTGATTTTCAATAAGAAACACTACTTTTTTATTAGATTGACTTTTTATTACTTATTTGTAAGAGCTCCTTACAATCAAGGAATATAACCAGAAAATAGAGTTTTGGAAGTTATAAACTGAAACATGTATGAATTTAATGCTTTAGAACAGTTATGGGGAGTGGGAAACAGTGGGTAGAGAGTGTCATGTCAAGCAGCGAAAAGATGAAAATATTCAGAAGAGCTTTTCAAACTGTATGGGCTACTTGTTCTCCCCACTCTTACCTTTTGAGATTTCCTACGAGCAAAGTTACCAATAGATATAAGCCACACAACTGATCAGTGTGGAGACATTAACTAGATGTAAACTATTGCTTTCGACAAGAGACTAATAAACTTCAAAAGCCAAGTCTTTAAAGTTTTTAAAGGGGGTGGCCAGAATTATATTTTATGTAAAATACCAACAACAACAAAAAAACCCCACTTTTAGATACTAACATAAAATCAGCAGTTTTTATATTATATTACTTGCAAAATACTGTATGTAGCTCTGCTCAGAATCTTAATCTAACTTAAAAACCCACCTTAATGATCACAAACTATTCTGGGCTCCACAGAAAGAGATAAACTTATTCAGTGGTTCCCAATCTTGCTTGAACATTAGATTTATCTGGGAAATTTTTTAAAATATCCATGCCCAGTCAGTATCTCTTGGGTTGGGAGCCTGATACAAAAATACAAATGTATTTTTTTCATTTTTCATATTTTTTTCACCACTGAGAGAACCCTAAAACACAGGGCTGAGGCTGAAGCACCTCCCGCCCAACAGAGAAGACAGGTTTCACTGGAAGGTAAGAGAAGCAGCTGCATGTTGACTGCACGGCCATCCCCCAGGCCACTGAGCACCGTTCGGAGAAATCTCCTAGTTCCTCCAGTGGGAAAAGAGAACCCGGGGGAGGGGTGGGGGACAATCAGCCCCCACTCAGCACTGTGGGTCGCTTTACAGAAGCCCCTCCTCTGATCTCACCCCAAGAAGACTGCAGGGGAATCTGAGAGTCTCAACCACTAGGAATCTGACTGTGACAGAGAGGTAAGGAGGGGCTTGCAACTACCAGCACAAGGGCCATGGCAGACAGAGTTCATTCCTACAGTTCCTAAGCAGTAACACCAAACAGTAGCTTTGCTCATTTGCAGAATCAAGTCAAGGACAAACTCTGACCAGGAGACTCAGAAGGGTGCAGATCTGCCTGATCTGACCTCAAATGAGGAGCTTTGTCAGCCCTCAAGCCCGGTGTGCCCACACCCAGGCAAGGAGGTAAATCACAGCCCTGCCCCTGGGGAGACTGTCTTCCAGGCACATCTGATCAGAAGGGCTGGTGAGAGCACCTGGAAGCTGTGTAGCCTGTCCTGCTGCCCTACCAGGGCAGGGAAGCTAACTGACAGCCCTATCTACTACTGAATATTGTGCCAAGTCCTGACCGTCCAGAAGCCTGACCAGAGAATCCAGGTAACTGCAGAGCCCACTTGCAGCCTCACTTGGGTAAGGAACCAAGCAAGCAGTCCTATCCAACTGTTCTCAGCCAGTGGCATGCACCTCCATCCATGTCCACAGAGGTCAAACAGTTGCCTCACCCAAAAAAGGACAATAATAGCAGGCCCCACTTGACTAAGGATATTACATGCAGATATGCCCAGAAACCCAAACTGAGCTGACAGGTGAAGATCTGTCTCTGCGAAAGCAAACCTTTAAAGTCTGGAAGAGGAGCCCAATTACTCAAATGTGCAGTTACCAATATAAGGAATCAAGAATGACAAAAAAAAAATCAGGTAATATAACACCACCAAAGAAAACTAATAGAGCTCCAATAACTGACCCTAAATAAATGGAGATCTATGAACTATCAAAAATTCAGAATAATCCTCTTAAGGAAGTTTAGTGTACTACAAGAAAATACAGACAACTAAACAAACAATAACCTTGACAAGGAAATAACAAAAAAAAAAATTTTTAATGGAAATCCTAGAGTTGAAAACCACAATAACTGCACTTAAGAACTCAACAGATAGTTTCAAAACTAGTCTCACCCATGCAAAGTAAAGAATCAACATCACGGAGGATACCACATTGGAAATTACCCAGAGAAGCAAAAACAAAAAAGAATGAAAAAAGAGTGGAGAAAGCCTACAGAAGTTATGGAACACAATGAGGAATAAAAAAAAAAATACTGGAATTATAAGAATTCCAGAAGGAAAAGAGATAGAGAAAGTGACAGAAGGTATATTTAAAGCAATAATGGTTAAAAACTTCCAGAATCTGGGGAGAGAAATGAACATCCAGAAACATGATGTCCAAAGCACCCAAAACAGAATGAACCCAAATAAAGCTACACAGGGACACAGTATATTGTCAGAAGTCAAAGATGAAGAAAAAATGTTAAGAACAGAAAGAGAAGACAGAAGTTACATACAAGGGAACCCCCATAAGACTACTGGTGGATTTCTCAATAGAAACTTGTCAGGGCAGTAAAGAATTGAATGACATATTCAAAATATTGAAGGAAAATAACTGGCAATCGAGAATTCTATAATCAACAAAGCTGTCCTTCACAAAGAAAGGAAGGATAATGACTTTCCTGCACAAACAAAAGCTGAGTGGGTTCATTATCATCAGACCTGCCTTACAAGAAATGTAGAGCCCTTACCTATCAATAATTACTTTAGATATAAAGAGATTAAATTCTCCAATTAAAAGACAGAGACTGGCTGAATGGATTTAAAAACAGGATCCAACAATATGATACCTACAAGAGGTAGACTCACATTAGCCTAAAATACATAGACTGAGATGAGTACAAGGAAGAAGACATTTCAAGCAAATGGTGACCAAAATAAAGCAGAGATAGCTATACTGATATCATACAGAATAGACTTTAAACTAAAAATGGTAAAAGAGATAAAAAGGTCACTGTATAATGATAAAGGGGGCAATGCACCAAGAAGATATAACAACCATAAATATTTATGTGCCCAACACTGTAGCACCTAAACATATAAAGCAAAAACTGAAAAACAGTAATACAATAGTTGGGGACTTTAATACCCCACTGAACAATGGGTAGATCATTCAGGAAAATAATCAATAAGAAAAGAGTGGATTTGAAAAGACCAAATGGACTTAACAGATATATTTAGAACATTCTACCTGAAAACAGCAGAATACAAATTCTCAAGAATACATAGGACATTTTCTAGGATAGACCATACGTTGTCACAAAACAAGTCATAACAAATTCAAGAAGACTGAAATCATACTACATATCTTCTTTCACCAAATGGCATGAAACTAGAAATCAATAACAACAGGAAAACTGGAAAATTCACAAACACATGGAAATTAAACTACACCCTCCTGAACAACCCAAAAAACAAAGAAGAAATTAAAGGGGAAATAAAAAAGTTTCTTGAGACAAAATGACAATGGAAACCACATACCAGGAACTTGCAGGATGCAGCAAAAGCATATCTATTAATAAGAGGGAAGTTCATAGCAATAAATACCTAAGTTGAAAAGCAAGAAAGAACCCAAATAAACAACCTAACTTCTACACCTTAAGGAACTAGAAAAAGAAGAACTGAGCCCACAGTTATTAGAAGAATGGAAATAATAAATATTAGAGCAAAATAAATGAAATGCAGAACAGAAGAACAACAGACAAGATTAACCAAACTAAGAGTTGGTTTTTTGAAAAGATAAATGAAATTGACAAAACTTTACCAATACTAACAAAGGGAAAAAGAAAAAAAAATCAACAAAATTATAAAGGAAAAAGGAGACATTATAACAGACACCATAGAAATTCAAAGAATCATAAGAGGCTACTATGAACAACTATACAACAACAAAATGGACAACCTAGAAGAAATATTCTTAGCAACATACAACTTACCAAGACTGAATCAGGAAGAAATAGAAAACATGAATAGACCAATTACTAGTTAGGTAACTGAATCAGTAGTCAAAAATCTCCCAACAGTGAAAAGCCCAGGACCAGATAGCTTCACTGGTGAATTTTAAAAAAAACATTTAAATGAGAATTAACACCAATCCTTAAACTCTTCCAAAAACATGAAAGAGGAAGGAACACTTGTAAACTCATTATGAGGCCAGCATTGGTATCCTGATACCAATACCAAAAAAGGATGCTAGTAGAAAAGAAAGCTACAGGCCAATACCCTTGATGAATATAGATGCAAAAATTCTAAATAAAATACCAGCAAACCGAATTTGCAGCACATTAAAAGAATCATTCTTAATAATAATCAAGTGGGACTTATCCCTGGGATGCAAGGATGGTATCAATATATGCAAATCAATCCATATGATACATTATATTAATAGACTGAAAGTAAAGAAAAAAACTATCATCTCAATAGAGGGGAAAAAAAGCATTTGACAGAATTGAAAATCCATTCATGATAAAAATTCTTAAAAATTTAAGTACAGAAGGAACAGATCTCAACAAAATAAACAAGCCATATATAACAAGCCCACAGCTAACATCACACTCAGTGGTCAAATGTTGAAAGCTTTTCCTCTAAGATCAGGAAGAAGACAGGGATGCCCACTTTCACCACTGCTGTTCAACACAGTACTAGAAGTCTTAGCTAGAGCAATCAGACAAGAACAAAAAGTAAAAGGTATCAGAATTGGAAAGGAAGAAGTACATCTGTCTCCATTTATGTATGACACAATATAATATATAGAAAACCCTAAAGACTTAACCAAAAAACAATTAGATCTAACCAATAAATTCAGTAAAGTTGTCAGCAGCATTTCTATACACAAATAATTTTCTAAAAAATAAATAAATCGATTCCATTTACAATAGCATCAAAAATAATAAAATATTTAAGACAAATGTCAACTAAGGAGGTGAAAGACCTCTACTCTGAAAACTATAAGACACTGATGAAAGAAATTGAAGAAGAGACAAATAAATGGAAAGGTATCCCGTGTTCATGGTTCGGAAGAATTAATAATTTAAAATGTCAATACCAGGACTTCCCTGGTGGCACAGCAGTTAAGAATCCACCTGCCAATGCGGGGGACATGGGTTCGATCCCAGGTCCGGGAAGATTGCACATGCCACGGAGCAACTAAGCTCGTGCGCCACAACTACTGAGCCTGCATGCCACAACTACTGAAGCCCACGCACCTAGAGCCTGTTCTCCGCAACAAGAGAAGCCACCGCAATGAGAAGCCCGTGCAACGCAGCGAAGAGTAGCCCCCACTTGCTGCAACTAGAGAAAAGCCCGCTTGCAGCAACAAAGACCCAACGCAGCCAAAAAAGTAATAACAGCAACAATAATAATAATAATAATAAATAAATTTTATTTAAGTTTTTTTAAAAAGTAAATAGTACCAAAAGCCATCTATAGATTTAATGCAATCCCTATCAAGATTCCAGTGGCATTTTTTACAGAAGTAGAATCACTCCTAAAATTTATATGGAACCTCCAAAGACCCTGAACAGCTGAAAATCTTGGGAAAGAAGAATAAAGCAGGAAGCATGACACTTCCTGATTTCAAGCTGTAGTTATCAAAATAGTATGGTACTTGCATAAAAACAAATAGACCAACAGAACAGAATTTAGAACCCAGAAATAAATCCAAGCATATATGGACAAATAATATTTGACAAGGGAGTCAAGAATACTCAATTAAAAGAAGACACTCTTTTCAACAAATGGTGCTGGGATAATTGCATATTCACATGTAAAAGAATGAAACTGAACCTGTACCTCACCTCACTCACAAAAATTACCTCAATATCGGTTAATGACTTAAATGTAAGACCTGAAACCATGAAACTCCTAGAAGAAAACATAAGAAAAAAACTCCTTGACATGGATCCTGGTAATAATTTTTTGGATATGACACCTAAAGCACAAGCAACAAAATAAAAAATAAACAAGTAAAACTACATCAGACCAAAAAGCTTCTGCACAGCAAAAGAAACCATCAACAAAGTGAAAAGACAACTTACAAAGTGGGTAAAAATATTTGCACACCATATACCTGATAAAGGGTTAATATCCAAAATGTATAAAGATCTCATATAACTCAACAGCAAAAAAAAAACAAATAAGGCAATTACAATATGGGCAAATGACCTGAACAGTCATTTCTCCAAAGAAGACATACAAAAGGCCAACATGTACATGAAAGTATGCTCAAAAAAATCGTTATTCATTAGTGAAATATAAATTAAAACAATGAGATATCACCTCACACCTGTTAGAATGGCCATCATCAAAAAGGTAAGAGAGAAGAAATGATTACTGTGGATGTGGAAAAAAGGGAACCCTTGTGCACTGTCGGTGGGATTATAAACTCATACAGCCACTATGGAAAACAGTATGGAGGATCCTCAAAAAATTAAAAATAGAACTACCCTATGATCCAGGAATTCCACTTCTGGGAGTATATCCAAAGGAAACAAAAACACTAACTCAAAAAGATATCTGCACCTCCATGTTCACAGCAGCATTATTTACAATAGCCAAGAATGGAAACAACCCAAGTGTTCATCAATGGATGAATGAGTAAAGAAGCTGTAGTGTATATGTGTGTGTATATATATATACATATATATATATATACACACAATGAAATGTTATTCAGCCATTAAAAATTGAGGAAATTCTACCATTTGCAACAACACGGTTGAACCCTGAAGGCATTGTGCTAAGTGAAATAAGTCTGTCAGAGAAAAACAAATACTGTACGATCTCACTTATATGCGGAATCAAAAAAAAAAATCCAAATTCACTGAAAAAGAGATCAATCAGACTTGTGGTTACCAGAAGAGGAGCGTGGGAGGAAGAGGAACTGGAGGAAGGTGGTCAAAAGTTACAAGTATTCAGTTATAAGATAAATAAGTACTAGGGACATAATGTAAAACAGGATGACTATAATTAACACTGCTGTATGATGTATAGGAAAGTTGTTGAGATAGTAAATCCTAAGAGATCTCAACACAAGAAAAATTGTTTTTTCTTTTCTTTCTTTTTATTGTATCTACATGAAAAGCTGAACCTACTGGAATCTTTTCACAATGATGTAAATCAAACCATCATGCTGTGTGCTTTAAACCTATACAGTGATGTATGTCAATTATTTCTCAATAAAACTGGAAAAAATAACAGAAAAAAAAGAAAAAAGTAAATTACTATGAAATCCTATCACTCACTAAAAATTCTGAAATCATCCTTACACTCTGGGAGCACACTTTCAGTATCACACATCATTAACATTTATTCTTTGTTGCAAAAGACACCAAAAAACATAAATAAGAGACTATAGTTTTCACGTAATTGTTTTCATCTAAATCAACAATAATTTACAGATAATAACGGCATTAGACTTAAGCAATTAAATGCACATGTCAAAAACTATTCACAAGAAACAACCAACAAAGCCATTTTTAACAAATCAACATTTCATTGCCCCATATTACACAAGCACTAAATTGTTTCCACTTGAATATTTAGAATGGGATTAACATTAGAAAGGAATGAAAACCCAAATGAAGAGTTTCAAAAAATTTAATTGAAGTGCATATAATTTGAGATTTACATACTCAAATTTAATTTGAACAGAAAGACAATAAAAGAAAGTACTATTTTAAAATGTTATAGCTATAATAATTTTTCTGCTTTTAAAGATGGCAAAATCTATATTGCTAATTTAAAATATAAAATCACCTTTCATTTATTAGAACAAAATTATCAACTTCAAATGTTTCAACCATATAGTTTTGTGAAAACATAAACTTATCTTCATCTCCCATTAGATTTTTTAAAAAATCTTTCTCAAAAAAAAAACATTAAAGCACACTTTAAAGCTAGATATAAATAATTTGGGGCTGTTCAGCATTACCAGTTCCAATACGGAACCACAGAAAATGAGAGACTGACTGTACACTGAAAATTAATCAATAGATATACAAATAATAAAACAGTGCAATATTCCAAAGTACTTTGACAAAGAAAATTCTATAATAAATAACATATAACAAGCCTTATTTCATTTTATATAAATTTCAAATTATTATGAATATAAACACAAAGCTATTTTATTTTAAAATTATTTTCTTCAGAATATAATTTGCATTTTTAATTATTTTCAGCATAAGTTTAAAATTAAGGCCAAATTAACAATCTAAAATACTGTAGTTAAAAGAAAGCAAATATTCAAAATTAAACACAAGGTATATTCAGCCCTCATAACATAAAGTATTTATGTAATAATATATAAGATATATTTATCACTGTGAGAAATTATGAAAAGTCAGAATTGGTCTTGATGCAAAATGCTATTTACCTAATTGTGTCTTTTATTATATTACAGCTCTAACATTCTCTTTCCATTTCTAGATCATAACAAGATCATTTTTTAGATTTAAAAATGATAAATAATTTTATCTGGAATATCTTCTTGCTCTATTATTTGGGAAGAAAGAAGAATTCCAAAGAAAAGGCAGTCAGTTAAAAATATGTTTTCCATTCTACTCTAACCATCTTTGAAGTCAATATTTCAAGGTCCACTACCAACTGGAATGCAGCAGTAAGGATCTTATGATACTATGCTAAGTTTTTATTATTTCATCGAGAAAAATAATAATAATAATAAAAAGAATTAAGATCTATTTCCTTTTTCATCGTTTTAAGCTTTTTTTTTTTTGCTTTCATCAATTCTAGTCTGCCATAAATCAAAAGTATTCTTTTAATCCCAACAGTAGACAAAACAATGTATTTTATACTTAAATATGCTCAAGGAAAAAAATTAACATTCTTTATCACTACCCAACAGAGACGGTTAATACTCTAAGGCCACATTAATAGAATCTTTCTGCCACTGTAGAAAGTTTGATAGCACTCCTATTTCAATGTCTGAATTTTTCTCCTTTTTTTGACAAAGACAAATGATTGCCATCAATCAAGATCCAATCGGGTATACAGAGAGTCAGGCAAATGCATCATTCTTTACTGGTTTTCCTGTTATTTGAGCAGGCTTTGCTCCATATTATTTTATAGAATGATCAAAAAACCAGCCATAAGATAGATCATTCACACCCACTGTAAAATTAACTTTCATGAATAATGAGAGTTTTAAACCTCAGATAATGTATATGTTATACCAAGGATATTACTGAGTTCATTTCTGGCTAGAGATTATGTAAATGATACTATATGACCTTTATCATTACAACAGGACATGCAAAACACATATTATTTCATACATCATTTTAAAGCAAGTCAGTTTCTAAAGGAAAAACAATCATTTATAATGTTCGTGGTAAAGTGTTAAAGTTTTGAAAGAAAGACATTAAGTACTTGTGATCATTTTGCGTCCTTCTTTCTTTAACCTGTTACTTCTGTTGGATATATCATAGGGTAATAAAACCTCTTTCAAAAGTATGTACTTGGTTTCTCTGTTCCTTTTTTAAGCTACTATTAATGTCATTTTTTAAACTCAAGTCATGTTGGATAATTAACCCTAAATTTTTAATGGATAACAAGTATTAATACATGTATATGTCATTGCATTCAAAATCTTCAAGAAAATGTCAGTGTCATGGGGAAGGAAATGAAGGAAAACATTCCAATACTGTTTCTTTATAACTATATTCTGTCAACTTTAAAACACAGAGCGCGAACATAAATGAAAATGGTTCACCAATGATAAAATAGGGCTTTTTTAAAAAGGTATATAAAGAAATACAAACTGCAGAATCAGCTGTTTCCTAACTCTAACGTTGAGCATCATCCATGCAGTTACTCAGGCAAGGAGCCTGGCTCTCAACCTTGACCCCTCCCTCTCCTTAACCTTCACACAAATCAAACCTCAAACACTTTTCCTCCTAAAAAACTCAAATCCACGCCCACTACTACAGAAAAAACATCCCTCTTGCCTAGGCTACTGCTACTGTGATACTTTTCTATCGTTTCATTATTGGCAATATTTTTCTTCTTCAAATCCATAACCAAAAAGCGCTGCCAGAATCATCTATCAAAAAGAAAATCCGTTGACCTCAACAGCTTTTTCTGAACACTTCAATAGCACCCCATCCCTTAGAACAGTGATCTCCAAAGTTGTGAGGTTATGTGTACCCACGACATACATAAGACAATTCATTTGTATGCTGAAAGATAAAGGTACAACCTCTATTTATATTTACTTGCAGGGGGAAAAAAGCAAGAAATTAAGCTTTACTAAGGTTTAATATATATAGTTGAATTCTACCATTTTTACTCAATCTGAGTATCAGGAATCATGTCTTATGTGGTATGCAATCTTACCATATTGAGACATACTCTAGTTTATTTCTGCTTAGCTGAACACGTTTACAGATTTCACTATCTTAAATAGTAGAATACTTTAAATACTTTGTAATAAAATGAAAAGGACTAAAATATAACTGATAATGGTTGAATGGGGGGATGATGGCGCTCATTTTTGTTGAAAAAAGACAATCATTGCAAAGCTGCTGAACTTTTCTGTGGCAATAATATGCCACATAGCAGCTATTTAAAAATAAACACATCTAACATATCCCTTTGACACAAAGGTGACATTTTAACTGAAAAAAGTAACTACTTTTGAAAAACACATATTATAGAAACAGATTTAGAAATATTCCCATCATTATGTGATTTTTGTTGCTAAAAACTATTTGTATCACCTATGAAAACTCACAAATTTCTACCCTGAATTAAAACAACTTATAACCAGCAGAGCTTCCTAACCTAGGGTTTCAATGAGTTTTGTACACATTTGATAAAAATATTAAAATAGTAATATCCATCTTTGAAAAGAACCAAAAGTTTTTGTACAATTAAATAATAAAATTGCCTTTAAAATATTCTCTTCAGCTTTAGTTCATCTTTTAATTTCTCAGACTGACAATCTTTCAGTATTAGAGAATTCACAGTATTTAGACTATTCCTGCTCTGTGTTTACTAGTTTTTTTTTAAACTAGTAAATGCGGGGGCTAATACTATTTACCTCACAAAATAACTAATAAGGCTTATGAACTTAGTAAAGGAAACTCTAACTAGTAATAGAAGTTGCTGCTGCTACTACTACCACCCATAACATTGTTAGCCGTAGTAGACAAAAAGGGACTTGTTTCTTGGAAGAGAGAGGGTACAATCTTTGGTGTAACTTCTAAGAAAACTGAGGTTGAAAGTATCCAATCTGAGAACAAGGTGGGCTTTAAAGAAAAAAATGGATTTCTCATTTTGCAGCAAAGCAACAGGACCCTCTGGATGAGTAGCATATATGCAGAGGTTTTAAGATGAGAATAAATTGTTTTTAACTTCCATAGATATAACTTAATCACCCTCCAAAAAGATACTACCAATTTACTCTTCTACCAAAATTGTATAAGAGTGTCTGTTTCCTGACAGTAATCAGCACTGAGCAATATTGGCCTTATTAATTTTTGCCAAACTTACAGGTGAGGGATATGACAGAGAGGACATGCTGAATATGAATCCAAAGCTTTAAGCTTAGATTTCAAAAATGATTCCACTAACAAAAACATGAAATACAGGAAAGCTTACAAGAGAAGGTGAATTTAGTTTTGGGTGTTGAGTTTGAGGGGCCAGAAGTATACCCACATGGAAACATTTAGAAGGTCCTTGAAAATGGAGATGTGGGGCTTACAAGAGAGATAAGAACCACAGACAGTGGTGTAAGATATCTGCATAGAAGAGACAGTTGAAGTGCTAGGAGAGATGAAGATCACAGAAGAACTAATTAAAAAATATATATATCAGCAACAGAACTTTCCAGGGATGACTCTAAGAAGTGGAATTAGGAAAAGGTAAGATTCAGGGACAAGAAAGTGGTCTTGCAAAAAGCCTTGCTCAGAGTAGGTTTTCAAAAAAATTTTCTTGAATGACTAATTAATATGAGAATGAGACAGAGCCATCAAAATGGAGGAGCACCAGCAGCGGAGAAGTTGAGCCAAGTAAGATAAAGGATGAGAACAGTCAATTAGTCCTGGGACCTCCCTGCGGCATTCTTCAGCCACAGTGAAGTACTTTCTGTTCCATGCTCTCTGTCTCCTATTCTTCAGGAGCTCCCTAGCTACCTGCTAACAAGTATCATCCATCAACTAACTCTCAGCTTAGACGTCAGCTCCTATAGGTAATTCTGATCTCAGCAACCTGTACTTCCTGTATCATAGCAGTTATACAACTATTTTATAATTATATATATATGGTTTTACCCTTTCTGAAACTACAAGCTCTGTGTTACAGTTTCATCTAGTATGAATTTTTGGTCTCCTAGTTTATTCAGTGGGTTATAATCTGTTTCTATCATTATTTATTTTGATGTTTAAATCTCGCGATTTAGCCAGTGAGAGTCTTTCAAGCTAATTCTTTTTCCTTCTAACATGTCCCGACATTCTTTCAGCACTTCTTCACTTTCTACCACAAGGTATTTCAGGCTCATCTTCAGAGTTTCCCTTGCCAAGGCCCTGAAAGTTCCCATTAATCCACAGAGCCCTGGTTTCAATGCGGAATCTTATTTCAAAATCAAGATCAGGGCTCAAGGTATATTCACTGCTATTGGGATGTCACTGCTCCCAGGCCCTCTCAATGGAGTTAGGGAATGTAGCTAAGTTTATACACACATACACTTCTATATTTATTTCTTCGCTTATCTATCTGCATTTATTTCAGTATCTGTAAAACTATATCCATATACCTATCTATCTATCATTCGAGATAGATGATAGATAGATAGATAGATAGATAGATAGATAGATAGATAGATAATGAAAAACCAAACCAAGAATGAACCACAGGGTTCATTCCAGTTTTCTCCCTTTCCTTATTTGCAATTCCCTTATTTAACAGAGAGCAACCTGGCTACTATTTTTCTTAACATATTATTTGATCAATTCCTGTGAAAGTGACCAAACTCCTCTCACCACCACAGCAGCCTCCTGGCACACATAGATGATCTACTCTGCTCACCTGGGCTCATCGTCCTGTGCAGGGCAAGTGCATGGCACTCTGCAGAGATGCTCTCCACACATTTCTCAGGTCCCAGCATCACACACTGGTTTCCTCACTACGTGGACATCTCCTCACCCCACCTTGCTCCAACATCCTGTGTTGGATCGCTCAGACACAGACGTCCTCCTCATTCTACTCAGACTTTGATATCCTTCATCTTCCTGACCATCCCCCACTGTGGACATCCTCCTTAACCCACCTGGGCTCCAACGCTCTATGCTGAGGTACTGCTCTGCACAGACGGCCTCCTCATCCTGCACAGGTACTGCCACCCTGCTGGCCTTACCTTCTGTTGTAGACACCTACCTTTTTTAGCCCACCCAGTGTTTTCTGGACTGAACTGCTAAGAAATGAAATGGAAAAAAAAGAGGAAGAAGATATTATGCTTTTTGTTTGTTTAACTTATTTTAAACTCACGGTTTGATGATTTTAGGTAAATTTATACACTTGTGCAATCATCACCGTCATCCATTTTCGGAATGCTTCCACACCCAAAAAGATCCCTTGTGCCCATGTGAGATCGTCTCTGCTGCTACCCCACACCAACTCAGGTAAATAATGATCTGCTTTTTATCTTTATTTAATTTCCTAGAAATTTCATAGAAAGTGAATCATACAATATATAGTTTTTTTTATGTCTGGCTTCTTTCACTCAGCATGTTTTTAAGGCTTATCCATGTTGTGATATCTATCAGTCATTTTTCCTTTGTATTGTTAGGTAATATTCCATTTAATAGTTATATCACACTTTATTTATCCATTCCCTAATTGCTAAACATTTGAATTGTTTCCAGTTTGTGTCGGTTATGAACAATGTTGCTATGAACACATGCACGTGAGACTTTATCTGGACATATATCTTCATTTCTCTTGGGGAGATACCTAGCAGTGAATTGCTGGTACATGCATGTTTAACTTTTTAAGAAATTGCCAAAATATTTCCCAAAGTGGATTACCAATTCACTTTCATACCAGCAGTGTGTGTTTCTAGCTTCTCTACATCTTTGCTGGCACATGATAACGTCAGACCTTTGGTTTGTACCCATTCTACTGAGTGTGTAGTAGTCCTCACTTGGTATTCACTTGCATTTCCCTGACCACTAATGATGCTGAGCATTTTCTCATGAGCTTATTAGTCATATATATATATATATATATATATATATATATTTGGTAAAAACTTTTTCTTCATATCTTTTATCATTTTTATTGTGTTGTCTTATTGCTGAATTTTGAGAGTTTTTATACAGTCTAGAAATAGGTCCTTTATTAGATATATAATTTGCAAATGTTTTTTCCCAGTCTGTGGCTGGCCTTTTATTTTTCATTTTCTTAATGATGTTCTATGGAGAGTAAACATTTTTCATTTTACTGACATCCAATTTATCTTTTTTCTTCTATATTTGTGGCTGTTTCTTCTGTGTGTGACTTAATAGAAGGTCACAAATATTTTTTCTGTCTTTTTTTCTTTGAGAAGTATTAGAACTTTAGCATTCACATTTAGGCTTATGATCAATTTTGAATTAATTTTTTCATATAATATGCGGTAATGTTTAAAATCTTTTTTATATGAATATATAATTGTTGCAGCACCCTTTATTAAGTCTAAGCTTCCATAACACTATTGAATTGTATATTTAAAAATGATTAAGATGATAAATTTTGTTACTTTACTACAATTAAAAAAAAAAAAAGAAGCTCAGGGAATTCCCTGGCGATCCAGTGGTTAGGGCTCCACGCTTCCACTGCAGGGGGCACGGGTTAGATCCCTGGTTGGGGAGCTAAAATCCAGCATGCCTCACAGCGCAGCTGGGAAAAAAAAAAAAAAAAGCCCAGTATGAGTCTGGAACCAACTAGACTAAAATATCAATGGTGGCTCACAGAGAATGGCTTAATTAGAGGTAATTTTTTGTTGGTCTGTCTTAAACATATTTATATTTTCTTTAGTAAAAATGTATTACTTTTATAATTTATATATTTAATAAATGTATTAGGTAACATATGGATATCTGACATTAGAAATAAAGTTAAATTCTTCCCACACTGTATCAAATTGGCACCTTTATTGAAAATCAGTTCACCATAAAATGAAGGTTTACTCTCTATTCTTTTCCACTGGTCTATATATCTATCCTATGCCAATACCATGCTGTCTTAATTACTGTATCTTTATATTAAGTTTTGAAATTAGGTAGTGGAAGTCCTCCAATTTTGTTGTTCTTTTTCAAAACTGTATTAGTTATTGAGGCGGACCCTCTAAGATGGTCCCCTATGATCCCCACCTCCGCATATCTATGGCCTTGTATAATCCCCCTTGAGTAACTTGTTCTAACAAATGGAATATGGCAACATTGAGGGGATGCCACTTTCATGATGATACAAACGACTGTGACTTCCACCTTGCTAGGTAACTCTCTTGCTGGCTTTGATGAAGCTAGTAAGCTGCCATGTTGGAGAGGTCCCATCTCAAAGAACTGAGGTCTTCGGTCCAAGAGCCCTTAAAGGACTGAATTCTGATAACTTCATAAGTAAGCTTGGAAGTGGACCAATAATAAGTTGAGCCTTCAAATGAGATCCCCATTTGGTGACATGTTTACTATGGTTTCATAAGAGATGGTGAACCAGAGGACCCAGCTAAACAGTGCCTAGATTCTTGATACACTGAACTATGAAATAATAAATGTGTGTTGTTTTAAACTTTGGGATAATTTGCTTCTCAGCAATTGATACCTAAACACAAATATTCTAGGCCCTCTGTATTTCCATATATCTTTTAAGATTAGCTTATCAATTTTTATAAAAAATTGTCAGACTTTTGATGGGATTACGTTCAATCTATAGATCATTTTGGGGAGTATTAGTGTACTGACACTATATTCAATAATAATCTTCCATTTATTTAGAAATTCTTAAATTGCTATCAATTTCTCTCACTAATGTTTTACAGTTTTCAATGTATAGGCATTATACCTCCCAGTATTTTATTCCAAAATATTTTATTCTTTTTGTTGCTACAGCAAATGAAATTGTATTCATAATTTCATTTTGGATTGCTCATTGCTAGTACATGAAAATACAACTGACTTCTGTATATCGTTCTTGCATTCCCACGCCTTGTTAAATTTGTTTTTTAGTTCTAGCAATATTTTTGTAGAATCCTTGGATTTTCTACATGCAATATCATATTGTCTGCAAATAAGGACATTTCTTTCCTTCCTTTCTAATCCCTATGTCTTTTATTTCTTTGTCTTGTTTTTCTGCAAGGCATAGAACCTTCAAAACAATGTTGAGTAAAAGTAATGAGACAGGATACCCTTGCCTTTTTCCCAGTTTTAGGGGGAAAGCATTCAGTTTCACCAGAATGCTGTTACCTGTAAGTTTTTTATAGGTGTCATTTATCAGCTTGAGTAAGGTTCCTTCTGTTCCTAATTCCTGGATAGTTTTTCTTTATTATGAATAGGTTTTAACAAATCCTTTTATTATATCTGTTGAAGTGATCATGAAGTTTTTCCCATTCTTTGATTAATATGGTATATTACCTGATTTTGAATGGCAAACTAACCTTGCACTCCTCAGGTAAACTCTACTTGGTAACAGTATACTATCACTTTTATAAGTTATTCAATTTTTTCTAATATTTTATTAGAAATATTTGCATCTATGTTTATGAGGGACTTCATTTACTTTTAACAATAAAATTTAATTTTAAGATGATAAAACTGAGGTCCACATACTACGTTACTTAAGGTCACATAAGCAAAAAATGGGAAGAATGAAATCTGAACTCAGGTATCTCTGAAACTAAAAATAGTGCTGTTTGCACCACACCACTGGTTCTCAGTAAGCGCAGTAATGTTTCCTAGAGAGAATTATGAAAATTCGTTAGGAAAGTTTTGATTGTCACAATGACGAAGGATGTGACTATGATTTATTGGGCAGAAGAATGGTCAGGAAAAGATCCTACAAGAAGTAGAACAGTATTATGTTAATAATGGTCTTAGACCCTGTATGACTTTAGCATGTTCTACTGGATCTCAGTAGACATGAAAGTAGATAACTAGATGATTATCTGAACCCGTGCCCCAAATATTTTTGCTTCTTTTTATTCAAGTAATTGCTGTGTAAATTAAGGTAAAAATTGAACTTTTTCTTGTCCAGTACTATACCAACAGTTTTTCACCATTTAAGAAAGTCACATCATAGCCAGTCATATGCTCATGGTATCACGATAGACTGACTATACGCTCTACCTCCATCAGTCTGATTTGTAGCTGTCACAGTCACAGTAAATCTATGTATGAATGCACGCATCCAAGTACTTCATTATGTCTTTTAGCATCATCATGCCGGAGTACTTATTGAACATTGAAATATTACTTATTTTAAATTATTTTCACTTTATTTCTGTTTAATTGGAGTTTTGGGCATTCTGTTGATTTGTTTAATATTTATCTAGGAAAGGTCTATTTACTATTTGAAACTAAAATTCATAAATAATGGAAAATTACAAAATATTTGATAAATAAAGAGTTATATTTAAGAACGGTAACTACTTCCTAAATCTGTCCCTTTCTCACCATACCCACTGGCACTGCCACAGTTGCCACAGTTAATACTCCTACTGTCTCTGGTCCTCTAATTTCTTTTGACAGCCTCCTACCTAGTCTCCATCACTTGAACCTTCCCTCCAATTCCCTGGCAATTTTCAAATTGCCAAAAATGTTACTGCTTTTCCTTTAAAGACACTGCTATCCAAGATGCGCATAGTATCAAAATATTTTTCTGGATTCCTATCTCCTTCAGAAAAAGTCCAAATTCTCCACCATAGAATTTAGAACCTCTTTATGATCTGTTTTCATTGGTTTTAGATTTATCTACAACCACTCCCTACCACATATCCTGAGTTCAAAATCATGCTTTCTCTCTGGAGTTTCTCAAAATTTCAACATGTTTCACGGCAGCTCCCTGCATAACCTCTTCCCTATTCTGACATGACTTCTCATCATCACTCCCACCCCATCTTTTGTCTCTCTGGACTTCACATACTGTGTGAAATCCTAACACTCCTGTCCCTCCCCAAATCCACACCGTGCTTCACAGAAGTCTGAAAGCAAACCTTCATATCTTTTGCCATACATATTCCATTGTAATGTAATTAATTCTATGTATGACTTTATCATTAAACCACAATATTTTCAAACCCAATAATATGTCTCTATGTTCCAAAATAAATAATTGTTATCAATGGTCCTTAATCAAGATTTGTTGATTTAATGAATATTTAACTAATTTTCCATTCTTCTCAAATTCTATCTTTTCTGAAATTCTAGACATAAGCCACAAATAACTAAATATTCATAATGACACAATTCAAATTTATTCCACAGAAGTTATTACTTTTTTCTTCTAAATATGTTATGACAGAAATATGTACCTAGACTTGACAGTCATTTACTTTTTAAATAACATCTCAGCACCTTTTATATACTTAAAAGAGGAAAATAAATTTACAAGCAATCCTTCATTTGCCTATTTTTTTCCTTTGCAACAAAAAGATTTAGAAAAAAAAATCTAGCCCTTGATTGTTTACATTCAACGGGAACTATGTAAACATCACAGAACATCAATAAATATCTTTATATACTCTTTTTTATATGCACAATGGAAAAAAATCAAGTTTAGGAGTACTGGAATTAGTTACAGTCATTATGTTATAATATGGTGAATACAGAGTCAATTTAAGTAAATTCTAAAGGGTCATGAGGTCAAAATGCAAGACTGCATAATTTATCATATCAAGCAAATGATTTTGAAAGTACTGAGTTAAGTGAGGCATTAGGCTATTATTGCTTTTCATGAATAAAGGTTAATATCAATGTTTATCCACTTACACATTAGGTGGTATTTGCTATATAAACTTGATTCATAAAAAAATTTTCTGACACTATCATATTTTAAATCATATTGGATCAAAGTTAATTCACAGCACTACACTATATTAATGCAAATAACATTTATTACTCTAAGTTTTATTTAAAAAATTAAAATTGCCCAGGACATTTTGATTAATATGCTGTGGAAATAAAGCCTCACTTTGGCACCAAGAGTCACCAACAAACAATTCAAAAGCACAAAGAATACATTAATATATAAATTCTGCAGGCAACTTAAAGTTTGATTTTGTTGTTTGTTGTTAGTTGGTTTTGTTGTTTGCTATTTCTGCATAGTATTTCTCTTGCAGATAAAAGCTAGAGAATTGGGGCAGGTTTGGGAAAGCGAGGTAGGTATAAAATATTAGACCATCAAATAAAGAAAAAAAGGTAAGTTTTTTTTTTTTTAATTATTTATTTCTTTATTTATGTTTTATTCTATGGCTGTGTTGGGTCTTTGTTTCTGTGCGAGGGCTTTCTCTAGTTGTGGCAAGCGGGGGCCACTCTTCATCGCGGTGCGCGGGCCTCTCACCATCGCGGCCTCTCTTGTTGCGGAGCACAGGCTCCAGACGCGCAGGCTCAGTAATTGTGGCTCACGGGCCCAGTCGCTCCGCGGCATGTGGGATCTTTCCAGACCAGGGCTCGAACCCGTGTCCCCTGCATTGGCAGGCAGATTCTCAACCGCTGCGCCACCAGGGAAGCCCAAAAAAAGGTAAGTTTTTAACTGGTTGTTTTTCTTTTATGAACATGACGGGGTTCAGGTCATATTACCCCCAAAATATGGCACCTTGGCATATTGGCTATTTTAAGCTGAAGGAGTCTTAGTAAACAGAAGAAGCAGAAAGGTCACTCTGATCTTCCCCTCCACCCCCTCCCACTCCCACCCTTCTTCCTCGAAAAAGGCTACAAAACCTTCCAGCAAGAGATGTCCTCCCTATACCCTGAGCAAAGGAGCATCCTTACCTCTGAAGACAAAGGAAAGCCAAAAAGAATCCTAACAGGCCTTGCTAAGTTTCCCCCAGTTTATTACTATTATCTCATTCGCCTTAACCTATCATATTCATCCACCACTGTTCACTCTTCATCAAACCTAACATAAGTGTACAAGTCTGTTTCTTCGGGTCTTCATTTCTTTATGAAGGCTCCCACGTCACATAATACTTATATTAAATAAATTTGTATGCTTTTCTCCTGTGAATCTGTCTTTGGCAGTTTACATTTCAAACCCAGCCCAGGACCCTAAAAGGGTGGAGGAAAACTTTTTCTGCCCCTACCAAAGAAAAGATAATAGTAGACTGCTTCTCCATAAATTAACATATTTGGAGTTTTATATATTTTCATTTTCTAAGTTATACAGTAACATGTGAAACTGATGAAACAGACAAAATAACTTGGGGAGTATACAGAAACATATTGATGGTAAAACTAATATTACTGTTTCAAAATGAATCCCAAAATAAAGAATGTAAGTAGACGAAGGGTTATTTGAAACATGGAAGTATACACAAGGCAAAATCACAACAAAGATCAATTCTCTGTTATATCCTCATGTTGCTCTATATATAACAACCTTCATAAAAGAAATAGTATTTCAGTTGAATTCAATGATATGACATATCAAAGTTTCATCAAAATTAATCTTTTGTGGTCAAATCACTTCAAAGAAATGTTCACATAAGAGTTACACTGGATTGAAGGTGTTTTACAAAGTAAAAGTTAATTGTGTATTAAAATTACAAATCATAACACAGAAGGGGGTAGTAGAAGAGGTAGCCTACAAAGAAAGGATTTTCACATTCTGAAGCAAACAAAAAACTGTAATTTTTTGTTTACAAAAAATTTTTGTCTGGAACAAAAAACTGTAATTATATCAAAATGAAACTGAGATATTCATAACATGGTATTTTTTCAAATTAATGTACTGGTGATTTGGCAGAGACTGTACCTATCGTTTGGCCCACAGAATAATTTTTTCCATGAATCACTTGAAGGGAAATTTGAAGGTCATATAATCCAACCATTATCCCTTTCATCGAACATAAAGTTTTCAACTAACAACCTCCATCCACCGCTAATCCATTCTAGGCTGAGAAATCTACATGAAGAAAAAAATTAACCTGTCCTAAATACCTACTGCATTTTAGGAAAGCACAGACCATTAGAGATCATTTATTCATTCCACAAATACGTACTGAGTGCCTACTATGTGCCAAGCACTGGGGAAACACAAGTAAATAAAACAAAGTTTCTGTTCTCATGGAAGGGGGGGGCAAATAATCATAGAAAAAATTAACTTATAATAGAATGCCATAAAAGATACAATGAGGGAAAATAACTTTACCCTATTGATGCAGGTAAAGAGATAGTGATGAAGGTACACGGGATGATCAGAAAAGGCCGATTAAGAAGGCCGGTCAAAGAAGGATGGGCAAAGATGACATGTGATTAAGACCATGAATGAAGAGAGTGTAAGCTATATTAATGAGTAAGAATGTTCCAGCATGAAGAGCAGGTGCTAGAGCTCTAAGGTTGGAGCATGGTAAGTACACTCAAGTAAAAGCAAGCAGCTCGGTGTGGCCCGAGCAAAGTGATCCAGTATTAGTCTGAGGTCAGATCATCCAGAGCCTTGTCCATTTCAAAAAAAGATCATTTAGCTGTAATATTACAGGTACATAACAGGGACAAAGGGATAAAAGTTGCATTGGGGAGATTAGTTAGGAGACTAAGACAGGGATCAGCAAACTGTTTTTGTATAGCCTGTTGAGATAAGAATGGTTTTAAATTTGTTAAGAAATTGAAAAGAAGAAGAAGATGATGATGGTGATAATGATGATGATTATTTCAGGACATGTAAAAATTACATGAAATTCAAATCGAAGTTTCCAGAAATAAAGCTACTGGAACACGGACATGCTGACGCATTTATGTGCTAAGTCTGCTTTTGCACTACACCAGCAGAGTATGTGGTGGCCTCGTCATTTCACACTGCTGCTCAGCACACTGCAGGTCACAGTGGAACAGTTTTAACTTGACAGTGTTTTGAGTGTCACGCATATTGCCATACTAACTTTTATTTTTATTTTTTATTACCATGTGTATCTATCACATCAAAACAAGAAAAAAAAAAAAGGAAGGTGGAGTTTGAATGTCATGCTTTTAAAACTTCAGTGGAGTGTGAATTATTTGTTTTAGAATTAAATGACAAAGCATGTTGTTTATTACATAATGATACTATAGCTATGATAAAAGAATACAATATACATCAACATTACCGGATAAAGAATTGAATATAATACTGTCAAAGCACAGGCATGCAACAGTCAGAAAAAAATAGAAAATTTAAAACAGATTATCTCATTACAAAAGAATTTCTTCATAAAAAAAATAAAAATAAGGCTGGAACCAAAGTAAGTTTCTGAGTGCCTGTTTGTTAAGCAAGCAAGGAAGGCCATTTATACATGGCCATACATTTGGCCTTACCATACAAATCTGCAGCATATATATTTTCCAGCTCAAATTCCAGTCCAAGAAGTACTTTTCAGACCTCAATGCTAATACAATGTGAATTTCATAATTCAGAATTCATTTAACTATACAATTAAGGAACTTCCTCTTGACCTTCAATTGGAAGTGATTAACCTGCAATGTAATGACATGCTAAAAGGCAAATAAAGAGAAAAATCTAATAGACTTATATAAATGCCCTCTTACAGATAAATATGCTCAATCAACATATGTCTGTGAACTGATATCAGTATACGGTAATAATTACCTATGTGAAAACACACTTTCAAAGATGAAATACAGAAAATCTCATTATAGATCACATTAACAGATGAAAATATGCAATTGATTTTGATGTAGGGAACACTAACTTTAACCCCCAATTAAGTGAAATATTCCACTCCCCCAACCCCACCAAAAGGTCATTCTTATCATTAGGTAATCATATTACAGAAAATTATACTAAATAATTATTAAAAATATGAAGAAACTTGTTTTTCTCTTATGTGACTATATATAATCCTCAATTTGCCATTTGACTTGTAAGCTTGGTTATAACTGGTCTTTTACAGAAAAAGTGTGCCAACTCCTAATATAAGAAAACAATGATATTGTTCTGAACCAGGCAAAGCAGGTGACGGGAGATGTTCAGATTCTGGGTATATTTTGATGGAAGAGCCAATAAAATTACCTGAGTGATACTGTGGGGTGTGAGAGAAAGAACTGAGATAAAGATAACTTCAGGGTTTAAGCCTGAGCAACTGGGATGATGGAAGGATTAACAGATAATGACATTAAATGAGATGGGAAAGAATGAATAAAACAGATTAGGGGAGGTTCAGTTTTGCCATGTTAAGTTTGAAATATTTACCAATCAGACAAATGGAATAGGCAATTGGATATAGAAGTGTGGAGTTCACAGGAGATGGAGATGTAAAATTGGCAAATAGATGGCTTTTAAAACTTGGAACTGAATGAGATCACCAGCAATTATTGGTAAATAAAGAAGTACTTTGGGCCCTGGAGCATTATAACATTCAGACTTTAAGAAAGTGAAGATAATCCAGCAAAGGTAACTATTATGGAGTAAAGCGTAATGAGGTAGGAGATTATGCTGTCTTGAAGTCAGATGAAGAAAGTGTTAGAAGGAGAAAATGATCAATCGTGTCGTATGCCAATTAAAAAAAATACTAACTATATATTTATTCAAGGTGCAGGCAAGAAATAATTAACAAAACGTAATGGAGGACAGAGTCCTACAGCACCAGAAATGTTTATCCTTTAATACATTAATCAGTAAACCCAATGGATTTTAGTAGCAGTGATCCAGCTCATGTTTTTCCATAACGTGCATAAGGACAATTCTCAAAACCTTGGCAAATGCCTTGCTGAATGTGTCTATATGCATGCATCAACAGTTGTTAGAAATATTCATGTTCTTTGACTTAGTAATTATATTTCTGGAACTCAATCCTGAAAAATTAATCTAAAATAGGAACATGTTTTATGACCAAAGAAAAAAGCCCTTTTGCAGATTATCATTCACATTGTCTTCCTTTACACTGAACTACTCAAAGTTCCTTAAAGATGTGATGCTGAATCATATCCCTGGCATCACACTCTCAACATAATTAAGAAAGTTAATTAGTTATTACTTTCAAAGACATCATTATATTCTGGATATTTCAATTTATCTATTATTGTGATTTATCATATTGTATTATACTTATCATTAACATGTCTTTCTCTTCCATTGGCAAATATCCTTCTTGAGAGCAGGGTCCTGTACTAGGTTCAATAAATGTTTATTGATTTCAATTGCCAAATGAGTAATAGAGAGTGTAAATAGTACCTTGAATACAGAGAGAAAGTGGGATAGAAGATTCAGGGAAAGAGCTACCTAAACGTAATACTTAAGAGAGTCTTTAAGCAATAAAAAGTGGAAGACCTAAAAAACGGCAGAAGACCAGAGGAGTAAAATACATACAAGTGTGCAATTTTAAAACTAATACTTGTACATTATATGACATAAATTACAGATGACCAAGGAAGAGGCATGAATTAGGTAAGAAAATTGAATATCCTCCTTCATTTCTGCTCCATGCCAATCAACCTCAGATGCACTGGAATAGTTTTTAAGGAAAATAAACAAACAAAGCAAGAGGAAAAAAGCCAAAGTACTAGATGCTAGAATACAAGTATGAGACATGGTATCTGGTCTCCAGGGTATCTGTTTTCTTATTGGAAAGACAGACAAATAATTGTAATTCAATCTTCTGAAAATAGTAGCTGTTTTCGTTTCTTCTGGAACATCGGAAAACATACAGGAGTAACAGAAAAGGAGATACCAGAGGAGTATCAATATTTACAGGCTAGGAGAAAGTGAATGGTGATGATAATTGAGGAGAAAACATCATAGAAGTAGGTGAAAAACTAGGAAAGAGTATGTGGCAGAAGCCAAGAGAAGAAAACAACTTAAGAAGGGAGTGATCTACCTCAACAAATGTCATAATCAAACAAAAACTGTACTCCCATGCTTTGACAATGAAGTCACAAGACTTCTGCCACAGCAGTTTTTTAACAGATTGCCAGACGCTGAAAAATGAATTGGATGAGAATGAGAAAGTTCAAAACTCTTTGAGAAGCCTGACTATGAAGGAAAGAAAGAAAGAATCTAGCCAGGATTCCTAGCCAAGAATCTTTCTCAAACTGTCACTACCGGTGTTTGGTGGGGAGGATAATTCCTTGTCCTGAAAACTGCCCTAAGGATATTCAGACCCTTGGATTCCAACAATAAATGTCTGTAAGCTCTCCAGTCATTGTGACAACCAAAAACACCCACCACAATTTCTAAATGACCCCAGATGCCAACTCATGCTAAAACAAGAGCCTCTTTCCCATGAGACCATTACTATAGGTTGAAAAGAAGAAGCTTCTTAGCATTTTGGAAAATGTTGGAAATATACTTGAGAGAGACAGTATGTTGGGGGAACAGGTGAATGAGTTTGTACCAAAGGGCCTCTGATTTTTCAGAGATAAGTTTATCTGCTAAGAGAACCTAACACATTATAGTTTCAAGTAAGGCTTTCTGCTTTCTTCACATCATCAAATTTCATGAGAGAGACCTTTTCTCATTACCCTAATTTACTAACCACTCACTCATTCCCTAAATTTTATAATCTGGCCTCCACTATCTCTACACTACCAAAATAGTTCTAAGACAACTAATACCTTCTTGGTTGCCAAGTCTAAAGTCTTTTCCTTAGATAATTTTGTTTTTTTATCACCCTGTATCATTGAACATGCTCCTTCTTAAAACCACTTATTCTTCTAGCACTGTCCTTCTTCAGGCACTTGTTCACTGGTTTGGTTTGGTTTGGTTTGTTTGGCTGCGTTGGGTCTTCGATGTTGCGCACAGGCTTTCTCTAGTTGTGGTGAGCAGGGGCTACTCTTCATTGCGAGCAGGCTTCTCATTGCGGTGGCTTCTCTTGTTGCTGAGCACGGGCTCTAGGCTCACGGGCTTCAGTAGTTGCGCCAACTGGGCTCTGTAGTTGCAGCACACGGGCCCTAGAGTGCACAGGCTTCAGTAGCTGCAGCACGTGAGCTCAGTAGTTGTGCCACGTGGGCTCGAGAGTGCAGGTTCAGTAGTTGTAGCGCATGGGCTTAGTTGCTCTGTGGCATGTGGGATCTTCCCGGACCAGGGATTGAACCCGTGTCCCCTGCATTGGCAGGTGGATTCTTAACCACTGCACCACCAGGGAAGCCCCACTTGTTCACTCTTGTAATACTAAAATACCTCTTGTCTCTGCCTTCCATTCAATCTCTTCCAACACTTAATCCATTTTACAAAAGACAACAAGATCACCTTACTGAAACACAGTTCTTAAGTCATTTCCTGGCTCAAAAACTTTAAAATAGCTGACAGAGTAAGGCCAAATTTCTTGTCTCCAATATTTAAGAGCCTTAACAATCAGGTCCTAGCCCATCTTTCTAGTCTTAGTTCTTACTGGTCTGCTTTACATATCACTCACTGTAAACAAACAAATAGAACTGCTGAATATTCTCTCGACATGCCCTTCTAGCTCCTGTCCCTGTCGGCTCATTTACCCTTCTTCTAAAAGTAATGCCTTACTGTTGCATGATCATATATCCAGATCTTCCTCAAAAATTGGATTATAACTCCAATATGAAGTCATCCCTTATCTCCCAGCTGTAAGCAATAGCCCTATCCTTCCTGAACTTCAAAGCACCTTATTTGTACCTTTTTTTGTTCTTAAGTATATACTTTTTACATGACTTTCAAATCTGTAGTATATATTTTCATACAAATGACCTGCCTCCCCTATAAATTTCATTAACAGCTACTATTTACTAAGCACTAATATTAGACACTTACATACATTACATTATATCTTCTCAACAACTCTACTGGTTATCTAAATCTAATACATGTAAAAGCAGGTAGGGGCTTAAAAATTAAGAAAACTACATAGATTAGCAAATACTCAATAAATATTTTAAAATAAAATATTATTATTATTAATAAAATATGATTATTCCAAGATGAAGTATCAATCTAAACATTTACAAATATATAAATATGTTTCACTTTAAGTGAACCAAAGGAAGAGCTCCAAAAATATGTAAGAAAAGAGCATAGCATAGGTAAGAGGTTGTTTCAAATATAATGTAATATTAACCACTACAATTTACTCTGAGCACTTTTCTAGTTGCCAGGCAATGCGCACAGCACGTTCTACATGTTACTTACATTCTCAACAAATCCTTTAGAATATATACTTTCACTGAAGAGATGTTTTCACTGACCAAGGCTTAGAGAGGTTATGTCACAAGGCCAAAGTTCCAAAGCCAAAATACATAGAAATCCAAACTTTCTGACTTAAAAAGCCTTTACTCTATAGTAGTTAGTGAGAAGGCCCAAGGAGCCTCAGCCTGAAAGAAAAACAAATTTGGGCTTATATTTCCCTTTTTTTTGTTTTATTAAGTAAGTGGAAGTCTAACAAATGTAACATGCCATATAATAACCAAGAAAATATTCTGCTTTTCCTAATATCCTCAAGTAGATTTGGGGGTTGGGGCCCTAAAAGTTGTCATCTGAGGTGAAATTTGTTTCCAGAAAAAAACTGAAAAAATTATATATTAAGTAACAAAATGCCAAATACAGTAAGGAATCTCAAACTAGAAGTTGAATAGTATTGTAAATATCTTATTTTAAAATACAGCAAAAGGATACAATAAAATGCATCAATTGTACAAACTCACTCATGCTAGGACTTTTCTGTAACGGTTTCTGTTCAAATAGTAATCTGTTAATATTTGAAATGAAATTTATATTAAAATGCCATAGTAAAATTTACATTAGCAAAACTAAAATTAACTGCCGTGAATTTCAGTGCCACTTACCGTGATGTTTTACTTCATTAGAGTAAAAGACTGAGAAAAATACTCTACTTCTACTTACAATAAATAAAACTAATCAATGCTATAATCTTTCCAAAGAATCATTAGAACTCTGGGAGAGAGCTAAAGAGGAGAAAACATCATGTCTACTACTACTGTGACTAAATGGGATTAACTAATCCTCATGAGATAAAGTTATGAATTAAGTGAAGCTCAGAACACTAAGAAAATTTGTGGGGAGAGAATGCAAATAGCTCCCTAATTATCTACAGCGTATTAACAAGCAATCCTTATTACTTGCAATTAAAATCCTCTTAAACTTTATGGCAAAAGTTCATTGAAACAGTGAAAATGATATGCTAATTATTATACTGTAAAGCACATGTTTAGTATGTACTTTACTATGGGCTCAATAAATAATAAAATACCAAATTCTAGGTGATACAGTGACTAATTATTTTACTAAACGAAAAACACCATGTGGTGTGAAGCCAGCATGGGCTCCTGCTGCAAATTCACAGAGCTACAGTACTAGAATATCCCACTAACTGTAGGTTCCACAAGGATGGAAGCATGACGATTCTGCGAACCCCGAATCCCCAACACCATCTCAGTATTTGGCATAGGTACATACTTATGTATTTACTGAAGAAATTATTTGGGAGAAAATGGAAATATTTTTGTGATTTATTTATATTATTCACTTTCTGGTTCTGGATCTTCAAATGTTACCACACAGTTCATTTACTGATTGGTTTTTAAAGCACTTCCTATATTATAGATTTTTAAAACTGTTTATATAATTGTTTATTTTATATACAATATCTCCATGATAGCCTAAACCAAATTTGTCTTGTTTCTAACTGTATCATAGTACCCAGCACCTATCAAAAAGTCAATAAATGTAACGATGTATGGAGACAAATGTTAACTGGACTTACTGAAGTGGTCATCTTGCAATATATACAAACATCTAAATATTATGTTGTACACCTGGAACTAATACAATGTTATGTCAATTATACCTCAATTTTTTAAAAAGGAAGTCAATAAATATTTCTGAAAAGAGTGAGGAAGTGAGTGAATACATAAACAAAAAGGATATTACTACAGACCGAAATTTCCTGGGACATCATATTCTGCAGTAGGCAAAATACTATAGTCTAAAGAACAATAAGCCCACATGTACAATTGATATAAGTCATGGAGTAGCTCCCATGGATGGCTCTTTTCTTTTAACTGAGGACTCCCCGGTACCCCATTTTCATTTTCACATCCATGCAAGTTAGAGGAAAATCTCTTCAGATATTAAATACCCAGTTAATATTCAATTTCCCTAATTATCTTTATTTATTTACTGTTGGTTTTTAAAAATCAGGATTCAAATCAGCTCCATTTATTGTGCCTGTTGAGATATTTCTTAATTCTCTTTTTATTTGTATTGTTTTGGTCATTTATTTGTTGAAGAAACTGAGTTGTTTATACTACAGATTTTTCCACATTCTCAATCTTCCTAATTGTAGTCGTGTATCATCACTTAACATGTTCCCTTTCCCCTTGGTTTCTCATAAACTGGTTTTTAGATCTACAGCAGCAATGTCCCATAGGAATATAATGCAAGCTTCACATGGAATTTAGAATCTTCTAGTAGCTACATTAGAAAAGGGAAAGAAACAGGTAAAGTTGTTTTTAACCCAGTATATACAAAATATTATCATTTCAACAAGTAACCAATATTTTTTAAAATAACATATTTTACATATTTTCACCCTTTTCTCACTTTGATTTCATTCCAAATCCAGTACGTATTTTACACTTGGCACACGTCAGTTCAGATTAACCACATTTCAAATTCTCAAAAGCCACATGTGATAAGTGGCTGCCATACTACATACACTGCACAGATATCAAGACTGAACGAAATGGAGGTTTGTCGTATAATGTCTAATTGTCTCTTTTTTATGATTTAACATTGGTCTGTGAATTCTGATGTTTATTCATAAAAAATTCCACATAACTTTTTACATAGTGGTTTTAGTAGCCATTGATGATCATGCCCAGATCTCAGTTCCGCTACTCTATTATTCCTTCTGCATTTATTATGTGCAATTCTTCAAGTAAAAAAAAATTTTCCCTCAACAATGTAGTTACCATGAGGTACAAGTTATATTTAAAAATGGGATGAATGTGTGATTTTTTTCCCCTATAACAATCAGTTTTGAGAATTATAGGCTGGTTCCCTAGAATCCTCTGAAGGTAAGCTATAAAGATTTTTTTTGACTATTATTATAAACTCATGGATTTAAACATAATTTGCTGCATTTCAATCTAATAGTTATTTTTCTTTTAGATATTCAGACAGTCCCATCTTTGGCCAATGGAAGTCTCTTCACTTTAGCTCCTGAAACCTTTTTACTTGACACCAGGAACCTCCAGACTGATCTTGCCAGTTCTGGAATCAGGCATTTCTCCAAGGAGCCTTGATTCTTTTTATTGGAAAATGGTATTTAGAGACCACAATCTAGGTTAAACGGTGCTTACTGTTATCTTATTGTTTGTTGCTTCTAGGCTTTTCCAGTGGGCAGAACTGGAAAAGATACTTTTTAATAAAGAACATATGAATTCATACAGATATTTCAATTCAAGTTAAGGGTAAAAGGATTTTTACTTAACTTCCTCAATTTTTATGTTTCTGTTTCTTCTTGCCCTGAAAAATCTTAGTTCCTAATGGCATTAACATTAATTAGTTATTCGCTTTGAATTGTGTGGTCATAATTATATCTCAGCATATATTAGAAAATCACTCAATAAGTATTTGAGAATTAAATAAGAGAAGGAATTAATAAAAAGGCTACCACTTTTGAGAAAATTATAAGAATTAAGTTCAGAATAACAATTCCAATTATACTACTATCAATAAGATAACCAAAAACAGCTTAAGATTTCTTTATAGCTTTTTCTTTGTCCTTAGCACATGTATGTTGGTGGGGCGTGAGGTGGGTAGAGAGACAGGAAGAAGGAAAAGTCCCCAGCAGAAATCTTCAAATTACTATGTTATAATGTCACTTGAAATAATCACTCTATATATGTAGTATAAAATACCCAACTGATTTATTTCATTTGGCTTCCAAATTAGCCATTGATTCTTTAAACTTTTTTATAATTATGGATAAAAATTTCCATATATGATACAAGGTATATTCAGAAGTCTACTTTCAATTTCTGCTTTTCTTCTTTGTTCCTCTATCCCCTTTTAAAGTTTTTTTTATTAGTTTTTTGTTAAACCTTCCATTTTTAAAAATATAAGCAAATATATTTATATATATGTATAGATATTTATATAAATATAAAAAATAGCTAGCAATGCTAATAAAAATTAGTAATCCTTCAGGATTCATTTTTTTGTCTAATAATTAGATTCTCACATGATTTCAAAATATCAAATTCTATTCAATAAAAATCTTGGTGACATGGAACCTCAAGGGTTTCCGAATAGCTATTCTCTGAAAGATCTATACTGGTTTGTTGTTCAGGGAGTGATGCCAACTGTCACCCCTCAAACTTTTTTTGTATTCTCTTCTCATCCCAAACTGAGACTATCTTGTAGGATCTTTTCATAATGGGGAGAGGGGGTTGTGAGGATAAGATTCTGTCATTTTTTGTTTATGTTTGTCAAATTTCTCACTTCTCTGCCTACAAGATATCTTTTTGCAATCCACACCACCAATCCTAATTGCAGCTGCCATTGCTGCTAAGATCCAGTGCCCCTCCAACTCGTGGGTTTTTGTTCCTGTTTTTAACTTTTGGTGCTGCTTTTATCTTCTATCATGCTTCTCACCTTTCCATGTGAAAGGTCTAGACTTTTAATTACAAGCAGCCCTCAATAATTACTATAAATATTTACTGAATGAATAAATAAATAAATAAATGATGTTATATATATGGTACCATAAAAGTATTATGAACAGAAAGAGTCTCTGCCCTTAAGAACTGCTAATCTGGTTGGGATAGGTTACATATATATTAAAAGCTCAAGGGACTTCCCTGTTGGCGCAGTGGTTAAGAATCCACCTGTCAATGCAGGGGACATGGGTTCGAGCCCTGGTCCGGGACGATCTCACTTGCCACGGAGCAAATAAGCCTGTGCATCACAACTACTGAGCCTGTGCTCTAGAGCCCACGAGCCACAACTACTGATCCCGCGTGACACAACTACTGAGCCCACATGCCACAACTACTGAAGCCTGCGTGCCTAGAGCCCGTGCTCTGCAACAAGAAAAGCCACCGCAATGAGAAACCTGTGCACTGCAATGAAGAGTAACCCCTGCTCGCCGCAACTGGAGAAAGCCCGCGCGCAGCAACAAAGATCCAACGCAGCAATCAATCAACCAATCAATCAACTTTTAAAAAAATAATAATAAAAGCTCAAATGTGTAACGTATAAGCCAAAGGAATGGTACTAACTACCAATGTTATAACAGCTCATAGAATTCAAATACCATGACCCAGTGGAAGAATCCACTCACACCTGGCTTTTAAGAAAAAGTAGGACTCAGACAAGTACAGAGGAGAGCTGTACAGGAAGATGGAATGATGTGAGCAAATACACAAAATCAGGAAAGGCTGGGAAGCAATCCAGGAGAAGACAGACTTCACTTATGAAGGAGATGAGTTTTGTTCTCCTTTTTAAAAGACAAATCACATTTTAAGTTTAAACTGTACTTTAAAAGAAAACATAATTTCTTCTTTATATTTAATAATTATGCTAAAATGCTTCAAGGTCATATGAGCACACATAGGTATTTTTCTAGTAATAACAATCTCTATGGGTTATAATTTTATTATTAACATGATTTGTTTCTGATATATAGAAGCATTTAACATTGTGTTTATATGTAAAGTTAAAGAAGAATATTTATTCTGAAGATCAATACCTCATATTATAGAAAAAATAATTAAGTTCCCAAGGAACACGGCTTAAAATTTTTAAAGATACATTAATAGTATACTTTCTCAGAACACTAAAATTAATATTTTAAAGGATGATTTTAAGCATTTTTTAGGTATAACAGAGTAAAACGAAGTATTTCTATGTTTTATTATCCAAAAATACTAAATATTTAGATTTTAACTTAGTAATAATGATCATAATAATAATTAACAATGTATGTTTACTATGTGCCAAACCCTATTCTAAGTGCTTTACATACACTTACCACAGAATTAATAATACAAAATGTAACAGTTTGCTCTTTTAAAGTTATTCTCTTAATAATTTTATGGTGCTTAGTTCTTACGTGTAATGTTTTATGTGCCATTATTTTGCTTTTACTGCAAAAGAAAGATCTGGCTCCCAAAGATAAAGGAGATTTTTGGTAAATGGTGAAGGTAAAGAAATAAATGACCCACTTGGCTAGTGTGTAATTACACTGCCTGAGATTGTAACAATCTATCACATGAAGGAGGATGACACCACACGAAGGGGTGAGTCAAAGGAGATAGCCTTTGACTAACTACGGAACCCCAACAATCGATACTCCACAGATAGTGTGCTCTCAAAAACAATTGAATTCTAAAAAAGTTTCAAAATAGATTCCCCCCTTCTTCTGATATGGATCAGAGACTTATCTTGACCTTATTCTGGAAGAGCAATACTTTCTGAAAAAGGTATATGAAACACATAAATCCTTTCTATCTCTGGATTGTTCTTTCAAATGGATATTTAACACATTTCTATTATAATGACAGTCCTATGAGGAAAAAACCTACTGAAATCCTTATTTCGTTATTACATAAACAATTAGCTATTACTAAGTTATCATAATACTTAACACATGACAGGTACATATCCCAAAGACAGAAAAAATAAAATCTATTGCAAAATTAAAATTTCCAAAAGAGATTTCAGTATACATACTGAACTAGATATTTAATAAATAGCAAGTGATTTGACTATATAATAAGCAAGCAGAAAGAAACTTTTAAAATAAATGGAAATGTTAAGTCCACAAAATATTTTACAAAATGATTTTATAGGATAATCACATTAGAATTATCTTAATGTAATGTGTCATACTTTATTTTAAATCCTTAGACTGTATCTCAGAATAACTCCTATTACCTTAAAAAGTTTTAAAATTCATTAAAATGCATCAAAAAGTAGAGTTATTTCCCTTCATTTTCAAATTGCATAATACAGAATGTCTGGTGTTTTTGGACACTGCATATAAAGTATCTGTAACTAAAAAGGCAAGTATCTAAAACATAAAACATATTTCAAAGCCTGTAAGAGATAATTAAGAGAAAAGCAAAATCTAGTCTAAATTCTAATAAATTTTTCTTTTCACAGAGGCTTATGTTATTGCAAATATAATCTATAAAATATCATAAATTACTATAATGTAAAAGATTATAAAATTAAACTTTATAGAAGTTTAGACTTTGTATTGATACTATAATATCACTATTGCAGACAGTAAGAGAGTGAATACATGACAGTTAGTACAAAATGCCATTTTACAAAATGTCAGTATGAGAAGGGATACTACATGAAAACACAGTATATCACCTTTGTTCTACAGGGCTGTAGCAATCTGATCCCTCCCAAAGTACAAAGTTGTTAGGATAAAAGAATCACCTAGGGAGCTTAAAAATTTCATATAAATAGCCAAACCTCAGACCAATTAAATTTCTCCCAAATTCTGAAATGTAGACATGGTTGAGAACTATTGCTATATCTGTTTGAAAACGTGAAAAAGTTTGAAAGAAACAGACAAAAAGAAGCAATGCAAGATATGGAAATGGGAATACTGTTTGATAACAAAGGTGATTATATTTACTCCAAAATCTCCAAAGGATGAAGGGAGATGGATTAGAGGAAAGCCCCAACAATCTTTATAAATTAGCAATTTAATTAGATTAACAAATACTGTTAAAAATGCAAATACAACTTGAATCAATTCATTGAATTGCTCGTATGTGTACCTTGACATAATGTATTTGTTCTTTCCTTCGTTTAGTGTCAAATACTGAATACTTAGTACATGCCACTTCAAGGACACAGCCATGTCCTTTAATAAGTCACACTCAGATAATGGAAATTTTGACTATCTAGAGGGAATTGGTCATTTTAGAAAATAAAGCGAACTAGGATGTAGATTTTGAATTTCTAGAGAAAACTTTGAAGGAGCTGTATACTTATGAAGGCAAACGAGTCTAGATAAGACCAGGGTACAATACGATAGCAAAAGCATGTCATATTGATGAGAGAAGGTATGCCAATGAGTATCATCTCCATTATTACCTAAAAAAATTTGTTAGGATAGCAAATATGATGTAAAAGTACAAGAACTATTTTGAGTATAATAAATGTCATCCCTGAATATGGAGTTTATTCCTGTGTTTCCCATTCAACTTAGGATAGTTCCAACCAATGCTCTCCTGTTAAAAAAATAAGAATGTAAGAAGAAACATCCATACATTCTAATGCCAATGTTCTTTCCTTCATTTTGTGTCAAATACTGAATATCTAGTATATGCCAAGTACTGGTCCAAGGATTGAGAATACAAAAATGAAGACATTATGGTCTTCCATTCTCTAAATACCTTTTAGTATAGTGGGAAAAACAGAAAATGTGTACGATAATATATAAATATATAAATATGAAATGTGTACTAGTGCTTTTGGAGAAGGTCATCAAGAGGATGTGACTGCTGGTTGATGCACAAACTGGACCATGGCAATTGGAGGCTCTTTACTCCCTCCATGTCCTTGGAATGTAAGTTCTGCCCACTGTTCCCACACAGGAGCCACTTCAAGGACACAGCCTTGAGAGTGTAACATGTTATTGCAACTATCTGGCCTGTATAAATAACATTAAGGCCTCTGCATAAACTCTTAAGATTCTCGGGGTGGGTGCAGAGATATACTCATCTAGCAGCTGCCCAAGCCAAGCCTCATGTGTAAGCTCCCTTGCTTATTTAAACTGCCACCTACCAATCTGGAGTGGTTTGCCTCTTCCTTGGTCTCTCCTTGCCCTCCGTGTACAGGGCCAGTTTTGAATGTCACCTGGGAATCCTGGAAGTTGCAAACCAACAAGTGCTTTGAAAAATACATTTATCAAGTGCTATGATAACATACATGAGCAAGGAAATAATCTATCAGGTAATGTTTCTGAGAAAAAGAAGAGACAAAGGCTGGTAAAGTACATAGAGGCAGACACATTTCAGATGGATTTTGAAAGATAAATAGGAACTCACTAAGCAAATAAGATGGGAATAGCACTGAAGACACAAAGAACATGAGGAAAAAAAGGAAAAATGTGCTTGAAATGCAAGTTGCCTGGTGTGGCTAAAGACACATGGAAAAGATGGCAGATTTAAGGACTGGCACTAAGGGGCCTTGAATGTCATATCTTAAGTTTTTCCACAGAGAATGAGTTTACTAATAATACGTTGAAGCTGCAATACTATTAAGAGAGACTGCAGGCAAGGAAATCACTTGGTAGGTTACCTGCAGACTTTTATAACCAAGAGTTTTTCAACAAGTCTAGGTTATAATCATGACCAATTATTAAAATGGGATACAGGTAGAGCTGATATGAACAACAGAAAGCTGTTCTGATTTTAGAACAGACCCTGGAGTTTTCTCTTTTCAACAAATGCCTAATTGTGACTTGACATTTTATCTAAAATGGATTATGATATAAATGAATGCATCAGTTAATACAAGTATAGCCTAAAACATAATAGTTTGTCACTAACTTTTCACTTTTTTTCCACTTTAACACCATCTAATCACATGCAATCTAGAGTTCATGTTACAGGTCCACAGGATTTGCTCTCTTGACATACATCTAATTTAAAAGACCCCTTCTTAAACTTTATCCCCATCAAGCTTTTCTATAACATTTCATATGCAAGACAGGAATTAACATTGCCATTTAAGAGTTGAGAAAACTGAGGCTTAGCAAAAAAAAAAAAATCTTCTAAATAAAAGAGCTGATTTTCAAATCCAGAGCTATATGAGGCCAAATCCCATGATCATTCTTTTTATTTATTTATTTATTTATTTATGGCTGCATCAGGTCTTCGTTGCTGCGCGCGGGCTTTCTCTAGTGGCGGCGAGTGGGGGCTACTCTTCATCGCAGTGCGCGGGCTTCTCATTGCAGTGGCTTCTCTTGTTGCGGGACATGGGCTCTATGTGCATGGGCTTCAGTAGTTGTGGCACGCGGGCTCAGTAGTTGTGGCATGTGGGCTTAGTTGCTCCGCGGCATGTGGGATCTTCACGGACCAGGGCTTGAACCCGTGTCCCCTGCATTGGCAGGCAGATTCTTAATCACTGCACCACCAGGGAAGCCCCCATGTTCATTCTTCTAGGCCAAAATTACTTCATGAGATAATTTCTTGTAGTCATGAATAGATTACAACTTTAAGAAGCCTAACAACTTCTGGACCTTTGTCTTTTTAAACACAATTAAAACATGATATAAGGGCTTTTTGAAGGCATTACTCATACACAGTTTTATGAGTTTTGATAAATGCATAGTTGTGTCAGGATCTCTAAGACTACCTTCAGATTCAGTGACTCACTAGGAGGACTCACAGGACTCAGCATACAGTCATCCTCACGGCTATAATTTCTTATAGCAAAAGGATGCAAGTCAAAATCAGCAAAGGGAAAAGGCACATGGAGTGAAGGCTGGAGGAAAACAGGCACAAGTTTACAACAGTCCTCTCCCTGTGGAGTCACACAAGATGTATTTAATCCCTGCAGCAATGAGTTGTGAGACCATGTGTGAAATGTTTATTTAGGGAAGCTCACTAGAGCCTCAGCTCCCAAGGTTTTTATTTGGTGCTGGTTGTTAAGGTATCCTCTACCTAGCACGTACCATAATTCCAGACTCCCAGAATAAAACTGATGTTTAGCATAAACTACATTGCTTGTACAAACAGTCTAAGCAAACTGAGCTACTTTTATCATTTACAGAAAGTTTTTATTTGTATAAGGAACTATTTACCATTGAAGTTCCCATACGTCTTATAATCAGCTCTTTCTAAGGATATGAGTCTGCTATATTAACTCTTTTCTACACAGTTGTGTAACCACAAACACAATCAACAACAGTTCCATCACACACAAAAATATTCTGTACCCCTTTGTAGTCAACCTCTACAAACCCACGGATCTGACTTTTACTCCTAAGTTTGCCTATTCCAAAATGTCACACAAATGGAATCAGAATACAGAGCCTTTTGAGTCTCGCTTCTTCCAGTGCAATGCACTTAAGAGTCATCCACACTGCTGCATGTCTCCGTAATTTGTTCTTTTTTATTGCTAAATAATATCCTCTGTACAGATATAGCACAGATATTTTTATCTGCTACAAACATTCAGAATAGTGGGGGTTTTTTTTCTGTGAACTATATTTTCATTTCACTTGAGTAAATATCTAAGAGTAGGACTTTAGGGTTATATGATAACTTTATAAGAAGCTGCTAAATAGTTTTCCAAAGTGGCAATGCCATTTGCATTCTATTCTAGTTTGCATTCCCATCAGCAATGTGTAAAAGTTCCATAATAGTTTGAAATAGAGATATTCAGTGGTTTTCTCATAACTCCAGGCAGGCACTAAAGAAGAAATCTGATTGGTTGAGTGAGTAATCACATAACAAAAAGCATATGCCAAAATGCTCTTCCACACAGCAAAATTCACTCATCTAACAAAATTCAGTTTAAATGTCATTGTTTCCCCTATAAATTTAGAAATGATTACTCCTTACTGTTGTCATATCACTTAGTTCATAATACTAGAGTTTGAATAGTATTTACCATCTGATGTCATGGTTATTTGTATGTATCTGTTTCCCTGTTTGGTCTGAATTCCTTGATAATATTATGACTTATTCAGCTCTGAATTTTTATCATGTCAGACAGTGCCACATACCAAGCAATGAACAATTTTTGCTAAAATAAAGTAAATAAGGGGAGAACTTCCACTCTGGCTAAGACAGAGTAACTACAATTTACCCTACAAAATAATACAATGGAAAACACCAAATAAAATAAAAGAAACAACAGTTTTTAAGACACTAGATCTCAGAAAACTAAAGAGAAAGATCCCTTAGAGTTGGAAAAAAAAAAGGAGTCCTACAGTTTCCCAAGCTCATTGTTTTAAGATTTCTAGCCCAAAACACAGGGAGGGGGAAGCTAAGCAAAGTCCAGTCCAGTTCAGTTCTCTGAGTTGAAGAGACAGACCTAAGTGTCTGAGAGAAGGTGGCGAGAGTTCTTAGGACCAAGTACTGAAGAGCAGAGGGCTGAAAAGAGAAAGAACACCAGAGATGTGAAGGAGGTTGCCCTCAAGTATTCTGTAGAGCACCACTCACTGCAAGCATGTAAGGAAACTACCCAAGGCCAGAGAAAGAACAACAATGGGAGAGTTCAATATCCCTCTCTCAATAATTGATAGGACAAGTCGACAGCAAATCATTAAGGTTATATAAGATGTGAACAACACTATCAACCAACTTGACCTAATTGACATTTACAGAACACTATACCCAATGACAGCACAATACACATTCTTTTCAAGTGTAATTGAAATATTCACCACAACAGACCATATTCTGGGGCATAAAACAAATTTCAAAAAATTCACATCAGTTACTTGCAAACTAAGTAACATCTTTCTAAATATCCCTGGTTCAAAGGAAAAGTCAAAAGAAAAGTAGATTTTGAACAGAAACAAAATGAACATACAACCCATCAAAATATGTGAGATGCTGCCAAAGCTGTACCTTAGAGCTAAATTTATTGTACTAAAAGCCTATATTAGGAAAAAGTCTAAAAAGCATTGACCTTAAGTAAAGCAATAGTAAATAAAACGCAAAGCAGAAGAAAGGAAATAATAAAAATCACAATGAAAATCAAAGAAATAGAAAAAAGAGAAAGAAAAATTCGTGAAGCAAAAAAAGAGAGAAGACACAAATTACCAAGATCAGAAATAAGACAGGCAACATCACCACATATTTTGCAAACATTAAAAGAATAATAAAGGAATATTATGAATAAGTTGATGCCACTAAATTGGACAACTTTGATAATAAATGAAAAGAGCTCTAAAGTATTAAAAAAACTGACTTTGTAGCTTAAAACTTCACCGAACAAAATTCCAGGCCTACTTGGCTTGGCTAACAAATTCTATAAAACATTTAAGAAATAAATATTCATTTTACATAAACTATTCAGATTATGATGTGGAGGAATGACTTCCCACTCATTTTGAGGCTGGCATTATCCTGATACCAAAACTTATCAAAGGTGTTAAAAGAAAACCATAGACCAATGTTAGTCATGAATGTAGATGTAAAAATTCTACACAAAATCACAAAATTTTACCAAACAAATTCAATGATATATGAAAAGGATAATACTTCATGACCAAGATGAGTACATCATCAGAATGCAAGATTGGTTTAACATCCAAAAATTATTGTTTTAACATTAAACACCAAGTTAAACTAATAAGAGAAAACCATTCCTGATAAATACTCTCAGCAAACTAGGAACAGAAGCTAGCTTCTTCAATCTGATAAAAGGTATTCATGAAAAACCTACAGGAACATCATATTTAATGATAAAGGACTGAATGTCTCCCTCACCCTTCAGATCAGGATAAGGACAAAGATTTATGCTCTCATCACTTCTATTCAACATTATGCTAGATAATCTGGCAAGGGAAAAGAACAACACCCTCCTCAAAAAAATCCAAACTATAAAGAAATAAGTAGGGAATTCCCTGGTGGTCCAGTGGTTAGGACTCCAAGCTTTCACTGCTGAGGGCAAGGGTTCAGTCCCTGGTAGGGAAACTAAGAGCCCACAAGTCCTGCAGTGTGGCAAAAAAAAAAAGGAAGAAGTAAACTGTCTTTTTTTTGCTGATGATATAATTGCCTACATATAAAATCAGACAGAAACTACAAAAATCTACTAGAATAATTGAGTTAAATAAGGCTGCAGGATACAAGATCAATATCCAAAAAAATCCTGTATTTCTATCTGCCAACAATGAACACTCAGAAACTGAAGTAAAAATGTTTCCAACAGAAAATATGAAATACATAGGTATATATCCGAAAAGATGGGCAATATGTATATACTGATAGCTACATAACATTACTGGAAGAAATTAAAGACTATATAAATGTAGAGACATTCCTTTTTCGTGGGTTAGTAGACTCAATATAATTACGATGTAAATTCCCCCAAAATTCATCAACAAAATCAAATCAAATCCCAGCAGGATAGAAACTGACAAGCTGATTCTAAACTACATTTGGAAATTCCAAAGACCTATACTATCCAAAATAACTCAGAAAAAGAATAAAGCTGGAAGACTAATACAACCCGACTCCAAGACTTGTAAAGTTACAGTAATCAAAGACCATGTGGTCCTGGCAGAAGGATAGTCAGAGATGAAGAGAACAGAAGACAAAGTCCAGAAATAAACCGATATATATAGATGGATAACAGATTTTAGACAAAGGTGCAAAGGTTATTCAGTGGATAAAGAACTGTCTTTTTAATAAATAGTGCTGGAACAAATGGATATTCACATGCAAAATATGACCTATGAATATATTCAACAGCATGGATGAATCTCAAAATAATTATGCTGAGTGAAAGGAACCAGGAAAAAAAAGGAGCACAAACTGGGTAAATCTATTGACAAGTTATTCTAGAAAATATAAACTAGTCCATATTGATCAGTGGAAGCCTGGGGGTAGGGAAGGTAGAAGAGAAGGAATCACAGAAGGGCAGGAGGAAATCTTTTGATTGCGGTGATGATTTGAAGGAGATACATACATATATATATATACATATTATATATATATATATATATATATATTTATATATATAAACATAAAAACTGTACACTTTAGGGAATTCCCTGGCAGACCAGTGATTAGGCACCCACGCCTTCACTGACAAGGGCGCGGATTCAATCCCTGGTCGGGGAACTAGGATCCAGCAAGCCATGTGGTGTGGCCAAAAAAAGAAAAGAAGAAAAATAACTAATAACCAAGTGCTCTGCCAATATTATATATCTAGTAAGAAAAGAGATGCAAACTAAATCACTAGCTATACAATATTAGTATATCACCTCAAAGAAAGAATTAAAAGAATAGGCGCTGCAATTGGCTAAATAAGGGCCCCCAAAGATGTCGACATACTAATCCCCAGAATTGTGAATACATGGCCTTACATGGCAAAGGGATTTTATAGGTGTGATTAAATTAAAGGTGTAGAGATGAGGAAATTATCCTGGATTATCTGGGTAAGCTAATGCAATCACAAGGTCCTTACAAGAGAGAGGCAGGAGGGTTAAAGTGAGGGAAGGCAAATGATGATAAAAACAAAGAAAAAGGAGGAGACAACAGAAGCAGAGTTGAATATTTGAAGATGCTGTGTTGGGGAATTTGAAGCTGGAAGAAGGGGCCATGAATCAAGGAATGCAGGCATCCTTTAGAAGTTCAAAAAACTCAAGACAATGTATTCTCCAGAGCCTCCAGAAGAAACACAGTGCTGCTAACCAAGTTTAGGCTTCTGAACCTAAAAAACAACTGTTATTCAAGCCACTATATTTGTGGTAATTTTTACAGTAGCAATGAGAGACTAATACAGGCTCTACAGTCAATGTGGTTCTTTGTTCCCAACAGTAAGTGCTCAGTCTAATTAGGCATATAGTAAAAGTTCCTGATATTGATGGAAACAATGGATTCTTTGGGAATGGGAGAACATATGAAAGACAACTCACTGGATATTTATTCCTGTGGACCCTAGATATCTATGGGTAAAGTCCAAAATTCAGTCTGTGCCCAATCTTTAGAGCCTCCTTTGAAAACCCTGAAAGAAAACTCACATAAGCTATTCCCTAGGCTGACTTTAAAACAATATAAATTCTTTGGTGGGTTTGGAGGGAGAGAGAGGTATCAAAAGACCTCAAGTGAATCTTGGGTTTGGGAATGATTTATTAGTGTTACCAAATCATACTAAACACAGGCTGGGACCAGACAAGCTACAGACAATGTGCACAGAGCAATCCACTGTTGTTTTTTGTTTTATTTGGTTTTTAATTAGGCATGTGGCCTAGGTCTCATGAAAAAGAGAGAATGATAAAACAAATTCCAAACCACAAACTTGATTTTCCAGTTCCTTTCTATTTTTATCATATGTTTAAACTTTGAAACCTATACTTCCTTTTTTCAATCACTAAAAAGACACTTATTAACTGCCTAAAATATTCCAGGTAATATTCCCAGCACATTTTAATGAACAAAAATAAATATAATAATTTCTCAAATGGCATTTATATGTTAAGAGTCTGGGGCGATTCAAAAGCAATTACTATTCATTGACACAAGGGCTGTAACATGGGAAGTAGAGGTTGTTATAGGAGACACGGCAGGACACCTAAACTAGAGAAGGAAACAGAATATATACATAGAGGCTTAGAGACAAGATGGACAAACACTGAGAAGAGCATGAAGCACAAAGTGAAAGCATTCTAAACAGAAAATGCTATAAGACTGCTTTAGCATGATACCAGCAGAGCCAGAAAATCCCAGGATATACTCACAAAGAAGTAACAATCTCTTAAATTCTATGTTCTATGAGGACAGTACCCATGTCTGTCTTTTCTATTGTTACAGCCTCAGCAATTAACACAATGCCTGACACACAATAGGTGTTTAACAAATATTACTTCCAAAATTAACCAATTCTGAAAACTTAATCAGAAAAACATCAATAAAGGGAAGGATGGAAGGAAGAAATAAGGAGGAAGAAAGAAAAAGACACTTGGAATGACTGACGAATGAGTAACTAAATGACTTCATGAAAGTCACTCAGTCAAGCTCAAAATGGTGAAGATTTTGAGTCTTGTTTTGTCAGAGATCACTTGTACAATCTCCAACAAATTATTTAACCTCTCAACAACTGTTTCCTCACCTATAAAATGCAGTAAGGCATAGATTAGGCGCATCCTACCACACCTTACAGTGTTAAATATGACTATACCAGGTGTTTTCAAGGAAAGTGCATAATACGTTAACCTACGTGTTGTTTCTAAGACACAGAAAGCATTTGGTAAGAATTTACTGAACTCTGAAAGTAAAGTAAAAATTTTTCTAATTCTGAATATGCAACCAAAAAATTTTATTTTTAACATCAAGCTTTAATTCTCAATTATCCACAGCTATAGGGAAACAATGTAAGGGAAACCCAAGAGATAATCGCTCAGTACTTCCTCAGAAGTATATTCTTCCCAGCAAAAGTTACAAACCTATGGAATAGCAGCAAGAAGAATATCGAAAAGAATTACATACCTTTGCCTAAACCACCTTGTTTACTTATCTTGCTATATTTCCTTTATCAGGCTTCCACTCAATCTCTCTCCCCCATGTTTATTTATTTATTTATTTTTTGCTGGACCACTTGAGAATTAGTTATAGACAGCATGACGCTTCAACCCTTAAGCAAACGTATCTCCTAAGAACAACAATGATATTTTCTTATAAAACAATACAATTATTATTCAGAAATAGTATTAATTATTCAGAAATTAACTATTAATACAATATTACATATAATATTGAATCTATATTCAAATTATTCCAATAATATTTATAGCTGCTTATGTGGTGTTGTTTTGATCCAGGTCCAATCAAACATCACTTTCATATGTAAGTAATATTTGAACACTGATACGTATCATTTACTAAAAATTCAATACACTTAAAAAAATAACCTAATATAAGATGATGAGAGATATAGGGGGGCAGGGCAGAAAGCTAGAAACAGTCCTAGATTATAAATTAGGAGGTTAGGTTCCACTTTGATTTTATTCTAACAAGCTTCCATTGGACCAATATTCCCTTTGAAGGCTGCGGAGTGATTTTCACATCATGAGATGATCGTAGAGCAATGAGTAACAAACCCATGATCTCTTGATGTCAACTAGGATGGGACCCTTCTTATCTATATTGTATATTGGGTTCTAATTAAGAACAATATTTATAAGGCTTTTTATTGGTGGTTTGATTTTTGCATGAAAAAAAGTTTGGACACAAACAAGCTAAATAAGTAAAACTAAAAAATAAGTAAGTAAAAGGTAGGTAGAAAGCATAGAAAAAGAAAAATCAAATTCCCAAAAAATAAGAGTGACACTCACACCTGTACTTCTTGAAACAAAACAACAAACATGGATAAACCTTTCAATGTTGACTGAAGTAGCAAACTGTAAGGTGTAAAAACACAAGCTTTATTATTTGAAAAATCATGAACGTCTCTAAGCCTTCATTTACTCCAAGGCAAACTAGAAATAATAGTATCCACTTTACAGGGTTATTGTGAAGATCCAATGAAAGTTTTGTAAAGGAATTAGCCAGTGACTGGCAGATTGTAAGCACTCAAAAACCTAGTACCAATTACTAACATTAAGAAGTTACATAATGGTTATAAGTATAGACTCTGAGTCAGACTACCTGGGTTCAAATTTTAACTCAAAAGAGAAGGCCCAAATCAATAATCAGAAATGAAAACAGAGAAGTTACAATTGACACCACAGAAACACAAAGGATCATAAGAGACTACTAAGAGAAACTATATGACAATAAAATGGACAACCTAGAAGAAACAAATTCTTAGAAAGGTACCATCTCCCAAGATTGAACCAGGAAAAAATAGAATATATGAACAGACCAATTACCAGTACTGAAATTGAATCAGTAATTTAAAAACTCCCACCAAGCAGAAGTCCAGGACCAGATGGCTTCACAGGTGAATTCTACCAAACATTTAGAGAAGAGTTAACACCTATCCTTCTGAAACTATTCCCAAAAATTGCAGAGGAAGGAACACCTCCAAACTCATTCTATGAGGCCACCATCACCTTAATATAAAAACCAGACAAAGATACCACACACACACACAAAAATTACAGGCCAATATCACTGATGAACATGATGCAAAAATCCTCAACAAAATACTAGCAAACTGACTCCAACAATACATTAAAAGGATCATATACCATGATCAAGTGGGATTTATTCCAGGGATGCAAGAATCTTTCAATATCTACAAATGAATCAGTGTGATACACCATATTAAAACACTGAAAAATAAAAACCATATGGTCATCTCAATAGATGCATAAAAAGCTTTTGATACAATTCAACATCCATTTATGATAAAAACTCTTCAGAGAGTGGTCATACATGGAACACACCTCAACATAATAAAGGATATATATGACAAAACCAACAGCAAACATCACACTCAATGGTGAAAAGCTGAAAGCATTCCCTTTAAGATCAAGAACAAGACAAGGATGCCCACTCTCACCACTTTTATTCAACATAGTTTAGGATGTCCTAGCCACAGCAATCAGACAAGAAAAAGAAATAAAAGGAATCTAGATTAGAAAGGAAGAAGTAAACGTGTCACTGTTTGCAGATAACATGATGCTATACATAGAAAATCCCAAAGACGCTACCAGAAAACTACTAGAGCTCATCAATGAATTCGGCAAAGTTGCTGTATACAGAAGTAATAACCAGAAATCTGTTGCATTTCTATACACTAGCAATTAAATATCAGAAAGAGAAAAAAATTTTTAACATCTTTATTGGAGTGTAATTGCTTTACAATGGTGTGTTAGTTTCTGCTGTATAACAAAGTGAGTCAGCTACAGGTATACATATATCCCCATATCCCCTCCCTCTTCCGTCTCCCTCCCACCCTCCCTATCCCACCCCTCTAGCTGGTCACAAAGCACTGAGCTGATCTCCCTGTGCTATGTGGCTGCTTCTCACTAGCTATCTAGTTTATATTTAACCAACTTATTTTAATAGTAACATTTGCCATCTTTGCAATAATTTGTGTTAACATCTCCCTCCTCCTTTAAGCCTCAGGCTCTAATGCAAACCAACTATTGTTACTTTCTTCTCACAGGTAATCTGTCTGAAATAAATAAAATGCATATGAAATAAGATTTTGTTAGTTTAACTTGTTCATTGTCACATAACCAGTTAGTGAAAGAGTCAGGAATAGAAATACAGATGTCACACTAGAGTTCTTTCCATGAAATCACACTGATCTTTTACCAAAGAAAGACTAAAGATGGATTAAAAAAAAAAAAAAAGGCTTTTATTTCCTTATTTATGGCTATATACAGTGAGAAATTATCATCACTGCTTTTAAGCTATTTATAATTTTCTGTTCACTTTCCCATTGCCTCTCTTAGACAGAAAGTTCTATGAGGGCAAGAGACATACCTATTTTACTCATATTGGTTTTTGGAGTGCCTTACTGTGCACAGTAAATGATGCACAGCTGGTGTTAAATAAATACGAATAGAAAAAGTGCTCCAATAGGCAGGAGAAACAAAACTTGAAACAGCCAAGTATCAGCTACAAGAATAGCCTACAGTAGTCTTAAGTGGAAGGCAGCCCTGACAACAAATTGCAAGTTTGGCTAAACTACTGCTGTGGTTTTCAAGTGATTTTTGTACTGGGGTACTTGTTAAAAACAAAGATTGCATGGTTCCCTCTCCAGATCTATACGAAACCACTAAATTTTCTCAAATTCCTTAAATAATTTCATCTGCTTCCAACCCTTTAAGATACTTCTGAAAATTTTTGATTATACCAAAAATTATACCAGGGACTATTAAAGTTCAAGGACTCCCCACCCAAGTTACAACTTAAAATTACCTATTGAGCTTCAAATTTTTCTAATTGAAATATTCAAAGTAAATTGTTACAGAAAAGTGTTCTTTACAGATAGAAACCAAAATATCCAAGTCTGTAACTATTATCTACAGTACATCTCTTTTCAGATATATTCTATTTCTACTACGTTTTTCTTAATTTCTGAATTAATATCATCCTTCATAAAATACCACCAGTTGTGATAAAAATATTTTTGAACTTTACTGTTTAAATTTCTTGCTGCTTTGGTTGAAAGAAATTTATCTGATTTAATACCTAGCATAATGATAAGTTTAAGATAAGTTATGAATGAAGACAAGTAGTCTACCTGATTAAAAAAAAAATTTATTTAGGATATACTACAGGCTCATCACTAAGCTAGGAACTATGGCAATAACATAAGGTGAACATCTTACAATCTACACACAAAACAAACAACACAGTATACTGTCAGGTACCAAATTCTGCAGCATATATTGTGCATAACTGTCAGAGAACTTAGGAGGAAAGACTATCAAGAAAAACAGGAAGAGACTTCACTGAATAATGAAACTGAAAGGGGATTGCAAAAATATACACAAACTTTTTGGTGTCTTTAGTGAACATACGTGCAATAATTTGTATTTCTTTTTCAATGTGTTTTTTTTTTATGGTTGCAACTTATTAACTTTGAATTGTCGGTACTTAATACCATAACTTATTTTATTGTTTATTTCTTTAAAATTACTTTGTACCAAAAATATTTTACCCAAAATTATTATAAGAACATATTCATTTTGAATATTGTAAAACATGTTAATTGCCTATAAAATTATGTAGTTTTTGCCTTATATTATTAGAAAATATAGCTATTCAATTCTCATATACTCAGCATCACTGATTTACAAAACATAAGTCATACATTTCTAATAAGTCATTCAGTGTACTGTTAGATTTGACTAACAATAAAAGTTGTATCATAAGCATGTATAACTATATAACACAACTACACCGTGGCCATAAAATATGAGGGAAAAAGAACTGCTCCTCAGTACTGACACATCAACATGTCTTCATGATAGGTTGATACCAGAAATTTCTTTGCAGCAACATGGATGCAACTAAAGATTATCACACTAAGTGAATTAAGTCAGACAGAGAAAGGCAAATACCACATAACATCACTTATATGTGGAATCTAAAATATGGCACAAATGAACTTATATACGAAACAGAAACAGACTCACAGACATAGCAAACAGACTTGTGGTTGCCAAGGGGGAGAGGAAGTTGGGGTGGGGGGGATGGACCGGGAGTTTGGGGTTAGCAGATGCAAACTATTATATATAGGATGGATAAACAACAAGGTCCTACTGTATAGCACAAGGAACTATATTCAATATCCTGTAATAAACCACAATGGAAAAGAATATAAAAAAGAATGTATATATATGGATAACTGGTCACTTTTCTGTACAGCAGAAATTAACACAACATTGTAATCAATTATACTTCAATAAGAAAATAAATTTAAAAAATATCAACTTATCACAAAACTAAGAACATGAACAAGTCTCATTATTTTCTGGTCATAGGTATTTAATGTGCTTAGTGTTTGAAACTATTCTTTTCATGTAAACACTTTCAAATACACCTGTTTTCTTTAACTGACATCTCCATAGATTCTTCCATTTGTTTTGTAAGCTATTGATTTTTTTCTTTCCTTTTAAGAAAGGGAACAAGGAGGGGGTAAATGGGAAAAATGTTCGGTTTATTAAGCCATCTTACAATGTTATTGTCGGGATTGGTTATAAAGAATTTCTAGCATCATCAAAGCTCCAGAGAGAGCAATGAGTGGTGCTTGTACTGATGTCAAGTACTAGCTCCCAGGGGTGGGTAGGAATAAAAATAAAAGCATTTGAAAGAATAAGATTGGGTATATTATACCTATGACTAGACATCTGCTTGATTACCCACGTACTATAATGAAATCAAATGCCTAAAATGAACTCTTGATAAGGAAAGTGTGTTAGCACTTTAATTTCTCTAGAAATTCACTGGTATTACCTACTTAGTAAAAAACTGGAGATGAAGAATGTTTTCAAAAGACATAATGCACTTCCGTTGAAATGGGAAACACATCCAAAAAGATGAGTTCAATATTAAATTTCACCAGCGAAAGTTTTTTTTTTAAATCAGAAATGATTTTCAAAAAAATCAAAGTGTTTTTTTTTTGTTGTGTTTTAAAAAGAGTAACTGATATAAACCCAACACTGCCCTAATCTTAGTTTTTTATAGGTCAAGTACATTAGCTACTGCTTTCTTCAAACAATGGCATATAAAAAGAAAATGGGATATTTCCTACAAAGATTAAAAATTCTTTAGGCCTTTCCTTTCCCTGGACTCTGGATTTTAAAATGACATAGTACAAGATAAAATAGTAATGTTAATATTGATAGTTTGCCCATTACAGGTCAGCTAACTGTCCACTGGAACAGTTACAAAGCTGTTAGTTTCGATTTCACAAGGCCAATCAATACAGAGGCATACTGTTTCAATTTTGCCTGCATTGATTTTTTTTTTTTATAACACTCCAACCTTACAGCATTCATCTTTCTGAAAGAAGGAAGATTTGATTTACTGAAGAAAAATTGGAGAGAGCATCACAAAGATTTTACCGGCAAGCTTGTGACACAGAAAAAAGATGAATGTCTTTCAGGAAGAGACGCCTCTAGCTTGAGGGCATCCATTAGAACACATTCAAGCAATCTGAAACGGAGTTTCTTAAAGCAGCAGAAATCTAAACCTAAATACAGTCTCCTAAACTAATCAAAAGCATTCAAGAATCTTGATAAGAGATTCTCTTAAAAACTCCTAAACCTTATTAATTCGAAGATAACTTATGTTTCTAGCTCTATCCATGCATTTTTCAGAGGAGAAGAGAACCACCTTCTTTCCCGGACTAATACCAAGAGCGAATTTCCATGGTACATTAGTCAGCCTATTAGAATGCAATGAAGGACGATATGAGAAAAGGGTAGTATGTCCTCTGAGACTTCCATCCAGTGTTCTCCATCATCTCTCCTCATCCTTCTTACATTCAGCCACTTTACCAGGTGTCATCTACATGAAAGATGATTTGTCTTCTGACCCAAATAAACACAATGCCTGCTCCATGCACCGGAAAAAAATTACTTCTGCCACTCTGTTCATTTGTGGCCTCTTTCTTGCTTATTCCACTATTCTTATCAAGCTCTCTCTGTTTTCACCTGAGCCTCACTCCAGGTGACAGTAATGTATGGATGAACAGGTACTTGTCTGTCCCATTATTTCCTGAAATCTCTAAGCATTTGAAAAAATGCAATGACAGTAAAGGGCACACAGTTATAAGAGCTCTAAGGGAGGAATACTTTCTTTACCTGCCAATGCAATAGTCTAGGCATCAAAGAAAGGAGAGAGAGAGAAAGAGAGAGAGCTCCTCTCTCTTTCTCTTGTGGCAAAAGCTGGTATAAGCGGGATATTAAGACACAAATTGCATTCAGGCAGGTCACTAGGTGTCAAAAGATATTAGATGCCTGCTGTGAGGAAACAACAATTCCCATCTGCTTCTGAGAAAATAATATTTTCATTTTCAGTTTTTATTGAATGGAAACTTTTGGGAATATGTCTTTATAAAGGGTATTAAGTCTAGCAAGTATAACATGTTCAAAATGGCTATAATCATCATTGTGTTATCCATAAAGCAGCAGATTTCATTTGGTCTCTTTAGATGGGATAAATTGGATTCTTTTTTTCCCGGCTTGCAGTTTTGTTGCAGGACCAGATGTTTCTCAAATGCCACATGCTGAGGCTCCTATACTGAATGTAGCACCTGACCTTCTCTATAATTGACTAAAAATATTGATGTAATGGCATGGGTCTGATTGTGATTTATTAAAACCACTGCCGATCCCAGGCCAGCTGCCAGGATTGCAGCCCGCTGATCGTGTGGCATTAGGAAAGCCATCAATAGTGAAACAAAACAAATGACATTAATGGGAAAGTATTAGGCCTACATAGCCATGGCTACAAGGAAATTATGTGGATTCCAAAGGAGGGTCAAAATAAAAAATGCCACAAATGAAATTTCTATATATTCTAATATGATTGAATTTATAAGACAAAATGCTACTATAATTCTTAAGATAAAACACAAAGGAATTATACTTAAAATAATTTAATCCTCTTTACTAGAATTTTGCTCAATGTGCATATTTCTTTTAACAGGCTTAGGATAGTTAAATGCATTATAGCTACAGTATGACTCTGATTTCTCTCTAATGCCATTTATGTTTTCTAGAATTATGCTAAGTGAAGAACAAAGTACACTGTGTTAGTCTCATTTATTATAACCATGTCCATGATTTACAAGCTGATTATGCAAGCCTCATACAAGGGAAATCAGAATAGTTAACCACTCTCAAAGAATGGTAAGCCAGCATACGTTTTATCAACTACATTTTCTTACATAGCTTCCTAAAAAAGGGCACCAAGGTCTAGAAATCCACTCTAATTGGAATTAATACTGAAAAGGTCTACTTTAAGATAATTGTATTAAAGGCATTAGGGAACAACCAGGTATTCCAAATAAGTAACAGCTGAATGTGACACTGAACTAAATACAACGACAAAAATATCAGCATGGAGGCAATATGCTTTGCTAAGCATTGTTTTTAATAAAATCTAAGTAAGTTATGAGATTTATAAAGAGGAAAATATCAATTCACTAATATCAATTTTCCTTTCAATGATGCATCCTTTGTTGTTGCTCTTAATTAAAAATGTACACATTTAAAAGCAAACAGTTTGACAGCTATTTTTACTTGGGAGCAAAAAAGTAAAAAATGTTCTGTAAATTTGGGGAAATATTAAAATTTCAGAATTCAATTTTTTCTGGCTTTATAGAATAATAGAGTCAAACCCTTGAACAACTCTATTACAGAAACACTAATTATTTCTAGACAAATACATTTCACAGTCCATTTAGTTCTCCAAGATACTTTATTACACCAAAATCACTTCAGAAAAACGCTTTCGTGTTGACAGCACAGGTATACTGAGCTATACAATGGTATAGCTATCACAAGAAAGAATTTTGATCTTATAAAAATGACCCCTTTGGCATAAGTTGCCTAAAGGTTTTCATTTTAAAATTGTAAAACTCCTTTTAGGTCAAAAAAAAAATTTTAAGTCTAAAAAAAAAAATGTAACAAACACATATTTAGTTCCCAGTATGTGCCAAGCACTGTACATCAAAGTAATCTTCTAATTTATTCAGTACCAGGTGTCAAAATGACTATAACAAATCTGTTACATTAAAGTATCTGGAAACTCTAAAATCTTCAATACAACTCCCCTTCCCCAGTCCCCTCCGAACACACACCCATGGGCTTTTAGATGTTGCAATATAAGGCACTAGAGCGTCCTGACCCAGCAATTCATGTCATTCCCATGACCATTCTTGCAGCTGAGATCAGCTGGAATAGTAATTAAAACAAACAAACAAACATGGTTTCTGCTTTTACTCAGTCCTTTTGCCTTCAAGACCTTGACCTGCATTCCTTCCTCTGAACACCAAAAATGATATGCCCTGAAACATAATTCATTTTAAGTATTCTCCACAATAAGCATGATGAGATATATCTACTCTATATTAGCGAATACTTGTACTCAAAACAAAAACATCCCATATCAGATAGGTTTCAACTCAACTAGTTTAAAGTTCAGCTTAAAAAAAAACTAAAATCTTTTTCTGTTTACTGGAAAATCTCTAAAACTAGACTTTGATGTCTGCTAGACACATGAATTGCTTAAAACACAAGCAGAAACCAGTTACGCCTATATATAATATACAAGTAATTTTCTATTTTCTTTTGTGGTTGTTGTCTTCCAGAAAAAGTTATGCAGAAAAGAGGAATTAAAAAATATCTTTCTAATGGGAAAATAACATTAACATTAACATTAATGTTTTTCATTAGCATTACTTAAATGAGTCAAAACATGTTCCTAAGACTTGTAGAATAAAATATTCCAAAAAGACTAAATTTTATGATTTATCTAAGTTCCTTAGTCCTAGAAAGTAAATATTTTGTTTCTAAAATTAGAATAAAAAATTGCACCTTCAGTTTGGTAATCTTAAAAGGAGGTAGATGTAGTAAATAAAATTTTAAAGATGGTATTTTTTCATCACAGCCCTGTAATTTGCAACAAAATTCAAGAAAACAACACATATTATTATGTTTTCAAATTTATGTGTTAAAAACTCAAAAGTGTAAAATAGGGAATAGTTTCTTAAAGTAAAGTATTGTACTTGAATAAATTCAGATGTAAGTGCAACTAGTAAAAGCAGTTTACACTAACTACTTCCCTTAACAGTTCACTTCAAAATGAATAAATATATGAGCAACTATTCTTTTAGAAGTAGTTGAAGGGAACTGAAATATCCACAAAGATCCATAACTATAGTCATACTGATTTTCTCCTTCCCCTTTGCTTTAAATTCATCGTAGAAGATAAAATACAAAATTAAATTACTTTGTTCTTCATCTGGCCTTGATCATATCCAAAGCCATTTATCTAAACCAAGGACTTCTATAGAAAATCAGTGGCCAAATCCTAAAGGTATAACTTTACCTCACTGCAGAATTTCCCCAGGCTCCATGCTTGTCTGTGAGAATGTTGATAATTTTCTGGATTAGCTGAGTTGCTGTCACATGGTCTCGATATTTGGCTGCTCTAATCAAATGATCACACATCTTCTCATCTTCTCGTCTGTCTGCTGAATACTGGGCACACAGTGACTTGGATAGGAAAAAGAAATATCTATTAATACTATAAAAATATGGAAACAAACCCTTTAAATGCATTATGAAATAATCTCTAATATGAACTGAACCAACCAAAAATTTAAAGTGACTTTTACATCACTCATTAACTGAATTGACAGAGTTGGTGATCTACTCTCAGTACAACAATCCCCCAAGAATTTATTTCTCTGAAGTCACTCATAAGATACACTCAGAAGTGGTTAATATTTAAGCAGAGACCTGAATAAAGAGAAGAAGCCAGTCATGTGAAGATGCAGGGTCCACATTACAAGCAGCATGAAGGGCGGTTGCAAAGCACTCAAGCAAAGTGAATAAAGGGAAGAGAGGTATGAAATGAGTTTGCAGAGGCAGGCAGGGGCTGCATCATTTAGTACAGTGTAGTTATGGTAAAGAGTTTAGATTTTATTCTAATGCAATGGAATACCAGTAGAAGGTTAATTATGGGAGTGATGTGATTGATTTACATATTAAGATGATCACTAGAAGCTCCATTTAAGAGAATGGATTGTAGTGGGACAAGGGGGTTAAGGAGGGAGGCTACTACAAGGCTACTGCACAAGTCCAGAAAAGAGACGCTGGTGGCCTGCAACAGCAAACTGAGCCGGTTCTCAACACCTTTAGAAAATGACAAAAACAGTTTGGTCTTTTAAACCCTAGCTATGTAAAATGGACCACCAGCACTAGAATCACCTAGGAACTTATTAAAAATGCAGAATTATAGGTCCCACTCCACACCTACTAAATCAAAATCTGGATTTTAATGAGATCCCCAGGTGATTTATACATTAAAGCTTGAAAAGTACTTTCTTAGATATCAATTTTGCCAAAAAATTTTAGGATTCTTTAGCAATAATCAGATACAATACAATCATTAGTTTCTAAGTTGCTTATTTCTTTTCTTTTGGAATTCAGACACTTGTGGTGTCATGTTTATGGTGCTATACTACCTAGTTAATTAATTGTTTAAAATTAAAAAGCAATTAATGTAAACTTAATACTTAATTCTGGTCACAGAGTCTATTGGGCTCCTTTCCCTTAACCTCCAAATGAAAGCTCACGTATACATCCACATGTATATACAACCTATGATGAGTAATAAAAATTTGATGTTGGAACCCTTTCCTACTGTATACCAGTTTAGATAGATTGTTGCCATACACTATCCCCAGCACTGTCCAAGCAATAAGAGAGGGCCTTAACTGTCCTAAACCAGTGAGGGTAATAATCACACCCACACTGACAAACTGTCTGAGGGAACAGCACTTGATCTAATTGGTGCAATTAAGAGGAAAGGTCAGAAGTTTTGCTGGGTAATTCCTTCCTTCCTCTTAGGGTGTAAAAGAGGAAGTACATAATTCCAGGAGTATTGAAAGCTCTTTCTGTAGGAGAGAAGCAAGCCTGAGGATGAAGCTAAAACCCAAAGGGAGCAGAGCTATGAGAATTACAGAAATAAAGAGTAAGAGTAAGAGTTTATTCCAAACGGAATCATGAACTTCTGGATCAAAGACCAGCCTACTTTACACTTTCTGTGAGACCTTTTTTTTTTTTCTAAGACTTTTTACTAGAACCTGTAAGCTCCTGTTCAGTCATTGAAGGCCAGTGTGAAGTGGGTTTTCTGCTCATAACACCATAAGCAACCCAACTGATATGGTGTTTATGTACATGCATAAGGAATCAAATATCTCTTAGTCTGTGCAAAACACTAGGCTATAGGGATAAAAAGTTGACTTAGCTTGATAGCCTTTGCCATGGAGAATCCTCACTCCTTACAGATTGTGAGGAGGCAAGTGGGAATAAAAATACAGTAGCCCCTTGCTATGGGGTGGGGGGAATAGGATCCAGGACCCCTACAGATACCAAAATTTGCAGATGCTTAAGTCCCTTTCACACATATCATATAATATATATTATATTCAATATATATGAATATATATTATATATGCATATGAATAAACATAAGATTGGGAAGCAAATCAAAAACCAGACTAAAGCATCATCCTTGGTAGTATCTCTTGTCAGTCTTGGGCAACTAACTCACTTTACCTCACTAGGTCTAACTGCTTTCATCTGCACAATGAGAGGATTATATTAGCTCTAGGAATTGTACAATTGGAAGATTCTGATCAACCTCTAAGAGGTTAGTTTTTGTACACTGGTAAAGGCAAAGTACTTCTTTTACCTAAACACTGATATGAAGAAAATAAATCATGTTAGAAATTAGATTTATAAGAAATTAAAGGCAAATGCTGGATAGTATATTAAAAGACTGAGCCAAACCATAGGACAATTCAGTTTGTCAAAAATATGATTTGAGCAAATAAAATATGATTAAGAAATACTTGAAGGGGAGTAGTTTAAGTGAAGATAACTAGGGAATGATTCCATTGTAACAAAAATGTCAACTGCTATGTGGTATTTTCAGAGATTCATCCCAGAACTAGGCAGCAACCTACAGGTTATTTCACATCTAACCCAACCATACACTGAAACCAACAGGACAACAGGACAAAATGGTAGACATTTGAAGAATTTTTATACCGTCACCATTCCCTACTATATACACAGTCTACCTTTGTTTAACCTTACCTGACAAGAGGAAATTAAAATTACTGATGGAAATTAGAAAATAACTGGCTTCTATACTCCCCTGAAACACCAGGTACCTTCATATTAAATGTACTATTTAAAAGGCTATTATTTCTGTATTTTATTAATATTAGAATAATTTAACTTTATCAAATCATATTTTGCAAACATTTGATAAGCAACTAAAGTTTGCTTTAAAAGGCATAATTCTAAAAAGAAGAGTTCAAGGTATGTTAAATAGTAAAATGGTTTAAAGTGTTCTTTAATGGATCCTCCTTTACAACTTAAACAGCAACTTTTCATATCTGACATAAAATCTATAGATATAAATCACATTAAAGGGCTATTCTTTCCTGATTATCAATCTCTGTCTCATTGTGGAACATTATAGTCACATGTAACCTTAAAACATGATAAAAGGAAACCAAAGAAGAATGTTTTGTAAAGATATAATGAACTTGTATCTATTCTTAAAAACAACTTTAAAATGGAATTTGAATATATTCTTACTAAAAACCAATAACAAATTCAACATATGACATATCACTCAAAGTCAAGTACAGATGAGGAATATCTGCTTCAAGATCAAACACATGTTACTTATTGAAGGAGTATATATATGTGTGTGTGTGCGCTGTGTTTAAAGTTTGAGTGGAGGTACCCCAAGAGACCTTGCCAAAACGTACCATCAATAAAATCAAGGGCCAGGTCTAGTACTTGCATTCAATTTTACTTTATATCAACTTTTCTATATTCCTATTTTAAGCAACACATAAACTAAGTAATATGACATCACAACAATAACCCCCAAAAATCTGAATCTTAAAAACAAAAGAAATAAGCATCTTGGAAACTACTAATTCAAATATATTTGATTATTGCTAAAGAAATCTAAGATTTATTAGCATAGAATTAATAAAATATAAGATAAATACACCTAGTTTCGAAAAAACATTCACTTACTTGCAGGGCGAAAATAAAGAGAGAAACAATTTAGACAACATTTATAATTCAAGTAACTATTCTGTATCTTTAAATGTAAATAAAGAAATGAAGACAATACCACATTCAGTCTTTCCTTCCAGATGCTATGTCTCTACCTAAGTTTACTATGTGTCCTTTTTATGAAAGCTCAGAGAGGAGTGAACTTAAAATTAAGCAGATTTTTCTATTATCCTCCTGCTATCACTCTGATCACCTTTCTCGGTGGTCAGACGTTTTCTGCATCACTTCCCAGTATGCTGGCATTTTCTGAAGGCTTTGTCATATGTCCCTTGGCAATATCATCCACTCCCATATCATCTATTATTATCAACTTAGATCTAGCTGTCAAATTTTTCATATCTAACCCAGCTGTTTTCCTAAGTTCAGACCCATATTTCTATTTGTAGGATAGTCTCCAATCATTCAATAAGTACCTAAAATTAAAAATGTACAAAACTGAACCTACCACCTTTATCCGAAACATGCTATTAAACTGAAAAGGGAAAGCTTTTCTATTTCTGTCATCTGTGACTTCTCAATTTCCCTCACTTCATATCCCACCACTACATTTTAGCAAAACCTCTTAACCACTCTTATCACTGTCCTAACGTAGATCTTTATTTGCTCACAACTCAGCTCTCAAAATAATCTTCTGTCATTTTATGAGCAGTCCCAGAATTGTTCCTAGAAGAATTTACTTTGGTAAAACACAGATATATTTATATACCCCATCCTCAAAAAAATACATGATTGTCTAAAATATCGAACAATTAGAACCAAATTTTACTAGCCAGATCTGTGTGTGTGTGGCCTTCTTATAATTCACTAACACGGCATATAATCTTTTACATACCTGTCTATCCATCCTATATGCCAGATACACTCAGATTATATGCTATTCCCAAAATATCCTCAAGACATTTTCAAGACCCAGAAGGTATATTTCTCCTATAGCTTTTACAGGTGAAACAAGTATAAAGATGTCTATTGAGAAGGTAAGATAGGAATTTGAAAGACAAACTACTAGAGAAGAGGAACTCATGCAGAGAAAGAGATATAGAAATAGATACTTTTGATTCTTTGGCTGAATATAAAAATGGAACAAAATATGAAAAATTCCAAAATAATTGGAAATTAAGCAATTCATCTCCAAGTAACAAAATATGGAAAAAAGATGAAATCAGAAGGAAAATTAGAAAAATTTGTGGGAATTGGCCACATCAGCATTTAAAATAAAATTTATAGCTTTAAATTTTATATTAGAAAATATTAAATATTGAAGGAAGAAATAATACAAATATTAAAATCAGATGACAGAAGCTAAGGAATACATTGCATACAATTTTGCATTAAAGGAATAGAAAACTAAACGCTAGTATAATTTGCCCAAATAAACACAAAAACTTTCAACAAAATACTACCTATAAAATGAATTATACATCAGGATGAAGTAGAGTTTATCCATGAAATACAAAGCTCGTTTAATATTTAAATATCAATCAGTATAATTCACTATAAAACAGAAAAGGAGAAAAACATATCACCTTAATCGATTTTTTTTAAAAAGTAATTAACATTCAAAACCATTTCATGAAAATAAATAAATTAATTAATTAAATAACAAAACACTCTACAAACTAGGAATACAAAGAGACTTCCTAAACCTTAGGAAGGGCATTCTATAAAACTCATTCAGCTAAAACTGTGAATAAAATAGGTAGGTCCTCTCTCATGACTTCTATTCAGTATTATAAAAGAGATCCTGGGGCTTCCCTGGTGGCGCAGTGGTTGAGAATCTGCCTGCTAATGCAGGAGACACGGGTTCGAGCCCTGGTCTGGGAAGATCCCACATGCCACGGAGCAGCTGGGCCCGTGAGCCACAGCTGCTGAGCCTGCGCGTCTGGAGCCTGTGCCCCGCAACGGGAGGGGCCGCGATAGTGAAAGGCCCGCGCACCGCGATGAAGAGCGGTCCCCGCACCGCGATGAAGAGTGGCCCCCACTTGCCGCAACTAGAGAAAGCCCTCGCACGAACCGAAGACCCAGCACAGCCAAAAATAAATAAATAAAAAAAAAAAAAAAAAAAAAGAGATCCTAACCAGTACAATGAGGACAATAAATAAATAAATAAAAAAAAAGATGGTTTGAAAAGGAAAGAGTAGTTATGTTCCTGTATATTATAATCCTGAGGGTTGTAGGGAAAAACTACCAGAACTTATAAGTAACTTTGACAAGTCTCTTAGATATAAGGTTTATATACTAAAAATTAATTATATTTCTCCATGCTGGCAATATCAACTGGAAAATAAATTTTTTAACTACTATTAAAAATAGCATTAAAAACATGAAATATTTAGCAATATATTGAAACATATTCCAATCTACACAATGAAAACCATAAAACATTGCTAAGTGAAATTAAATAAGTTAGGATATAGACAATGTTTATAGATTTAAAAAGTCAGTTTTTCGGGGGGAGTCAAGATGGCAGATTAGGAGGACGCAGCATTCGCGTCTCCACACAACTAGGGCGCCTACCAGGCACTGGTGGGGGGCCACAGACACCTAAGGGGAGGGGAGGACTCCCCAGCGACCTGGTAGGATGTGGGGCATGGGGGGAGTGAAGGGGGAGGAGAAGTGGAGGCGGACAGGACTGGTGCCCCTGAGAGGTGGCTGGGGGAGGGGAAGGGATCCCACGCCCGAAGAGGGAAACTGGGGGATCACTGGGAGGGCAGAGGATCAAAAGGGAGCATTTCCAGAGTTCCCCTGCCCACTTGGGTCCCTGGGAGCCTGCTGAGATCCCGGGCCTGATCCTCTACCCACCGAGGCCCCCTCAGCCAGGCAGATCCTGAGAGAGTGGGAGGGAGGGAAGGGGGAGCAACAGTAAAGACTGGACCTACAGGACCAGCACCCCTGAGGGGTGGCAGGGGGAGGGGAGGAGTTACTAAACCCAGTGAGACCCACCCATGGTTAGGGGTCCAGTGGGGACAGGGGACACCCTGGGAGACACACTGTGGGTGGGCGGCAGAGGAACGGAAGGAAGCGGTCAGCGCTTTCCCTGTCCACTTAGGCACGAGGGAGCCTGTTGGGCTCCCGGCCGAATCCTCTGCCCTCAGAGCCTCCTTTCTGCCATGCAGAACCCCAGCCCCGCCCCTATACCCCCACCAGGGGCCTACCTCTACACTCGGAGACCCCCTCTGAAACCCCCTCCAACGTGCTGGGCCTAAACCCCAGCCACACCCCCTCACTCAGGGCCCTACCTCCAAAACCCAGAACTGCACACTCCAGAGGCCCTCCTTTAGACGTGCTGCCTTTCCCTTTGCATGCAGGTCCTAAGCAGAGGCCCCGCCCCACGCTTGAACGTCGCCCTGCCTAGGCCCCAGCCCCAGAGCCTTTTCCAACTATGTGGGTCTTGAGCTTAGGCCCCGGCCACGATCAAACATCACCCACCCACCAGCCTAGGTACCACACCACCCTAAACCCCACCCCTGCCTAAGTTCCACCCCTGCCTAAACTCCACCCCCCATGGCAAAGGCTCTTTTTTTTTTTTCTTTTAGATTGGGGTTCTGTTTTAACTTGTTGATTCACAGTTCTTGATTCATTTAAATCTTTATTTTTTCAATTAAATGTTTCATTTTTCTTATTTTAATTTATCCTTTATACTTTGTTATTGTTCTGCCCCTTTTGGCTTGTTCCCCCTTTATTTATTTTTTCTTCTTTTTCTTTCTTTTTTCTGTAGTGGTTTTGTTTTACCATGTTGCAGTTGTTCCAATTATATTATTTTTCCTAATATATTTTTTATCTTTCTCATTTTATTTCATTTTCCATTCTTTGTTATTGTACTGCTTTTTTTCTTTTTCTTTTCCTTTTTTTTTTTTTTGCCACACCACCTGGCTTTCAGGATCTTGGTTCCCAGGCCAGAGGTCAGGCCGGAGCTCCTGTGGTGGGAGCTCCAAGTCCAAACCACTGGACTAACAGGGAAACTCAGACGCTAGGGACTATTAATCAGAGTGAGGTCTCCCAGAGGTCCTCATCTGGGCAGCAAGACCCGGCTCTATCCAACTGCCTGCAGATTCCAGTGCTGGACACCTCAGGTCAAACAACCAGTAACACAAAAATAAAGCCCCAGCCATCAAAAAGTAAAAATAAATAAGTGAAAAGACAACAAAATATGTTACAGATGAAGCAGCAAGGTAATAACCTACAAGACCAAATAAACAAAGGCAAAATAGGCAACCTACCTGAAAAAGAATTCAGAGTAATGATAGTAAAGATGATCCAAAATCTCGGAAACAGGATGGAGAAAATACAAGAAACATTTAATAAGGATCTAGAAGAAGAAAAGAGCAAACAAACAGCAATGGACAACACAATAACTGAAATTAAAAATACTCTAGAAGGAATCAATAGCAGAATAACTGAGGCAAAAGAATGGATAAGTGAGCTCAAAGATAAAATGGTTGAAATAACTGCCAAGGAGCAAAATAAAGAAAAAATAATGAAAAGAATTGAGGACAGTCTCAGAGACCTCTGAGACAACATTAAACGCACCAACATTCAACTAAGGGGGGTCCCAGAATTAGAAGAGAAAAAGAAAGGTCTGAGAAAATATTTGAAGATATTATAGTCGAAAACTTCCCTAAGAGGGGAAAGGAAATAGTCAATTAAGTCCAGGAAGCAAAAAGAGTCCCATACAGGATGAACCCAAGGAGAAACACACTGAGACATATTAATCAAACTATCAAAAATTAAATACAAAGAAAAAACATTAAAATCATCAAGGGAAAAGCAACAAATAACATACAAGGGAATCCCCGTAAGGTTAACCCCTGATCTTTCAGCTGAAACTCTGCAAGCCAGAAGTGGCAGGATATATTTCAAGTGATGAAAGGGAAGAAACTACAACCAAGATTACTCTATCCAGCAAGAATCTCATTCATATTTGACAGAGAAATCAAGAGCTTTACAGACAAGCAAAAGCTAAGAGAGGGCAGCACCACCAAACCAGCTTTACAACAAATGCAAAAGGAACTTCTCAAAGTGGGAAACACAAGAGAAGAAAAGGACCAACAAAAACAAACCCAAAACAACTAAGAAAATGGTAATAGGAACATACATATTGATGATGACCTTGAATGTAAATGGATTAAATGCTCTAACCAAAAGACACAGACTGGCTGAATGGATACAAAAACAAGACCCTTATATATATGCTGTCTACAAGAAAGCCACATCAGACCTAGGGACACATACAGACTGAAAGTGAGGGGATGGAAAAAGATATTCCATGCAAATGGAAATCAAAAGAAAGTTGGAGTAGCAATACTCATATCAGATAAAATAGATTTTAAAATAAAGACTGTTGCAAGAAATAAGGAAGGACACTACATAATGATCAAGGGATCAATCCAAGAAGAAAACATTACAATTATAAATATTTATGCACCCAACATAGGAGCAGCTCAATACATAAGGCAAATGCTAACAGCCATAAAAGAAGAAATAGTAACACAATAATAGTGGGGGATTTTAACACCCCACTTACGCCAATAGACAGATCATCCAAACAGAAAATAAATAAGGAAACACAAGCTTTAAATGACACAATAGACCAGATAGACTTAAATGATATTTTTAGGACATTCCACCCGAAACTGGAAGAATACACTTTACTCAAGTGCACACGGAATGTTCTCCAGAATAGATCACATCATGTGTCACAAATCAAGCCTTGGAAAATTTAAGAAAATTGAAATCGTATCAAGCATCTTTTCCGACCACAACGCTATGAGATTAAAAATCAATTATAGGAAAAAACCAGTAAAAAGCACAAATACATGGAGGATAAACAGTGCACTGCTAAATGGCCAATAACTGAAGAAATCAATGAGCAAAACAAAAAATACCTAGAAACAAATGACAAAAAAAACATAACGATCCAAAACGTAACACAGTTTTGAGAAGGAAGTTCACAGCAATTCAAGCTCACCTCAAGAAACAAAAAAATCTCAAATAAACAATCTAACCTTACACCTAAAGCAACTAGAAAAAGAAGAAAAAAGAAAACCCAAAGTTAGTAGAGGAAAGAAATCATAAAGATCAGATCAGAAATAAATGAAATAGAAGCAAAGAAAACAATAGCAAAGATCAATAAAACTAAAACCTGGTTCTTTGAGAAGATAAACAAAATGCTAAAGCTTTAGCTAGACTCATCAAGAAAAAGAGGGAGAGGACTCAAATCAATAAAATTAGAAATGAAAAAGAAGAGATTACAACCGACACCACAGAAATACAAAAGATCATAAAAGACTACTACAAGCCACTATATGACAATAAAATGGACAACCTGGAGGGAAGGGACAAATTCTTGGAAAAGTACAAGCTTCGAAGATTGAACCAGGAAGAATTAGAAAATATAAACAGACCAATCACAGGGAATGAAATTGAAACTGTAATTAAAAATCTTCCAACAAACAAAAGTCCAGAACCAGATGGCTTCACAGGCGAATTCTCTCAAACATTTAGAGAAAAGTTAACACCTATCCTTCTCAAACTCTTCCAAAAAATTGCAGAGAGAGGAACATTCCCAAACTTGTTCTATGAGGCCACCATCACACTGATACCAAAACCAGACAAAGATATCACAAAAAATGAAAATTATACACCAATATCACTGATGAACATAAGACGCAAAAATCCTCAACAAAATACTAGCAAACAGAATCCAACAACACATTAAAAGGATCATACACCATGATCAAGTGGGGTTTATCCCAGGGATGCAAGGCTTCTTCAGTATCCATAAAACAATTAATGTGATACACCATATTAACAAATTAAAGAATAAAAATCATATGATCATCTCAATAGATACAGAAAAAGCTTTAGACAAAATTCAACACCCATTTATGATAAAAACTCTCCAGAAAGTGGGCACAGAGGGAATCTGTCTCAAAATAATAAAAGCTATGTACAACAAACCCACAGCAAACATCTTCTCAATGGTGAAAAACTGAAAGCATTTCCTCTAAGATCAGGAATGAGACAAGGATGTCCACTCTTGCCACTATTATTTAACATAGTACTGGAAGTCCTAGCCGCAGCAATCAGAGAAGAAGAAGAAATAAAAGGAATCCAAATTGGAAAAGAAGAAGTAAAACTGTCACTGTCTGCCAATAACATGATACTATACATAGAAAATCCTAAAGATGCCACCAGAAAACTACTAGAACTAATCAATGAATTTGATAAGGTTGCAGGATACAAAGTTAATGCACAGAAATCTCGTGCATTCCTATACACTAACAACGAAAGATCAGGAAGAGAAATTAAGGAAACACTCCCATTTACCATCGCAACAAAAAGATTAAAATACCTAGGAATAAATCTACCTAAGGAGGCAAAAGACCTGTATTCAGAAAACTATAAAACACTGATGAAAGAAATCAAAGATAACATAAATAGATGGACAGATATACCATGCTCCTGGATTGGAAGAATCAATATGGTGAAAATGACTATACTACCCAAAGCAATCTACAGGTTCAATGCAATCCCTATCAAACTGCCAATGGCATTTTTCACAGAACTAGAAAAACAATTTTACAAATTATATGGAAACACAAAGATCTTGAATAGCCAAAGCAATCTTGAGAAAGAAAAACGGAGCTGGAGGAATCAGGCTCCCTGACATCAGACTATACTACAAAGCTACAGTAGTCAAGACAGTATGGTACTGGCACAAAAACAGAAATATAGATAAATGGAACAGGATAGAAAGCCCAGAGATAAACCGACATACATATGGTCACCTTATCTTTGACAAAGGAGGCAAGAATATACAATGGAGAAAAGACAGCCTCTTCAATAAGTGGTGCTGGTAAAACTGGACAGCTACATGTAAAATGAAATTAGAACACACCCTAACTCCATACACAAAAATAACCTCAAAATGGATTAAAAACCTAAATGTAAGGCCAGACACTATAAAACTTAGACGAAAACATAGGCAGAACACTCTATGACATAAATCACAGCAAGATCCTTTTTGACCCACCTCCTAGAGTAAGGCAAATCAAAATAAAAATAAACAAACGGGTACTAATGAAACTTAAAATCTTTTGCACAGCAAAGGATACCATAAACAAGATGAAAAGACAACCCTCAGAATGGGAGAAAATATTTGCAAACGAAGCAACTGACAAAGGATTAATCTCCAAAATATATAACCAGCTCATGCAGCTCAACACCACAAAAACAAACAACCCAGTCCAAAAATGGGCAGAAGACTTAAATAGACATTTCTCCAGAGAAGACATACAGATGGCCAACAAATACATGAAAGGATACTCAGCTTCACTAATCATTAGAGAAATGCAAATCAAAACTACAATGAGGTATCACCTGACAAGTGTCAGAATGGCCATTATCAAAAAATCCACAAAGAAGAAATGCTGGAGAGGGTGTGGAGAAAAGGAAACACTCTTGCACTGTTGGTGGGAATGTAAATTGATACAGCCACTATGGAGAACAGTATGGAGGTTCCTTAGAAAACGAAAAATAGAACTCCCATACGACCCAGCAATCCCACTACTGGGCATATACCCGGAGAAAACCATAATTCAAAAAGACACATGTACCCCAATGTTCACTGCAGCTCTATTTACAATACCCAGGACATGGAAGTAACCTAAGTGTCCATCAACAGATGAATGGATAAAGAAGATGTGGCACATATATACAATGGAATATTACTCAGCCATGAAAAGAAACAAAATTGAGTTATCTGTAGTGAGGTGGATAGATCTAGAGTGAAATAAGTCAGAAAGAGAAAAACAAATACTGTATGCTAACACATATGTATGGAATCTAAAAAAAAATGGTTCTGAAAAACCTGGGGGCAGGACAGGAATAAAGATGCAGACATAGAGAATGGACTTGAGGATGCAGGGAGGGGGAAGGGTAAGCTGGGACGAAGTGAGAGAGTGGCATGGACATATATACACTACCAAATGTAAAAAAGATAGCTAGTGGGAAGCAGCCACATAGCACAGGGAGATCAGCTCGGTGCTTGTGACTACCCTGAGTGGTGGGAGAGGGAGGGTGGGAGGGAGATGCAAGAGGGAGGAGATATATATATATATATATATATATATATAGCTGATTCACTTTGTTATAAAGCTGAAACTAACACACCATTGTAAAGCAATTACACTCCAATAAAGATGTTAAAAAAATAAATATAAAACAATAAATGCTGGAGAGAGTGTAGAGAAAAGGGAACCCTCCTGCACTGTTGGTGGGAATGTAAATTGATACAACCACTAGGGCGAACAGTATGGAGGTTCCTTCAAAACCTAAAAATAGAACTACCATATGACCCACCTATCCCACTACTGGGTATATACCCTGAGAAAACCGTAATTTAAAAAGATACATGTACCACAGTGTTCACTGCAGCTCTATTTACAATAGCCAGGACATGGAAGCAACCTAAATGTCCATCAACAGATGAATGAATAAAGAAGATGTGGCATATATATACAATGGGATACTACTCAGCCATAAAAAGGAACGAAACTGTGTTATTTGTAGTGAGATGGATGGACCTAGAGTCTGTCATACAGAGGGAAGTAAGTCAGAAAGAGAAAAACAAATACCATATGCTAATGCATATATATGGGATTTTAAAAAGCGGTACTGATGAACCTAGTGGCAGGGCAGGAATAAAGACGCAGATGTACAGAACAGACTTGAGGGCACAGGGAAAGGGGAAGCTGGGATGAAGCGAGAGAGTAGCATTGACATATATACACACTACCAAATGTAAAATGGATGGCTAGTGGGAAGCAGCTGCATAGCACAGGGAGATCAGCTCGGTGCTTTGTGACCACCTAGAGGGGTGGGATAGGGAGGGTGGGAGGGAGTCTCAAGAGGGAGGGGATATGGGGATATATGTATACATATAGCTGATTCACTTTGTTTTACAGCAGAAACTAACACAACATTGTAAAGCATTTATACTCTAATAAAGATGTGAATAAATAAATAAATAAATACATAAAACTCAGTTTTTAAAAATATCTACTCTCTTCAAATTGATTTTATAGATTCAACCCAATCTTTTTTTTTTTATAATATGTCTTTGTATACGTATAGTAACACTAATCTTCATTTATCAATTTCCCCCCTCCTTTCCTTTTAATTAATTAATTTATTTATTTTTGGGTGTGTTGGGTCTTCGTTTCTGTGCGAGGGCTTTCTCTAGTTGTGGCAAGCGGGGGCCACTCTTCATCGCGGTGCGCAGGCCTCTCACTGTCGTGGCCTCTCTTGTTGCGGAGCACAGGCTTCAGACGCGCAGGCTCAGTAGTCGTGGCTCACGGGCCTAGCCGCTCTGCGGCATGTGGGATCTTCCCAGACCAGGGCTCGAACCCGTGTCCCCTGCATTGGCAGGCAGACTCTCAACCACTGTGCCACCAGGGAAGCCCCAACCCAATCTTAATTAAAAGTTTAGCAGGCTTTCTTATGGAAATTAGCAAGGTGAGTCCAAAATATACCTGAACAAAAAACAAAACAATAATAGCAAAACAATTTTACAAAAGAGAAATGAAATGGTAGAATTTTATACTCTTTGAATCACACTAAAAATTAGAAATCAATAGAGCATAGGTTATTAAATGAAAAAGGAATATCTTTTCAACAACTAGTGCTAAAACATCTGGCCACTCACAGGGGAAAAAAAAAGAAAGAAATTTGTCTTCACCTCATACCATACAAAAAATGTTTAATTCAAAATGAATCAAAGATCTACATATAAAAGTTAACATTACAGCACTTCTAGAAAAAAAAGTAGCAGAAAATCTGATGAACTTGGTGTAGGCAGAGAATACCTAGACTGAAATTCTTAGACTGGAAACCATAAAAGAAAATCATAACCATACAAAAACTGCCAAATTAGACTTCACCAAAATTTATAAAATCTGCTCTTTAAAAGGCACCATTTAGAAAATGAAAATGCAAGAGAAAAGGCAATGTGAAAAAATATTCACCATACATATAATTAACAAAAGATTTCCTTACAGGATAAAGAACTCCTACAATGCAATAAGACAAACAAATTTAAAATCATAAACAAAGGATTTGAACAGACATTTTACAAAAGATATACAAATGACTAATATGTATGTGAAAAAATGCTTAGTCCGTAGGGAAATTTAAATAAAAACCGCAATACAGTATCACTATATACATACTAGCAGGGCTGAAATTACAGGTACTGACAATATCAAACACTGGCAAGGATGCGGATGAAATGGAACTCTCATAACTACCAACTAGCCAGATGAAGTATAAAATCTACAACTACTTTAGAAAATAGTTTGGCAGTTTCTTCTAAGCCTAAATATAAACTTGCAACAGCACCTAGCAATTCCAATCCTAGGTATTTCTTCAAAATGAATGATAACATATTTCCCCAAAAATGTATTATATGAATATGCCCATAGTGCTTTTAATCATAAGAGACAAACACTGGAAATACCCAATATCCACCTATAGATGAATGGATAAACAAAGTAATACTGCTCAGCAATAAAATGAAACAAAGGAGTGACACACACACAACAATGTGGATTGATATCAAAAACTTTATGCTGACAAAAACAATCCAGAAATTTGAGTAACTACTATGTAATTCCATTTATATGAAATTGTATACCACGCCAAAGTATCTATAATAACAGAAACCAGATGAGCAGTTGCCTAGGGTTGGGTATGTATATGTGGAGAGGAACTGACCACAGTGAATCACAAGGGAATTCTCTGAGATGACAGAAATTTTCCATATCTTGATTATGACAGTTACAAAGGTATATACACTTGTCAAAACTCATCAAACTGTATATTTAAAATAGGCATATTTTATTACATATGAACTATACTTCATTCAATAAATTATATTTAAGAAGTTTTTTTAAAATGAATAGACAAGGCACTGAGAAGAAAGTAGTTAAAAAATTCTTATTGAAAAAACTAGCTCATATACCAAGTAGGTAAATACCCCCTATAAATCTATAAGGCAGATAACCAGTAAGACAGATAACTAATAAACTGGGTAAAAGATAAACAGGTACTTCACAAAAGTACAATAAAAAATAGATAATACATAACAATCAGGAGAAAAGATGTACAGTTGAATTTGTAAATAAAATCCAAAATAAAACACAATGAATTACCATTACACAACTACCAGAATGCTAAAATTAAAAGTGGTAACCAATTGTTGCTGAAAATTTGAAATAATGAGAACAGCTATACACTGATGTTGGGAGTGTTACATGCTTTTGCAAGAGAGTTTGGCAGTATCTATTAAAACTAAAAACATGAATACTTTATAGTCAAGTTAAGTCCACCCTACAGATATATGTGAGCATATACACCAAAAGACTACAAAATGTTCAAAGCAGCATTGTTCATAACAGTTAAAAACTGGAAACAACTGAATTGCCAATCAATAGCAGAAGAGATTGTGAAAAACTACTGCCCTACTAATAACAGAATACCATACAGCATTGAAAATGAAATAGGAAAACAAATCAAATGAATCTCACAAACATAATGTTGAACTAAAAATGCCAGACAAAACCAACTTTGATTCCATTTATATAAAGTTCAAAAAGTGAAAAAGAAATTACAATGATAAAAAAAATATTTAAGTGTTGAAAGAAAAAACAGAAGCAAATAAGTCATTTCATAAAATAACATTTAGCTTAATGGAGCATGCAGACAAGGCTTCTCACAATCACTTTCTTCCAGCATCAGGGAAAGGAGGTAATGTTAAATGTACATTTTTTCTAGAGTTAAATTGCAGTATATTTTATGAGAAACAGGTTATAAAGCAAATTTTTATAATATTGTGAAATAAAAATAAATTCCAGTTAAAATGTTCAAGGCTAAAGGGACTTCCCTGGTGGCAAAGTGATTAAGAATCTGCCTCCCAATGCAGGGGACACATGTTCTAGTCCTGGTCCAGGAAGATCCCACATGCTGCAGAGCAACTAAGCCCGTGCACCACAACTACTAAGGCTGCGCTCTACAGCTTGTAAGCCACAACTCCTGAGCCCACATGCCACAACTACTGAAGCCCACGCACTTAAAGCCTGTGCTCTGCAACAAGAGAAGCCACCACAATTAGAAGCCCATGCACCACAATGAAGAGTAGCCCCCGCTCGCTGCAACTAGAGAAAAGCCCGTGCACAGCAATGAAGACCCAATGCAGCCAAAAATAAATAAAATTAAAAAAAAAAAGTTCAAGGCTAAAATCTTTTAAATATTATATAACCCTTTTGCCTAATTTAGTAACATTTAATCTTAATTAAGCAATTGAAATGTATTGGTTTTACAAGTTTTGTGTTTCCGTTTTTAAAACAAACTTATACTCAAATAAAAAGGTAATGACTTATATGAAATAAAAAGAAAGTTCTCTCTTCCACCTCCTCCCTGTTTGGCTAATTGTTTTCTACAGAGGTAGTCACTGTTAACAGTAAGATGTAGTGCCTATATAAATAGAATCAAACTATACATCATTCCATGTCAGGACATATAGTTCTATCTTCATTCTTTTTCACGGCTACACACAGAGTACTGTATTTTTATTTAACTATACCTTCTGGTAAACACTTTTAACAGTACTATCTTATGTCCCAATTTATCTCAAAATCACTTACACTATAAATTACTTGTCTCATTGTAAACGATTTACAAGGGAAATCACCTAAGGGACAACAAATTAAGAAGCTTTTCAATACTGCAATTTTGGAGGTCTTTGTACTTGATCTCAACTCAGATGTAAAGACTAACCATTAAAAAAAAAAGTTGTCCTCGGGAATCTTACAAAGACTCCTGAAAAAGACTTAGAAAAATGAAAGCTTAAAAACCTCAATAGCCAACGAAAGTCAGCCAATGACAATGTGTGACAGCCACCTTTAATTCTAAAGTGATTCCTCTGTCATCCAACGCCTCAAAGTATTGATTTCTCTCAGCGTGAAAAAGGCTACGCCAATGAAACAGATATAGCATCATCCCCACGATAACAGCATTCAAGGTTAAAACAGGCAGAGCACTTATCAAAGTATCGCTTCCATTTCTTATTGTTTTAATGGACTGGATACAATGTGTTGGGTTCTTATCTCTATAACTGCAGACTTCAAAACAGTATTTTTAAATAATTTGAGGATTAATATAACTTCTAATATTTTACTTTAGATAATAAAAAATTTGTTTTAAAAGCTTTTACATATTTGTAAAGTCAACACTAAGAAGAGGGCTACAGTTTCCACTTGTGTGTCAACTGCACACACAACATTGTTTATATTATTTCATTACTTCATTAGAGTTACTTATTAACAATGAAAATCACAAAATTCTTAAGTAGATAACAGAACACTTTCCATAAAGACAAGCTGATTTCTTTAACAATGCCTGCATACATCATACATCAGCTTGGTAAATAAAGTAAAATGTGGTTAGAATCTGTGGTCAACAAAATTAACATGAAATTTAAATAGGGTTAAACTCAAATAATTTTGTTTTTAAAAATCATAGTATGAGACAAATATATCTTTGCATAAGATTATATGATTATACACAAACACATATACAAAGAGAGAGAGAAGGAGAGAGAGAAATCAAGAAGTTTTAATTTTTTAAACTTTACTTTTTGCTAATCTGCACAAGAGCTGGATATCTTAAGTAAATCCTATAATCTTTTAACTCAACATATCTAGCTAACCATTAGATTCTTTGAAAAGCATACAAAACTAGGGTGTCTTACTTGTATTAGACTAAAAGGAGATATATGTATACACACACACACACACACACACACACACACTACTATGACTACAAATAGGTAAGTCTTATGCTTAAATTTCAAATAAAAGTAGTTCAAGAACAAGCATGAAAACCAACAACTCAAAAAGTGATTAATTCATTCTTTAAAAAACCATAGTTAACAGTGTGATTAAGAGCAGACTCTAGAGCCATACAACCTGACTTTAAATCTTTGGCTCTGACACATTCATGCTCAGGCAAGGTATTTAATCTCCCTATGCCTCAGTTTCCTCATATAAAAAGGACATAATGTGATGTGCTTCTCATAAGGATCCAATAAGAAGAGACATGAAATAATCAGAAGGCTGACAGGCATATATACTAACACCCAACACTTACTGTAGACTCAGTCATGAAGTTAACCAACTATACAGCGAACAGTCCCTCTCTTCCAACATCTCAATGTAGTTGAGAGATACAGGAGAAAATATAATTAGAATATAAGATACCTGCTAAGAAAGATATTCATGGTGTGTTTGGAAAGAACAAGAAAGAACTATTCAGAACCAGGGAGGGTTTCACAAAGGAATTACAGGCTATGTAACTGTTCACCAAGAAGAAAGGGCTCATTTAAGATAGAAAAAATAAAATATAGCAAAATAAGAAGGCAAAAAATAAAATAAAATTAGAGAACAGCTCAAATAAAAATCTTTCTTAAAAGTAAAGATACGAGGGGACTTCCCTGGTGGCGCAGTGGTTAAGAATCGCCTTCCAATGCAGGGGACACAGGTTCAAGCCCTGGTCCGGGAAGATCCCACATGCCATGCAGAAACTAACCCCGTGCACCACAACTATGGAGCCTGTGCTCTAGAGCCCACGAGCCACAACTACTGAGCCTGCGAACCACCACTACTGAGCCTGTGTGCCACAACTCCTGAAGCCCGCACACCTAGAGCCCGTGCTCCACAACAAGAGAAGCCACCATGATAAGAAGCATGCGCACTGCAAAGAAAAGTAGCCCCCTCTGGCCACAACTAGAGAAAAAGCCCGCTTGCAGCAACGAAGACCCAATGCAGCCCCCCCCAAAAAAGTAAAGGTAAGAGGGACTTCCCTGCTGGTTCAGGGGTAAAGAATCCGCCTTCCAAGGCAGGGATGTGGGTTCAATCCTTGGTCATGGAACTAAGAGCCCACATGCTGCGGGGCAACCAAGCCTGCATGACACAACTACTGAGCTCACCCGCCTCAACTAGAGAGAGAAGAACCCGCATGCCACAACTAGAGAGAAGCCCACTGGCCACAACGAAGGGCCCGCGCCACAACGAAAACATCCCACACACCTCAAGGAAGACCCCGCGTGCCTCAACTAAAAGCCGACGCACCCAAAAAAATAAAGAAAAGAAATAAAATAAATAAGTATTTTAAAAAGACTGTTGTGGGCTTCCCTGGTGGCGCAGTGGTTGAGAATCTGCCTGCCAATGCAGGGGACACGGGTTCGAGCCCTGGTCTGGGAAGATCCCACATGCCGTGGAGCAACTAGGCCCGTGAGCCACAACTACTGAGCCTGCGCGTCTGGAGCCTGTGCTCCACAACAAGAGAGGCCGCGATAGTGAGAGGCCCGCGCACCGCAATGAAGAGTGGCCCCCGCTTGCCACAACTAGAGAAAGCCCTTGCACAGAAACGAAGACCCAACACAGTCAAAAATTAATTAATTAATTAATTAATTTAAAAAAAAAAGACTGTTGTAAATAAATAAATAAGAATAACAGAATAAGACATGTAATTACCAGAGCTTTCTCTTTAAGTACACCAATACATGCTTGTTTATATCTTCGTTGGGTGCCTAATGTATTTTTACCCATTTCCTTCATTAAAAAAATCATTCCGCAAAGGTTTTTATAAATCATTTAACATACAAATAGTTGATCTGGTCAACTGTTAAGATAACTAGCATATATCATAAACTGAAACCTTAAATACAGGCTTGATCTATCTATAAGGAGTATATTCAGACCTTTTCTTAGAAGAGAGTTTTCAATAGCAGTAAGAGATCTAGTTCTCTATCAAGAATATATTTTATATTACCAGAATACACTGAGAAAATAATGAAGAAAAATATATTTTTCAGTTTGGATTTAATTTGATCAGCACTGCTCATAGGTATGAATTCAATTTTAACTGTGCTATAGTTCCTTTGCTTTTTTCTAGCTTCCTACCTTTAACAGAGTGCCCAGTAATATAGCTCTGTTTTTTGAAGCTAGAGAAGCATTACTTATAATTTTCAAACAAGGGCAGAAACATCAGCTTACTTTAGAATGGTCTTCCTTTGCCCCAACAATGATAGCTTCTTTAGCTTCACATATAATTCTAAAAAGTATGAGTTTTAAAAATAAGTGCATGTATACATGGGCCCTGTGTAGGTATGCATATTTTCTGTTCAAAAGTTACCCACAGAAGACTGACAGCAGAAAATGTCATGAGCCTAGATCTTAATCTGGCCAGTATCAAGAAGCTAAAATAGAAAGTGAGACAAGTTAAAACACATCCTAGAAGAATCTCTAAAAATAGTGCATTCCAGAATGAATACAGCACACTTTGGAAATATACTGAGAAATATTATGATTGCAGAGTCCAGGTGTGGAAGATATACCAGAACATGTATGATAAACTGGGGTAAGACTTTCCCTTAAGGAATTTGATGGTCCCATTGTCAGTCAACCAGAGGAAGGAAAAAGGCAAACCTTGGACTTACTAAGAACCAACATTACTTTCATTCTAAGACTGGAGGCAAATGGGCCTGGACTAAAAAAGAGGAGGAATGTGGTCAAAGGAGATGTCTATGTGGGGAAACTGAACAAGCCCCTGCAACCGGGCGAAGGGATAGAGAGACAGAGGTCAAGAAAAAATCAAGAGAAAACCTCCTATGCAAGAGCATGGCCTATGAATTAGGAGATGCAACATTCAATAATGAGTTTTATTTTCCCTTTCTGCACTGTGATGTCCTTCTACCATTGCCAGGCCTACAAATGAGAAAAAGAAAAGCCTACGTCCATGCTTTGAGCAACAGGATAAAGAAAAAACAGCTACTTCCCGGAAAGCCACTTGCATTAGAGTAAGAGGTAGCCTCCAGACTTCTGACATAGCAGTAGACTGGATCTAGGCCCTAAGGCAGAGGTAAGCATTCCAGAAGAGAAGTGTGGGACATGTAAGCATTCCTTGGATAATCCTTGAGATTACTTAGAATACAAAAAATACTCCCCTTTTTAAAGTAACAATAATAGCTGAATCATTAAACACTTAATATGGACTCACAGTAACAGGCACTTTACACATATCAAATCCCATTTACTCTTCACGAAATTAGTACAGGTAGGCACCATTATTATCCTGATTTTAACATGAGGTAATAATAATGTCTTAGCTCACACAGCTAGTAAATGACAGAGCCAAGATTAATGCACATGGTTATCTGACTGGAAAGTCAGAGCTATGTGAAACTGCAACATAGTAATCATGTGGTCTCACTGGCTGGGTGCTCAAAGTAAAGTGATCTTAACATTTAAAAGGACTTATAATACACCTTTACTTAACTAAGATAGTATTCCATCACTCTCATGATTATTTATCAACACCATTTTTACCTAACGTAAAGAAAATAACGACAAAAGCTACAGTTAAAAAATTTATATATTGTCAAACTTACCATTTCCCTGAAGGAAAGACAAATAGGAAAGCAAAACTGGGAGGTTCGCTTGAAAATGCTTTGCACTGTGTCATAATTACAAGTTTACTTTTAAAGTTAGTAAGAAGAAACACAGTATCATTATATTTCATTTGCCTGGTATTTCAACCACTAACTGAAAGACAATGGGGAATTCAATTCAGTAATGGGAATATAAAATGAAGTGGACAAAGATGAAAAAAGTCTGTCCTTCAACTAATCTTTAAATAGCTCAGACTTATTTTGCACTCTACCAATTTTACACGCAGATAAGAACAAATATATAAAGTCACTAGAAAGAGCAAAATAGACAGAAAAAACATGTTTATGGTTTTAGTTTCAAAAATTTTCTACAAAAGTGAATGAAAGGAAATTTAGAGATTATTACAGAGGTGATACTCTATGACAACACAAGCAATATCAAGTGTTGGAGAGGATGTAGAAGAAAGGAAACCCTTGTGCACTGTTAGTGGGATTGTAAATTGGTGCAGCCACTATATAAAACAGTATGGAGGTTTCTCAAAAAGTTAAAAATAGAGCTACCATGTGATCCAGCAATTCACTTCTTTATATCCAAAGGAAATAACTCACTACCTCGAATAGATACTTGCACTCCCAAGTTCCTTGCAGCATTATTAAAACTAGCCAAAATATGGAAACAACCTAAGTATCCACTGACAGATAAATGGATAAAGAAAATGTGGTATATATACACTGGAATATTATTCAACCTCAGAAAAAGGGAAATCTTGCCATTTGTGATGACACAGATGAAACTGGAAGAGAGTATGCTAAGTGAGATAAGCCATAAACAAAAACACAAATACTGCATGATTTCCCTTATATGTGGAATCAAAAAATGAAAAAGTCGAATTCATAGTAAGAGAGTAGAATGGTAATACAGCTAGAGGCTAAGGGGTGGGGGGAAAGGGAAGATATTGATCAAAGGGGACAGAATTTTTCTGAGATTAGTAAATTCTGGATATCTAATGTACAGCATGGTGGCAATAGTTAATAAGAATATGTTGTATACTTGAAATTTGCTGAGAGTAGATCTCAAGTGGTCGACCACACACACAAAACACACACACAAAACAATGGTGTAAGGTGATGGAATACGTTTGCTCAACTGTGGTAACCATTTCAGAATATACACATATATGAAAATATCATGTTGTGTACCTTAAATATATATAATATTTACTTGTCAGTCATTCTTCAATAAAGCTGGGGGGAAAAAGAAAAACAGTGGCAATCTAATAAAAAATACAAGGGAGCATAATGATTACTATTTTTCTTTATGCTTCTACCAGGATATGAACAGAACATTTTCTTAAGCTAAAAGAATCTAGGATCTCACATGAAAAGATTGAATCCCCAAATTTTTGTTAGCTGGGTATGAAAACCTTCATTAATCCTATATTCTACCTTGTTATTAGTTGATAGTTTCGTTAATTTAACAATATGTTATTGAGAACTTCCTATGTTCCAAGCCTATACTAGGAACTGAAATTAAAGTGAACATATCCTATTATAAAGGGGTCAATACCTAAGGTCTGTTTCCCTCAGTAGACAAATAATTTTGAAACATTCTTAACAGATACAAGTAACTCTCACAGAGTCTCCAATAAGAATAACCTAATCCACGGCTTCCCTGGTGGCGCAGTGGTTGAGAATCTGCCCGCCAATGCAGGGGACACGGGTTCGAGCCCTGGTCCGGGAAGATCCAACATGACGTGGAGCAACTAAGTCCGTGTGCCACAACTACTGAGCCTGAGCTCTAGAGCCCGTGAGCCACAACTACTGAAGCCCGCATGCCTAGAGCCCGAGCTCCGCAACAAGAGAAGCCACCGCAATGAGAAGCCTGCGCACTGCAACAAAGAGTAGCCCCAGCTCACCACAACTAGAGAAAGCCCACATGCAGCAACGAAGACCCAACGCAGCCAAAAATAAATAAATAAATAAATTTAAAAAAAAAAAATTTAAAAGAACCATTTAGTGTTTGATAACAATGGCATCTCAAATCAGGGGAGAAAATTTGGACTATGTAGCAGATGGTACAGAGAAAATTAGGTTGTCATATAAAATAAAGTTAGATTCATACCACAGTTTAAGCTAAGATAAATTACAAACAAAATTCTAAAGAAAATTTTTTCTTAAGTCAGGGTTTCCCAGGTCAGTCTTCTAGGATATATCCGAATTCTACTTTTAAACGACACTTTTTTTGTTGTTGTTTTTATTTCCATAATAATCTAAACAAATCAATAAAAATAGATTTGGGATTACCTGGATTATAGCTATGTAGAAGCATTTCACACACTCATAGTTATTATACAATTATAATCAAATTAATCACAAATTAATTTCAAGCATCACCACAAAAATCAATGAATTTATATTATTTATGACTGCTTAAAGTGAAAGAGTATAACTTATAATGACCTGATAAGCATTAATTTGGACTATCATTATGTTAAAATGGAATCAGTCAATCCATGAATATCTAATGTCAATCCATGAATATCTAACATTTAAAACGCATATTATCAACTCTACAACTCCACTTAAGGATGACAAAATTGGATAAATTTTTCATTAAAAAAATAAATTCGATGAAACAGAACTAAATGAATATTTTCACTTTTATGTGGAATCTAAAAACAAAAAAAGTTGAACTCATAGAGAGCAGAATGGTAAAATAACAAAACATTAGTAAACAGAATATGGCAGCCAATAATTACTATTAATACTCAATAATAATAATTGAATAAGCCAATTCAATTAGATAAGAAAAAGCAATTAGAAGAATATAAATCAGAAATAAGATGTAAAACCTATCAATATCTGCACATGAAATGATTATATACCCGAAAAGCTCAAGAGAATCAAATGAAAATAGTTTTTTGAAACAGACAAGCTAAATTTAACACTATTAGCTAAACAAGACTAGCCATAACAATTCTCAAAATTTTATATTTGTAAAAGTCAATGAGGGGAAGGGACTGCATAGCTCTACTAGTATTAAAATGCATTATAAAGCTTCAATAATTTAAATAAAAATTAACACCAATACATGAAATCACAGAGACTAATAGGGGAATATAGATTATAAAAAAAAATGCCTAAAACATAGGCATTTATTATTTGATAACAATGGCATCTCAAATCAAGGGAGAAAATTTGGACTATGTAGCAGATGGTACAGAGAAAATTAGACTGCCACATAAAATAAAGTTAGATTCATATCCCAGTTATCTTCATATACTAAGATAAATTATAAATAAATGAAATATTTAAACATAAGACAATAAAACTACAGAAATACTAGAAGAAACATGGAGAAATGCCTTTATAATCTATGCATGTAGAAAACATTTCCAACTACCAACCAAAAAAGTCATGTCATAAAAGAAAACATTCATAAATTCAACAACAAAAACATTTTGTAAAAAACTTCTGCAGGACACAAAAAATTCCACCATATGTAAGTCAACAAACTGCAAAAATACTTATAACATATATCAGAGTTAATTCCTTGATATATGCAGAACTTCTACAAATCAGAAAGAAAATAAGAACATCCAGAAAAACAAGCAAAGGATATTTTTTAGAAAGGGAAATACAAAAGGCATAAAAATCAGAAATATAAGTTAAAACTATACTGAGAAAAACAAATTAAAACTACATACGATCATGCATAATCTATGAGAATGACAAAAGTCTAAAAGTTTGATAACACACTCTATTAGGAAACAGATACTCATATGCTGCTGATGGGAATGTAAAAAAATCTCCAAAAAATAATATTAAGTTTAAAAAGCAAAGTTTGGAACATTACAGATATGTTAACATTTGTATAAAGAAAGGGGGATGAGAATATATATTCCTATTTGTATATATGTGCATAAAGAAACCTTGACAAGCTTCACAAGAAACTAACAATGGCTTCCTACAAAGGTGAGGAGGTGGAAGGCATCCAGGAGGAGATTAGAAAGGTATGTCTCACCCTGTCCCTTCTCATAATTGTTAAAATTTAAATTAGCTATAGAAGACAATAAATATAAAAATTTTGAATTTAAAAACATTTAATGTCTTCTATATAGAGGTTTTATATAATGATGACATTATATGAAATTATTAAAAAACACAAAAGTTAAAAGTACCAGTGAGGGACTTCCCTGGTGGCGCAGTGGTTAAGACTCTGTGCTCCTAATGCAGGGGGCCTGGGTTCAATCCCTGGTCTGGGAACTAGATCCCACATGCATGCCGCAACTAAGAGTTTGCATGCCACAACTAAGGAGCCAGCAAGCCTCAACTAAGGAGCCTGCCTGCCACAACTAAGGAGCCCACTTGCCACAGATAAGAAGCTGGCAAGCCTCAACCAAGGAGCCCACCTGCCACAACTAAGACCCTATGCAACCAAATAAATAAATATATTTTTTTAAAATTACCAATGAGATATTCTTGTGAAAGACCTATACTTTTGGTAAAGAAGTAAGAAATGGAGATAGAAATGAAACTAGAAGGAGAACTATGAGAAGTAAAAAGCTAACCAGGAAAGCACCTGGTAAGAAAGTCAAACAAAACGAGAATTTCAAAATGGAAGGGTTGATCATCAATGTCAAATGATGCGGAGATCAAGGAACATGAAGAATAAAAAGGAGTCAACAGGTAATATAATTAAATCATATCAAGAGAACATTTGTAATATTTTTGTTCTAGGATTGTAGATGAAAAGGAAAGGAGAGAAGCCAGGCTGCAAGACACTGAACAGTAAAAGGGAGTAAGAAAGTAAAGACACCATTAGCAAAAAGCCTGGCAGAATGGCAAAGCAAAGTGGAAATGGAGGCTTGAGAATTCTAACAGCATTTACACAAGGTTGCCAAGCCTCAGTATATGATAATTAGACAGAGAGATATCAATTATATCAACACCGAGAAGCTATAGGATACTTCCAGAAAGGGTCATTTGAAAGGAAGGGGGGAAAAAACCCCTCCTAACATATTAAATAATAAACTCAGACAAAATAATATATATTTTGTTAAAGAAAACCACAGAGGGCAGTCAATGATTGTAATGATCACCAATGACATCAAGTAAAAATTAGACCTTTCGATCAAAACTACTCTTAACAGTAAGCTGCCTATTTCATGCTTAATGACAACTTGGAACTGAACATTCATGGTATTCTGGAAACAGGTATCAAGGAAGATCTCACACATAACAAGGGCACATCATCTAAGGATCTTTTTCACATTAAGAACCCTATTAGAAAGAAAACACTACAAGGTAATTGAATTTCCCTCAGTTATCTTCATCTCTGTCAGCTCCTGCTACAATAACTTACTCTCCAGAGCAGAGATAACTCAATTCTGTCCAGCAAGCATATGTTATGAATCTCCAAAGCAAACTTGTCTAAATCATTCTGGTCTTCTATCAAGGTTGGCTGTGGATATGAACTCTGACAGAAAGCAAACAAATTTATTTTTATCTTTTCAATAATTCACTTCTTCATGCTTTGATGGAAGAAATCATGAGACAAATATATGGTCTGCAGTTATAAAGTCAGCTGAAATGGCTTCCATGACTTAAAAAAATAGACTTAATTAATCATTCTTAAAAACACACACAAAATACTATTGATGTACAGAATTGGTATATTACCTTAAGTTTCAATTTGTATTTATAGTTATCTGTAATAGTTGGAGTTCAGGTAAAAAAAATACTGTTAATCAGAGGATACTTATGATTGCACAAATACTGTTTCAACTATTTCATCCTTGAATAGCTTTTAGTAAAGCATATTTTTAAAAAGACAATATTAGAAAATTCATTCTCCAAAAAAAGCATTAACAAGATAGCTTAAATAATATTACTTACAAGGAAATGTATTTCTTATCTGTATTCTAAACCAGCATTTTATAACAGAAATGAAAAAAAAAAAACTAACTTAAAATAAAGGGCAATGTCTCAGAAATCCTATAAGTTTATGTTTCTTAATTTAATTTGGAATATTCATAACAAAGATTATTCAGAAGATAAACTAATCCAAATTCAAATAGTTAATAAACATAACTATTTAACCCACATTATAAATTTACGTAAAATTATTTTATATAAAATAAAAATATTTAATATAAAAACACAAAATATAAAATTTACTCTCCATAATAACACCTTTGATTAAGGTTTTATTATATCCATTTTATAGGAGGAAAACTAAGACTCAGAGAGGTTCAGGGAATTCTTCCCAATACTTTCCAACTAATAAGCTGTAGAGCTGAGAATCAGAACATATTTTCTAACACCCCGTGTTCCTGTTATAAAACTGGTTTTTGTTTTTGTTTTTTTGGCGGCTTTTGTTTTTTGGTGCCAAGCGGCTTGTGAGATCTCAGTTCCACAACCAGGGACTGAACCTGGGTTACCATAGTGAAAGCACCAAATCCTAACCACTAGACCACCAGGGAACTCCCCAACATTGTTAACAGTTTCAAATTTACATTACTTTTGGACACCAGAGAGAAGTTCAAAGAATATGGCCAACAATACTCCTTGCAATTTGTCAATATAAAGTGTGCTAACCTGTACTTTATAGTTCAACCTGCCCATTCCTTCATTTCAATCACAATTAGTACTTTTTGGATGAAGGAACTTAAAACTGTAATTTGAAAGCCAACAATCATGGTAATTTGAGACACTATTACAAAATATCACCCTTACTGATAATAGGTAGAATATAGTTCTGCCATGGCCTTTCTCGCTGAATTGAATCTTTTCTGTTTCCATAAAGAAACACATTCCCACTTTTAATCAGAAAAAAAGAAAAAGAAACCGAATGTGTAGGCTGTAATTAACATTCATTTATTGACCAATTATTTACTGAGCACTATGTGTAAGGCATTATCAATATGTGATGAATAAGACACAGAGTTCTTGCCTTCATGAAGCACACAGAAGAGCAGGGAACAACCACACAAGTAAATATATAATTACAAACCATTAGTAAATGCTATGGGAGGTTAAGAAAGATGTGATTTAATATTTACATCGGATGATTGATGAAGGTAGAGGAGAAGAGCAGAGAAGGTTTCTGTATAAAAGTGACATCTGAAGGTAGATCTGCAAGATGTGTAGAAGTCAAGATAAATGAAAGGGTATTGTGACTAGAGCATAAGTTAAAAGGAGTATAGCACTTGATATGAGGTGGGAATGGTAAGTAGGGGCCACATTATAATGGGTCTTGTGGATTGTATTGACGATTGTAGGTTTACTCTTAACACAGGAAGGCACTGGATGGTTTTATGCATGATCAGCATAAACATTTTGAAACAATTGTTTCAGAATGACTACTCTGGCTCTTCTGCGGAAAATGAAGGAGACATCAGTGGGGGGGAAATAGACCAAATTAGAGATTATTTCAGGTTTCTGGATAGAGATATGATGGTTAAGAACTAACAATATTGATAGCAGATACATTTAAGAGATAAACAGAACTTGATGACAGACACCAAATGTGGTGTAAGGGGGAAAAAAATGGGTGATGACTGACTTGTGTGAGCAGTAAGTAAATGGGTGATATTTCTTCAGACTGGTAAAAGTGGAGGAACAGAGTACAGGCGAGAATTTCAGTTTTGGAAATTCTTCCCCCAAAAGTGGGGCTGCTTACAAGGAATTTCAAGTGGAGGTGAAGAGTAGATAGTTCTACACTACATAGGTCTAAGGCTCAGAAGAGAAATCAGAGTTTAAAAATCAGGAAGCTGGAGATAATAAATATGTGCTAAGAAAATGGGGGAAGAAGGTCTTCAGAAATATTGGATAAGAAAAAGTAAAATAATTACTGTTTTAGAGTTATGAAACATAAAATTATACACTAAGACCATTCCCTATTCACAGAAAGGCATATATTCTAGCCCAGCTCTTGATAACAGGCAGTAAACACAAGAAAAAAGATCTACCTCATTTCCTAATTTTCTCTTTTTCAGACAATTAGATAGTCTTTATATATCACTTACATGTGAATTACTTTCACCCTAATAAGGCATTGAAGAATGAGTGTTTTACTTTCTACGGCAATCTATCTTCATGTACCAATAATGTGATGGCAGATGCAGACTCATTAATTAGGAGAAAAAGAGGCCCTTGTTTATTTAGAGCTAAACTTTTTAAGTCTCTGCCTAATTCAGTGTGTTAGCTCAGTTGGCTAACACATACTATTACGAGGCTAAGTTTACAGTTCTAGCTCTAAGACTGAGAGTGAAACACCTCCCAAAAACGTGACTTCATGAACGCAGATAGTACCATTTAATTCCAAGTAGCTTTCTCATATATAAGTTCTAGCTTAAAAGAAAAGCTATACCAAAAAAATTTTAGTGTTTTAGTATAAATCCCAATGAGAAGAAAACTGACTTACTGAACACCCTACTAACTAGAAGTCAGTAATGACACATTTATATCCACAAAGAGGTCTGTTGGTGGTTAAATCATATCTTTCATTTATAACATAGTAAACACACCAAAATAGAAAGTCAAATCCCAGAAGTTAAATTTTTCAATCACATTGTAACTTCAAGAGTAGCACTAAAAACTGCATTCTCGGGTATGTAAAAGCAAAATGTCATGTTTAGTAACACTGACTATCTTTAAGAGAATACGTAAAAAAAGTAACTAAAAATGTACTTCATTTTCATCCAGCACTTGTAAAAACTACTCTTAAACACATTTCTACATAATTTACACTCTTAAACACTACTAGAGTAATGGTATTTTGGACATCAATGTGTCAAACTAAAACTTATTTGTGCAACATAAAAATATAGGAAAAGATGTAATAATAGCAAAAGAGGATCAGTGTTATCAACAGGTCTCTTCTGAACAAATGTGAAAGTTCACCCATTTACATTTACAAGGTTTAGAAATGTTAACAAAGTACATCATGCTACAATGACACCTTACCTAATCTATTTCTTATAATTTAGGAAGTGAAATAATCTTTTCATTCATCTTATTTTGTGCAATTCAAGGAATGGTAATACACTAGTAGTTAGAAGAGCAGAACTTGGAGGTTAGAGTTGTAATCTACTGTGCAACTTATTAACAACTCTTTGTCTTTCTCATGTGTAAAATGGGGATAATAAAAAATGACCATCTAGCTCATAGGTTATTGTGAGAAGTAAATGAATTATGGTAGAAAAAGTGCTTAGAATAGTCCCTGATACATAATAAACATGCAATAAATCATAGCTATTATTAATGTTGTTGTTATTATCCCCATCCTTAATGTTTGGGTACACTGTAAGTGGCTGGCATTGTACGTAATTCTTTAAGAACAAATGGCTATGATTCCAAAGTACTGAAGACAGTCCAGATACACTAACATGCTGATGATTATACTATAGGAAAAAAATAAAATATGATCTCAATTGTTAGAGTTTAAAAAACCTAAAAGTCTGCAGTACCACCAAAGATTTTTCTAATCAAAATCTAATTTAAGGTAAAAGTTTATAATTTTCTCTTAAGAAGTAATGTTTATATTTTATTTTCCTTCTTTAGAAAATTTCTTAACTGCCATCTGAGAACTAAATTTCACATCAATGGGCAAGAATGAGGCACCAAAAAAGTTCTTGCATATAGCAAAATACTTACTGCCAAAAAATATGCTCATGATGCCAATTCTTCTGGGCAAGACATACATAGTAGAGAAAACAGCAACATACATAAAAAGCCTCAAAATATATTACCAAGCTATAACACAGCAAAGTGAAAAAAACTTTCCTAACAATAAGTAGAAGTAAGACTGGTTCTTTACCAAATACTACTTCATATAGACAATCATAGGAAAACACGCAAAAAAATTACATTTTAGAAAAATCCTTGGGACTTCCCTGGTGACACAGTGGTTAAGAATCTGCCTGCCAATGCAGGGGACACAGGTCGAGCCCTGGTCTGGGAAGATGCCATATGCTACAGAGCAACTAAGCCCGTGCGCCACAACTACTGAGCCTGCGTTCTAAAGCCCGTGAGCCACAACTACTGAGCCTGCGTGCCACAACTACTGAGGCCCGTGTGCCTAGAGCCCGTGCTCCACAACAAGAGAAGCCACTGCAGTGAGAAGCCCACACACCACAATGAAGAGCAGCCCCTGCTTGCCGCAACTAGAGAAAGCCCACACGCAGCAACAAAGACCCAATGCAGTCAAAAATAAATAAATAAAGTTATTTTTTTAAAAAATCCTCAAAGACAACTCACACAGCATAATAACAGTTCTATACAATAACATTTTATTGATGTAATGATAATCAATTCTATAAAGAACTATAATCAATGACTTTTCAGTTCATCAGTCATTGTCTGTAAAGAGCACTATTTGCTATATAAATGGAGAAAAAAATTAGCACATTACTTTTTGCTGTCCTACTTTCAAGACGGAAAATTACTCACAATTTTTCCTATGAAGAGCAACATAGGAGCTCAGAAAAGCAGCCCCAAAAATGAAATAACAAGTTTAAAAGTCCAATAAATTGTTTTTTAAGCTGTCTTTTTCAACAGTATGCTTTTTACCATGAAAATGTTACTTGGAAAACCAAGCATGTATTATGGAAAAATTCATGTGGCCTACCCTGATCCTAGAAATCCCTGAGATACCACAGATGAACTCCTAACACTATAAAACTCAGGTTTTGAATATATCTTTTCCCAGTTAATGAAATTTTAGAAAAGTTAAAGGGGTTTACAATGCTAAAGGTGAAACAGAAAAAATTCAATCAATAAATACAATTATTAAACATTTCCCCTATAACACCAAAGATACAAGAGGAACAGAAAGGTCTACGGGCGCATGTGAAGTGAACTTTGAACATTTGTTGCTACTGATGAAGATGAGATGAGCATGCTCTTGACAAAGACGTTCAAGTTATTTGTGAGCCAGTATGATAGTTCACATCAGTGCCTTTCAAGTATGACTGATCCATGTTTTGGATGCTAGTTTGAGAACTGTTTGTTTACAGTCTACAATGAGATAACTATAGATACTGAGAGTAAATATTTAGAAATTTGTATACCAAGTAGACATGGTCAAAACATACAAACACAAGATCAGCAGACTCATCTGAACAGTTTATGTGTTACTAAATTCCCATGATATGCACAGTATTCATGTACAGAAGGATGATGTACTGTTCATGATATTTTAAGGTCAATTTATAATTTGTTATCCAAAATGTAAGCACTTACTTATTTCTATAACTTATTTTACAATTATTTTTAACTTTCAATAAAACCTATTCTTTTATTTATTTTTTTAAACCTATTCTTTTAAATGCATGGTGTAACAATATTAGCTCCATAAGCGAAGCAATTTTTCTTATTTAGTTTTAACAATAATTTACAATTAGAGTAACAAACTTCACTGGACTTTTCAAGAAAAAGACATGCCTTTTAATAAAGTGGCAATAGCAGTAAATTAAATGGTGACAACTGAAGTAATTTCCAAATAATTATTCTACGTTTCACATATTAAATTCAGTTTTGAGAACAGGACCATTTGCATCCATATATAGTTGGTCCCCCTCAGCCGCGGGGTTTATTTACATTCCAAGACCCGACCCCCTCCCCCCAGCAGATGCCTGACACTGTGGATGGTACCAAAGTCTATATATACTATGTTTTTCCTATACATACATACCTATGATAAAGTTTAATTTATAAATTAGGCATAGTAAGAGATTAACAATAATAACTAATAATAAAATAGAACAATTATAACAATGTACTGTAATAAAACTTATGTGAAGGTGCGTGCTCTCTCTCTCTCTCCTGCTCTCTCAAAATCTTACTGTACAAATGTAAGGCCTTCTCCATCTTAACTAAGCACTTATCATGCACTGTGACTGTACCTTTTGCAGTGTGAGGTGCAACGGCAAAACTAGCACAAATCTCTTTTTCCTTCTTCACAATTTCACAGATAGAAGATTCATTCTTAATATAGATCTTAGCAATCTCAGCATACGATTTTCTTCTTTCATTAAGTAGAGAACTTTAAACTTTAACTTAAAGTAAGTACTTTACAGCTTTTCTTTAGCATGTCCAAATTGCCAGATCACTACTCTTGGCCTTTGGGGCCACTGTTAAGTAACATGAAGTTTACTTGAGCACAAGCACTGAGATAACTCTGCATTCGAATCTGATAACCTAGAGGGCTACTTAGTGACTAACAGGTGGGATACACTGAACAAAAGGATGCTTCAAGTCCAGGATGGAGCAGGCCAGACCAAGATTCATCATGTTACTCAGAAGAGTGTGCAATTTAAAATTCATGAATTAATTATGCAATTTTCCATTTAATATTCTCGGACATCAGTTGACAGCTAGTAACTGAAACCACAGAAAGCAAAACCTCGGATAAGGGGGGACTGCTGTAACATAATAACCATGACTAAAAACTAAGGGCACATAAGTCAACATTATTTCACTATATGTTCGACATTATTTTGTCCCAGGAAATTCTAGTCCAGGAAGGTAAGACTGCAAACCAATAAATAACTTCACAATTTTCATTAGTAGATACAGAAACCAATTTATTTGAACAATAAATTGCTCATCTAGGCAAAATGTCCCCTTTTCAGAACAAGTTGCTCACCTGGGCAAAATGCTCACTTATCAACCAAATATTTACTAATATACTTGCTTCAAGTCTGTTGCCTCCCTTTCTGCCAATCCTAAACTATTATATGACAAATTTTACCCCACCTAATCAGATCCCCACATGGAAAAACCCACTGTAAACCAACTGAGCTCATACCTCAAACTATAAATACCCACCCCAACCTCCTCCTCCCGAGACACTTATGAGATTCTGTCAAGATGGCACTCCCATTCACTGTGGTACATATTAAACCTAGCATTGCTACACCAAAGGTGATTCTGATGGTGTTTTGGACAGTTCGTAGGTGGCAGCAGTTGTGTAGCCATAAATGATGAAGGATTAAAACCACAATGTAGTTATTAAAAAATATGTAATAACTGAAAAATAATAAAAGCACCAAAATTAAGCAGTTTAAATTTAAAATGCAAAGAATATTATTCAAAGCCAAATGAGATAGTAGAAAGAATGAATATTGAATTAAAAAGCCAACAGAACAGATGTGCAATATTTCACATAAAAACTACATTATTAAAAACAAATATCATATATTAACGCATATATGTGGAATCTCAAAAAATTGGTATAGACGATCTTATTTACAAAGCAGAAACATAGACACAGACATAGAGAACAAACGTATGAATACCAAGGGGGAAACGGGGGGTGGGATGAATTGGGACATTGGGATTGACATATATACACTAATGATACTATGTATAAGTAGATAACTAATAAGAACCTACTGTATAGCACAGGGAACTCTACTCAATGCTCTGTGGTGACCGAAATGAGAAGAAAATCCAAAAAAAGGGGGAGTAATTATACTCCAATAAAGATGTTAAATTAAAAAAAAAAGAGGGGGTATATGTATGTGTATAGCTGATACACTTTGCTGTACAGTACAAACTAACACAATATTGTAAAGCAACTATACTCCAATAAAAAAATCAAAAAATTAAAAATTAAAAAATAAACTACATTATTTAGCAGACTTATTATGAAGTAGCACATGTTACCAAAACTTAAATATATATATTTTATTTGTAAATACTGTAGACCCTTGAACAATGCAATAATTAGGGGCACCAGCCCCTGCACAGTCAAAAACACATGTGCAGTTCTCCCTCAACATCTGCAGGGAATTGGTTCCAGGACCTGCCCTGGATACCAAAATCCACTGATGCTCAAGTCCCATAGTCAGACCTCCTTGTCCATGGTTCTCCATAGACAGATTCAAGCAAACTTAGATTATGTAATACCATATTTATTGAAAAGGATCCCCATATAAGTGGACCTAGGCAGTGCAAACCCATGTTGCTCAAGGGTCAACTGTATGTACATGAATACACACATAATTGCCAAGATATTAGTGAAAGACTACATCATAGACATTTGCTACAAAATACTGCCAAATTGCAGCTAAGAAGGTAGTTCACCTTCCAAAGAGACCAGAGCTTAATGTATTCAAGAACTAGTTAAGGAAGATCTACTAACAGAACCAAAAAAAGTAGCTAAGTATTTTTCAGTACAACTTGAAATTATATAGATTTTGCTAACATGACAATCTTTTTAGAATAAGTGAAATTTTAACATGATGAACAAAAAAAAAATTTTTTTTTTAGCTTCACTAATGACAAACACCACTAGCTCTGAAAACTATAAAACTGAAGAATTATATCATCATCAAATATGCTATGGAGTTTACTTTTTGTTTAGGAAATTTTCTGACAGCCTAACTCCAACACTTAAGAAAACATTCTGGGATAATTAAGAAGATTTAAAATCTTGGGCCAGTTTGCTTCATCTAGAAACTCTTGCTACCATAAAAAAAAAAGTCACCTAAACTATAGTGTATTTAGTGATGAAATAAAAACTGAGAATTACCTTAAGCTTAACATTAATTTTGAGATTTTTCTCTTTATTATGTGGTAACATGGAAGGTGATATCAACTGTTATTGCATGCATGTATATGTATGACGGTTTATGAAGGGAAACATGTCTCGACAGAATGATTGAATCACAACTTTTAAAGATGTCAATTGGCCACGTGACTGATATCGGTAGTATTTTTAAGTACATTAATACTACGTACTACATGTTTTTAAGTGTCAGATAAGACTGGAAAGAAAAAATTATAAGCTTAGAAAAGTAGAGTTTATACAGATTTTTATGACACATTCCATAATTTAACAATATAGTCGGCCTTCCATATCCATGGGTTCTGCATCCACAGATTCAACCAACTGCAGATCAAAAATATTAACAAAAAAAAATTCCAGAAAGTTCCAAAACGCACAACTTGAATTTGCCATGTGCCAGCAATTATTTGCATATAATTTACATTGTATATACAACTATTTACACAGCATTTACATTTTATTAGGTATCATAAGTAACCCAGAGATGATTTAATGTATGTGGGAGATGTGATGTACACACATACACACACACACACACACACACAGGGAAATATCAGCCATAAAAAAGAATGAAATTTTGCCATTTGCAACAACATGGATAAACTTGGAGAGTATTACACTAAGTGAAATAAGTCAAATAGAGAAAGACAAATACTGTATGATATCACTTATATGTGGAATCTAAAAAATACAGTTACTGAATATAACAAAAAAGAAACAGACTCAAGGACAGGGAACAAACTAGTGGTTACCAGTGGAGAAA